>NC_053165.1:137143419-137480294 GCF_016835505.1 Polypterus senegalus | reverse complement strand
GGCCTCCCGTTTCGGTAATAACCCATGTTCCTCCCTGGCCAGGTTCCCAGTCATCCCACACTGTACATCATTTAGAATGGCATACACCAGTGCATAGAAGATCCCACAAATTCAAAGGGCATGGCCTCAGTGTAGACTTCTACAGTAAAATTATAGTGATGCATTGATCAGGGCAAGGAGCTAAAACCATCTCTAAATCCTTGAGTGTTCCCAGGAGCAGAGTGGCCTGCCTCTTAATAGATTTGGGTCATTTGGCAAAACTGAGTATGCGGACAAGAAAGACCTTGGTCAATGGTGACTCTAATAGCATCCTCTTCAGAGATTGGAGAAGTTGTTGGAAGGACGACCATCTCAGTAGAACTCCATTAAGTGTTTATGGCAGAGTTGCAAGACAGAAGCTGCTCTTAAATAAAAAGCAAGTGATGCCATTTATGAGGGCAGAAAATAAAATGAATAATAATAATAAAATGTTTAAGTGTATTCCTTTGTCACCGTTTGAAAACACCTTAAAGCCTGATCACATACAGTATAATAATCTAAAGAATACATTAATGGCACCGGGATACTCATTTCACAGTTAAATACATTTTTGTATTGATTGTCTCGATTTGTAATCATTTCTCGGCATGAATCTAACACTGCTTAGGAACACAGAAAATATTAGGATGCCCGCCATATAACAGATTATCAAGGGGCTACAGTTGCAGATATCCTCTCTAATACAGGAAAATTAAACTTTGCTGTTATTGATATGGTGGATTAGAAGTGGTATTGAATTTTTATTTGTAACCTGCTACATTTTGCTACAATTCCAAAATGAATACTTAAAAACTCAATTTTTATGGTGAATGATTCTTTTCCAGTTTTCAAGTTTACACCACGTCACAAAAATATTAGCAGTTGTACAGACGAAGAATGTTTTACCCTTTATAGGGAATTTGTCACTACCTGGGCAATACATTTGTGTGCTTTATCAAATAAAAGGTTGGGTTTTGTTATCTATAAAGTAATGTACAGTACATGCTTGTGTATTATCATAAGGATGGTACTTTTTATGGAAAATGAAGTTTTATGTGTTCTCCAGGAAAGTTTTTATTAGTGGGTAGCATTGACTTTTGAGTTGGGTTGGGTTGCCCCTGTTAGAAAGGGGGTACTGAAAAATGATTAAATAATGGTAGCAATGAGTAATTAAATAATGCCTTTTTTCAACAAAGAAGGATTATGTACACATTTTATATTAAATTACAATAATAACATAATTGAATCACGTTTTCTGGCTTCTTATAATAAGTAGGACATCAAAACACTGTTTCTTGAATTTTTACTATAAGTGAAATAATTGAAAGAGGGTAAGAGTTGCAATTTCTTTGAGCATGAAGTGGGAGCACATTTTTGCCTAAAGGTTATTGCTTGAAGGACTGAATGGTCTCCTCTTGTTTGTAAAATGTATGTTTTTAATGTAGTGTCAGATTTACATCTCAAACCAACTTGAAATGAGTTTTACACAAAAGGTAACACAGTAATAACAACATTTATTTGTATTGCACTTTTTCATACAAATGATGTAGCTCAAAGTTCTTTACAAGATGAAGAAAGAAAAAAGATTAAAAAATATTAAAATTATGTAATACTAATTAACAAAGAATAAAGTAAGGTCCAATGGCCATGTAGGACAGAAAGAACAAAAAAATAAAAAACTCCAGAGGACTGGAGAAAAAACAAAATCTGCAGGGGTTCTGAGTCCACTAGACCACCCAGCCTTTACTAGCCAGTCTACCTAACATAAATGACCTCAGTCAGTCCTCATGGTTTTCAGGCGTCACGATGATGGTCATGTAGACCTCTGGCCTTCAATCCATCAATGTAGGGACATCACGGTGCTTTGATCGGGTGGTAGTGGTGCAGATCGCTATCAGAGAAAACCAGAAAAAGAACAGCAGAAAAAGCAGGTTTTAGTACGGACTGCAGAGCTTTGATTAAAATAATAATTAAATGTATATACAGAATATCAGGGTTGCACTAACATGAAGCCATGAGAAAGCCATGTTAAAATAATGTGTTTTTAGCAGTTTTTTAAAGTTCTCTACTGTATTAGCCTAGTGAATTTTTATCAGTAAGCTATTCCAGAATTTAGGTGCATAACAGCAGATGGCCGCCTCACCACTTCTTTTAAGTTTAGCTCTTGGAATTATAAGCAGACACTCATTTGAAGATCTAAGGTTACGGTTTGAAGTGTAAGGTGAGAGGCATTTCGAGATATAGGATGGAGTAAGATTATGTAAGGCTTTGTAAACCATAAGCAATATTTTAAAGTCAATTCTTAATGGCATTGGTAACCAATGTAGTGACATCAGAACTGGAGAGATGTGCTTGGATTTTCTTTTCCTAGTTACGATTCTGGCAGCTGCTTTCAGCACTTGTTGCAACCAATTGATGTCTTTTTTGTGTAGTCCTGATTGGGGTACGTTACAGTAATCTAGTTGACTAAAAACAAAAGCGTGAACTAATTTTTCAGCATCTCACATAGTTATAAGGGATCTAACTTTTACTATATTTCTAAAGTGAAAAAATGCTGTCCTGATTCTGATTAATATGTGATGTCAAGTTCAGATCAGAGTCAATAATTACCCCTAAATTCTTTACCTCCGTCTTGACTTTTAATCCTAATGGATCAAGTTTTTTTCTAATACCCTCATTATATCCATTTTTGCCAATCACTAAGATTTCTGATTTCTCCTTATTTAGTTTGAGAAAATTACTACTCACCCATTCAGAAACACAAGTAAGACATTGTGCCAGTGAGACAAGAGAGTTGGGGTCATCAGGCGCTATTGATAAATACAGTTGTGTGTCGTCTGCAATGAGTTGCAAATGATAGTGTCTCGCCACTCGTCAGTCCCTGGAGCTGTCACGGTAAGTGAATCGCAGTGTGTGACTGGTTACTAAATTGCTGCTCAGTTTTTACGCTGATCCCAGGACATGACTTGTATTGATTATATAGCACAATGTGCTGGTTATTATGGTAGCATCTGACTTAAAGAACACCTGAATATGAGCAGGAGAGCAATGCATGAAATAAAACAAATGCACACCATAGAAAATTTGGTCACAGTATGTCTCCTTTGAAAATGTATAGCTATATATAGCAGATCACTTCAAGACTGGAATGGGGTGAGCAGCGTGTGGATTGCTAGTTGGGTGACAATGATAACTGGACGGCCCACCGAGTAAATTCAGTTGTAGGGGAAACCCTTAAATTGGTGGAACTGTCAACAGCGCCTTATTTGAAAGATAGCATTTGTCAATTAGGTATTTTAAAAAGTTTTATTAAAAAATGTTAGAGATTTTCCTCCCACCACTAGTACATGCCTCAGCTTCCTCAAGGAGTTCCCCCAAGCATTTCTCAGCAAGTTAAGAAATATATTATCTGTTTAATCTGCTTCAGATCTTCTCGTTTTACTCTTTGCAATGGGCTGTGCTTGATACAGGTGCAGTGGGATCTATCGAGGCAACATTTTTATGACATGCCTGAATCCGCTCAACTGGCTTTTTAGATTTGATGAGAGTTGTCGCCGCCTCATGGATTTTCCACATTTTGAAAACTCTGTACCATGTCATGTAGTGTAAGGGCAGTGATCTGATGAATAAACCTAATTTCTCTTGGTTGTTCTCACATTTTGTTTCACTTTTAGTCATTTGCTGCAGCTTCCAGCAAAGGTAGTGACATGGAAGTATGCTGACCTCTAAACTGCGGGCTTAGTGCAATATCCTAGTTTCTAATTTAACAGCACAGACGGATACACAACCTGCAGAATTGCTGGTTCTCTGCCAATCTGTTTGTTAAATCCATGCGCATGCGACTTTACATGTGAACAGAACCCAGAGGCGAATGGGTCCCTTCAGAAACAGCAGCTGTGCATCAGTGGAGTATGTCAAAGTAGGTTATGGTGATGCTGCATAATATTTATATTAGAATTACTGTCAACACACCAAAGGAAAGACATTAACTTTCTGGAAAGTATTAAAAAAAAATGCACTATGACATAGCTAGAAATAGTTTCTACAAATAAAATGATGCTGGCTTTGCTCTTCCGGTCTCTGTTGTTGAGGAGCTTCCTGCATTGCGGGATGAGGGCCAAGTGGCAAAAGAAGCGCATGTGCAGACTGAAGCGTAAAAGGAGAAAGATGAGGCAGACGTCGAATTAAATCCATGCCATTCAAAGCTGTCTGCAGAACCTGATTAAACTCTGGATTCAAAAGCTTCTGGAACTCTGACCCTTTGATTTCATCTCTTAAAAGATGTTCAGTCATTGGTCTTTTCATTTGATATGCTACAATAAAAATGTATCCTCCAAACTCTGAAAGAGGGAAAAAGTAAAAAAAATAAATGATGCTGGCTTTAAGAAAACATGAAAGCAGAAAAGAGACTCTAACATTGCATATAGGGTGGGTTACCAACACGTAAGAAAGCAGAATTAGTCTACATCCATCTCACGGTAGTTAAGAAGAAATGTAGTTCTTCAGAATTAGACTTCCAGAGATGTTTCCTCCAACTCTTATTTAGTGGTGTTGGGAATAGCAAGCTGGAAAACATGGGGTGAGCCTTTGTGAAATAAACCCACCTTGTTTTCTACTGCATGTTCTTTGGCCATTTTCTGAAGTTACTGCCAGCTGAACAGTCGAACCTTATGATCCCACTGAGGTCCTGTGCTGATCTTTCAAGCAATATTCTAGCAAACGTCTCTGTTTTCAAAAGTTCTTAATGCTATTGGGCCTAGCCTACTATCTGTTATTAATTGCTGTCTGCACTCTGCTTGTGTCTCCCGTTATTTTAAGCATGTTGTTGTTCACCCCCTACTGGAAAAAAAAAAAAAAATTATAGGCACATCTCAAAACTGACGTTCTTTTCAAAAATTTTGGAAAAGGTTGTTGAGCAACAACTGGCTTCTTTTTCTTGAGACAAACCAGATCCTGGACCCTTTTCAATCATTCCACAGAGAAAGCCCTACTAAAGGTCACAAATGACGTGCTAATGGCTGCAGACGCTGGCAAGTCCTCTGTACTGGTATTGCTTGATCTTAGTTCAGCTTTTGATGCTGTTGACCATAAGATCCTTTTAGACACGTTGTCCCACTCTGTAGGTATCACTGGCTCAGCTCCAGCCTGGTTGTCATTTTATTTAGCTGATAGGAGTGTTTCAGTTCTCATGTGCAAGTTCACATCAGTCAGTGCTTTGGTTCTGTCCTTGGGCCTATTTTTTTTTTTTGTTATATATGCTACCGTTAGTTCATATTATCAATCCTTTTAAGGATATTTCTTATCATATTTATACTGATGACATCCAGCACTACTGTTCTTTTAAGAGCCAACAGCTATACAAGTTTGCTTTTCTTGTTGATTGTCTGATGGAGGCCTTTAGCCAACAACTTAAAGCTAAACTCTCAGAAAACAGATCTTCTAATTTTTGCCCCTCTTGACCTGTACATGACAATTAGCCAAAAGCATTTGTCACTTCCTAGCTTCTCTCTGAGATCTCTATGCCATCTAGGTGTTGTTTTTGACCAATCCCTGAATTTTGATGCCCATGTGAGGATTCTTAGTGCTTTTTTCATTTGAGAATCTTATCCAAGTTAAGGATTGCTGTTTCTAAGGCCGACATGGAAACGCTTATTCATGCATTTATCTGATCACACATTGATTTTTAAGTAACTCTCTTTTTACCTGTCTAAGCATATCCGGTTTAGCTCACCTTCAGACCATTCAAAATACAGCTGCCAGACTTTTAAGTGGACTCACATTTCTCCTATCTTAGTTTCTTTGCATTGGCTTCCATTAGAATTCAGGAGAGAATATTAAATTCTCATACTCACTTATAGAGCCCTGCACGGTCAGGCTCCTCAGTACATGGTGGACCTCCTGCACCATGACACCACTAGTTGAGCCCTGATATCCAGTCATTAAGGCTAGGCCTTCTTTCTGTGCCTTCTTTCTGTGTTTCTTTTCTGATGTGGATTTCTCAGTTGCGGGTGACCAAAGGTATCCGAGAATGCAACATTATTGGAATGGATGAGACGTCAGTTTGATTTGACATGCAGGGTGAGACAACCATTCATCCCAGCGGAGCAAAAACAGTCTCTATCAAAACTACTGGCCACAAGAAAGATCATTTTACGTTAGTTCTTGTGACCAAGGGTGATGGAACGAAGATGAAGCCGTTCATCATATTTAGACGCAGAATACGAGAAGTGACTAGGTTGCAGCAAGATGTTTAACTTCAAGGAGCCGTCATAACATGTTCCCAAAACAATTGGATGAACGAAGATCTCACAATCCAATGGCTGCAAAAAGTTTGTGGGAAATTTTCATTCCATAAGAGACTTCTGGTTTGAGACTCTTATTGTTGCCATATCAGTGCAAACATTAAATGGGAGCTCAAAAAGTACAACATGGACACAGTGGTCATTCCAAAAGGTTGCACAAAATATGTGCAACCAGCAGGCATTTAATGGATCAAATCTTTCAAGGACAAGATCAGAGCATTCTATGAAAATTGGATGGCAGGTGACAATGACAAAGAACTCACACGAGGCATACATTTTCACACACCTTCACGACGTCTGGTGGTGACATGGATCATGTCTGCATGGGATGAAATCTCAAATGAAATGATTCGGGAATCTTTCAAAAATTGTGGCATCACCAATTCTACTGACGGCAGTGAGAAATCATTAATTCATTGCCTCAAAGAAAATCAGGCATGTTTTGAATGAAGAGAGAAATTGTCTGCGGCAAGAATTCAAAGCGTTGTGACAAACCTGGAAGAAGAGGAAGACGATAGTGAACTGCACAACAACGAATAGCAGCGAAAGGCACAGAAAGATATTGCCATTTATCTTTAACAGTCTTATGCAGCATGTGAAATTCAAATAAAGTAGCTGTTTGTAATATTAGCCGGTATTTTTCTGTACCAACCTGTACCGACACGTGCAAAAAAATATTGCGTTCTGAAGGTTTTTGTTAATAATGGCCGGTCTCAAATAACAGCCGCTCTCTATTAAGCACTGGGAGCCGAGGCTAATTTTGCAAATAAACACCGGGGGCCTCTATTAGAGCATATACGGTACTTACTTTACTAATATTATATTTTTTTGGTTTGATTTGATGCACTGTGTTAATCCCAGAAGGGAAACTGTCTTTTCACATGAACTTTGGGAGTCAGAGCGCAGATTTTCAAGTTAAGGGACTTGCTATAAGGTCACCACAGTACAAAATATGGATTATGAAAGTAAGGCAGTTTCTGAAATAAGGGTTATCTAACATACCTGGTAAAGATTAAGCTTATTAACAGTTAAGGCATTTTCACACTCAGTTTGTTTGGTCCATTTGAACATTCTGGTGCAGACCAAAGCAACCATACAAAGATCCTTTAGAAAGGGTGGTCTCCATGTGGTACCAAGCGAACCCTGAAGGAGGAGTTCATGTGAGGTCTAAATGTGATCCAGCATGGGACTGATTTAAGTACATGCAATGTTGTGTATTATGTGTCACTCGCTGTAGTAGTCATGCTGAGCATCTGCTGTTGGTAATAGGGGGAATTTCATTCATATCATAATGAGTTGAGGATTAACATGGAGGTTTAAAAACAATCAAAATGTTTACAAAAAAAAATAATAATAATAAAATGTGCTCACAAGTACAAATAACATAATTCACATAAACAACTAGCTCGATCAGAGCAGCACCTGATTTGCGTGAAATTGGACATCAATTGATCATGTTTTAAAATTAAAATATGTACAAGAGCTAAGATAGTAGGCGTGATCTGAACTAAACTAAACTGCGTTTACACCCATATTGTGGCTACTGGAGAGTAAATACACATCATACAGTTAAATTAACATTATATGCCCTAAGTCTACGGTCATAAACCTGAAGCATATCGGAGCTTATCTTCTGTTGCACACTCGGCTATTGCACAGGTGTCCCAACTTCTGTGTGTCTTAAAGCACAGTTGGAACAGACTGTGTTACTATACCCTCTAAAGTCCTACTTGGACAATATTCCAGTGATAATGGCAAGAAAACGGCAACTAACAAATGAACTGAGAAAGAGCATTATTATTATTAGAAGTGTACTGTAGGCCTTTCATTTAGAGAAACTGCATAAAAAGATCAAAGTGTCAGTGAGTCCAGTAGTGTGCTACACACTCCCCAGGCAATTGGAAACTGGAAGAAGCTCTGACAGGAAGAGATCTGGGGGACCCAAAGTCACAACCCAATGAGAAGACAAGTTTCTTGAGGTTCACCAGCTTGTGTAATCACAGCCACGTCACGGCACAACAGCTTCAAGCATAGCTTAGAAAAGCAGGTTGAAAAAAGCAAGTCTCTGTTTGTTCTGTGGAGAGAAGACTTTGTCCAGTCTGCAGTAGTCCACAGCTGGTATTTCAAGGCCCTATTTTGGACTGCCACTCATCCTGTCAAACCTGCAGCACAAAGTATATTGTCCAAGTTGGACTTCAGAGGGTGTAGTCACACAGTCTGTTCCGATTCTGCTTTAAGACACACAGAGGGCTTTTAAGTAATCATCAGAAGTTAGGACACCTACATAAATTGTTTGATTCAACTTGCAAGACTTAATTTACTGCAACTGCTGCAGAACATCTGTAGGTTGTAACCTAATAGTTGTTCCCTGAAGAAGGCCCTTTTGTAATCTTCTGAAATTTCCTTTTTTTAGTTTTTGCTAACATCTGGCAGTTTCCTGCTTATCTTTTCACCATTTTATGTCATTCATTCCATTTCAACTGAAAATTTCTCTTCAGCTTTTTACCACTTGTTTATATAGTGCCTTGGCATTGGCATTGCTGTGTACTAAATGTGGTGTCACGGGCCTTGGACAACTAGTTGGATCCTGGGTGTGTTCACCATTAAGACATATATTAAATCTAAATCTGTTACCGAGGTGCAGAGAAGATTTTGTATTTAGGTTAACATGCTTTGGCAAGGCATTCCTTCTTTATAAAGCTTTTTTTAAAATGACTGTCATCTGCCGGTAGTGTGAACGATGTGTTTGCTGGACCATTGAGAACTAACAACCCCTGAAAATATCCAAATGGTGAGATACGTGATAAGGTGAAAAACTCTGCATCCAGCACACAGTCAGTTAGTAGCATTAAACCTTTGGGTTGTTTGCCAAATTTTAGATCCAGACTTAGTTCTGTCATCCATATAAAATGCAAATAGCACATTTTTTAGTAATTTATACACACCACTCAATTTTTGGACTTAGTTTATTAAATTGTTAATTAAATTTGGGATATGCTGAACAACTTGTAAACTCTTTTAGAAGAATGGTGTCGCTCATTTGAAAATTTTAGCTTGTTTAAAAATGCTATCTAAGACATGGTCAATAAACTGTATTGATTATTTATTTTTGACTGCTTTTTTTATAATCCAGCACTTTGAGTTAAATAACCACCCTTTCAAAAATCATCATATCCTTATGAAGAATTTTTTCTCAGCTTTGCTAAAGACTACCCTAAGCATTAACTCTGGCAGTGATATACCTCATGAATCTGTTCCATTTTGAATGATAATTATAATTCTATCAACATTACTAGCTGTGCTGCCCATATAAGATGGAGTGAAATAAATGTAATCAATGTAGACAAAGGTATTATTTTTTGCCGTGCAGCATATATTGAAATGTATTTTGTAATGCATTTAGTGATCAAATGCATTTTATTTGTCATTCCAACCTGTGGTTCATCCAAAATATTTGTAATATTAAAATGCATTACTACAAATGTTTGGGCTGCACCTTCTGTTGGAATGATAAATGCAATGCACTTTATTTCTATGAGCACCTGTGATGCATCATCTGTTGGAATTACAGACATAACTGGTCAGAATCAACAGACACTTATCCATCTATTAAGGTGGATGTTTCCTTTGCACTTTCCCTTTTATTAATAATCATGTGAGAAATATTGAATGGAAAGAAATATTTACTGTTTTTATTTTTTATTATATGGCCATTGTTACTTGTCTATGTATGGCTATGCTGTCATTGTGGCAATATTTCTCTTCTGGTACCAATTTTCTTGTTTGGGTCCTCAGATTAAAATTTTTAAGAACCCTTAGCATAAATAAATCACATCCTTCCCATATCCTATCTGCCTAAACCAATTCAGACACGTGTGGAGGTGGCTCTTATCCTAGTGGCATAAAGAAATCTAATGGAATTGATAATATGAGCTAACAGTAACATATACTGTATAATGAAAAAAGAATAGGCCCAAGGACAGAACCAAAGTTCAAGTCAGACATTTATGTACACTTTTTAGGGCTGCTGAAGATTAATGAAGAGACCACTAGAATTAGGCAATTGAATATAATACACGCGTAAGTGGTGAAGCTGTAACTACCAGCTATATATGCAGCTCAGCATGCTGTCCTTTCTGTGCCACCACCTTCATGACCATTATTCGTCCTTTTTAAACTGGATCCTTCTTGCTCTGTTTACATTATTTAGACAAAAAGAAATTGGATGTAATGCAGCCTTTCATAGTAACCTCCTGTAAGAATTTAAAGGCATCCACTTAAAGCTAATTGATACTTAAGTGAATCTGGAAAGATGTAACAGTAATTCATGCAAGTAAGATAAGGGAAATTTTAAGAAATTAAAAATTTCCAAGTGGGTAAATGGGTGAAAAGGAGAGTGACTAGCCCAGCTAGAGCTGTCAGAGAAGTCAACTGAAGAGTTTATAGGAAGGAAGGAGAGAGAGGGAGAGAGACAGCCATGCAGAAGCTCACAGCATCGTCTGTGAACACCGTTTAAATCTAGCAGGCTTATGCCCACACAAAATGACAATGAAAATTGCTATCATTATGTTAATTAGAAATTTAGACACTCTGAAGGATTCAGTGATGTTACTTTGACTCAAAAATAACAACTTTCTCCTAAACATCTTATAAATAAGATGCCTGGTAATTCATGAGAAAATTTTGACTGCAAGAATGTATTTACTGCAGTCATATGTGAATATGCCATTTTCTAATTGATGAAATGATATATGATCTTTTACAAACAAAAGATAACACTCTCAGCGTGGAAATCGTATTTCTTATTACTTATTCTTGTTGATTTATTGTTTCTAATTAGATGTTTTTTAATTTGGTTTCCTATTATCCAAGTTGTCCCAGTATCTCATCTAAATGGCTTTTTCCCCCCACTGTTTTGTCTGAGATTTGCATGTTGCACGCCTTTTTGGTTAACTTGTTTGGAGCTTAAAAGTTTGTTTTATTTATGTTTTTATGGTATCTGCACTGCAACTACACTAAAGCGTTAGAATTATCAGTTTGAACACTTTATTCCTTTGTACATTTTGGTTTTGTTATTTTCATAGTAGATGGGAATGAAATATAGACCGATGCATAGACCTGTACAGTTATATGTATGTATAGTCATTTTTAGTCATTGATGGCTGTATCTATTGTTTTTAAGTGTTACTAGGACATCAGTGTCTAAATTTAACTTTTTTTTTCTTGAACATAATGCTATTTCTTTGCTTACATACAATGAGACTTTGTAATATAAATGGCATTAAATATAAATACCTCCTTACTGTAATCTCATCCTATTTTTGAATCTGTATTAGTGCAAAGTCTACTAGTGTTTCGAGCACTGCACTTACTCGGTTAACTTTTGCATAGTGCTCTTCACTGAGTGCAGACACAGAGTTATCTCAACATCTCAGGTAAAATGCAAGTATAGATTTTACAAATTATTAAATACTAGGGAACTTCACCCCTGCTCGCTTCGCTCGCCAACCCCCTAGCCTGCACTACATGCCAGCCGCCTTGCTTCTCTGACGCTCACGTATGTGGATTTCGCTTTCACCAAACAGCAAATCTTTTAACTCTCGCAGATAGGCCTCATCATTGTGAAGATACGCTACTTTTCCCTGATGGCAAGATGAATTAGACGATCTACAAGTCTCCGATTTAAAGTTTAAATCCGAATAATATATTCAATCTCTTTTGTTCCATTATTTCACCGAGTAATAATTTCTGCTTGTTTGCACTAATACAATCTTTACTATAATTTTTTTGAGACTTTTGAATTTTAGAACTTTCATAATCTCTGACCTGCTCTGCATGTGTATTGCGCCAGCGTTTTTGCATTCTTCACGACGTTCTACATTGTCATCTACTCTTTGTCTTTTATTTCCGGCCCCGGGCGTGGTTAAGTCTCTTGGCACAAAGTCTTGTCTCGCTGGAATTGAAAGTATCTCTCTGAAAAAGTCATGTCTCATCCCAGGCTAAAAAGTCTCGTCTTGTCCCAGGATTTTTTTATATAATACAGAGATAAGATTAGTATACATAAAGACACTTATGACAATTACTGTTTGGGTGCATTATGAGATATGTGACAGTACAATAATAAGTTTGTGTTTATTGCATTAAATTTGAAAACTATCCTGGGGACATAGTGGGACTTTTGTAGAACAGTGTTGCGAATTGGTGTACTTGTTTAAGGATAGGACTCGGTAAATTAAGTGGGTGCACAGAACATTTACACTGCGTCCCAACCCACTTTTGTGTACACACCGTTGTCAGTCAGTCAGTCATTCTCCAACCCGCTATATCCTAACACAGGGTCACGGAAAGGTCTGCTGGAGCCAATCCCAGCCTGCGCAGGGCAGGAACAAACCCTGGGCAGGGTGCCAGCCCACCGCAGGGCAGACACACACACACACCAAGCACACACTAGGGACAATTTAGGATCGCCAATTCACCTAACCTGCATGTCTTTGGACATGGGGAGAACATGCAAATTCTACGCAGGGAGGACCCGGGAACTGAACTGAGATCTCCTTACTGCAAGGCAGCAGTGCTACCACT
This sequence comes from Polypterus senegalus, assembly GCF_016835505.1. Lineage (NCBI taxonomy): Eukaryota > Metazoa > Chordata > Cladistia > Polypteriformes > Polypteridae > Polypterus > Polypterus senegalus. The sequence continues at coordinate 137,467,392 of NC_053165.1, read as the reverse complement.
GCGCCACTATGCCACCCACACACTATTGTACAGACAGTAAGTTACTATTCTGCCAAAGTGTAGTCAGTTTGACACATCAAACATCTGCTTTTGCAGATTTTTAAATTCTTTGCAGTCAACAAAAGATATTTTCGTTTGCCACTGTGAGGTGGGGGTTTAGGGGTCTTGATGGCAGAGTAGTTATTTAGCACTTCTATCTTGCAGCTCTCCATGGGTCTTGTTTCAGTACAAGGCTGACTGTGTAGACATTTTGGATTTAATTAAGCTTATTGATTAAATTTAGGTGTTCCAATGCAAATGAGCAAGGCTTGGTTGAAATATGCCACGTATGTTCCCAAGCAGAGTAGAAATTGAAGAAGGATAAATTTCAGATATCTTATGACATTTGGGGGGCTTGGCTAGCTATCTGGATGCTGTGATAACGTATTCTATTTCAAAAATGGTTATAGACCTAGAATTTTGTTTAATATAGTTACTATTTCTCTCTCTCTCTCTGTGAATCCTACTCATGGTGTGTCATCTTTAACTTGTGAGGATTTTCTGAACTAGACATCATGTCTAGTTTTACACCTTCTGTCCAGGATTCTTTTTTTTTCTTGCCACTCATTCTGCTGTTCTTAGTCAGTTTCAGCCTAGATCTCTCCATCATTTGACTAATGTAGTTTGAAGCCTACTTCCCATCCCCATGATATTTTGCCTGCATGTCGTTTTTTAAAGAGGTATTTGATATAACTGGCCCCAAGTGTTTTGTCTGTTATTAATAGCTCCCTAGCTACAGGTTCTGTCCCTTTCTTGTTTTAAACATGCAGTGGTTCAGCCTCTTTTGAAAAAAAAACTTAGCCTTGACCCATCACTTAACAGCTGCAGACCTATTTCTAAAGTGCCCTTCTTGTCTAAAGTTCTTGAAAAAGTTTATCGCTAAGCTTTGCTGTTTCCTAAATACAAATAATAATCTGCAGAAGTTTTGATCTGTTTTAGAGCATCTTACAGTGTAGAATCTGCTTTTCTTAGAGTGATGAACAGCCTGCTTTTTAACAGTTAATGCCCAGGGTGTACTGTGTTTATTTTGTTAGACCTCAGTGTACCATTTGATACAGTCGACCATGGCATTCTTATTGATCATCTTTACAAAGAGGTTGGCATTCACGGTAGAGCCCTGAAGTGGTGTGTTGCCTTTTTAAAGAATATCATGCTTTCTGTACATCTGGGTAGTTCTCTGTCTCTGTCTAGCTCTACCGTTATTACTGGTTTTGGGTCCTGTAGTGTTTCTTGTGTATGCAACCTTTTTGTACTATGCTACCATTTGCAGCCATTTAATATAATGTATGTGGAATAAACCTCACAGATTACCTTTAAACCTTTGGCTACACCATTCTCCTACCATTGGTATGAAGATGGTCCTTAGGTAGATCTTCCATCGAAGCTCAACAAAATGGACACTGTGACCAGTCTTTTTGATTACTTTAAATCTTGGGAACGCTGGCCCCGGCACAGACAGACGGACAACATATTTTGCACCCACACACTATTTATTTACACTATTTACAGTTTTGATGCTCACGTGCACCCCCAGTGCCTTCTCGCACTGATTTCCCCAATGTCCAGGCCCACAGTCTCTTGTGCCTTTCTGGCCGCCTCCTGTCCTCTCTCAAGCTTCGCCACCACTGCCTCCCAACGTTCACCGCTGACTGGAGGGAGGCGGCCCCTTTTATGGGTAGCCGGATTGGCTCCAGCTGCTTCACGGCACTTAACGGTGGCCACACCCCTGTGTGGCGGAAGTGCCGGCTGCGCACCCGGAAGCCGTCCGTGTCTCCCCGGTCGTCTTCCCCCCGGCACTTCCTGGTGTGGCGGAAGTGCCGGGCTCCCGGAATAATTAGGCCCTGGGGCGCCGCCTGGCGGTGGCCACGGGTCCCTACAGGGCTGGGCTTCCAAGCCCTGTACCCGAGGCCCCCTGCATAACCAGGACGGACGCCCCAACTTGGTCTGGAGGAGGCACACGCCCTCCTCTGGTCCTCCAAGGTGTCCCGGCCGGGCTCCAGCCCCAGCCGAGGACCATATGGGATAAACCGGCATCGGGGCGCCGCCTGGCGGTGACCACGGGCCCCTACAGGGTAGGGCTTCCATGCCCTCGACCCGTGGCTCCCAACAGAACCAGGACGGACGCCCCCTCACGGTCTGGAGGAGGCACAAGCCCTCCTCACGTCCTCCTGGGCGTCCCGGCCGGGGACCACAATCTGTTCAGCATTCCTCCAGTGGAACAAAACTGTTTTGATCCTACTACCCCCACCACTGCCGTTATACATTAAATCAGTGTTTCTCTAGCACTTTTGGGTCACAGGTTGCCCCAGTTGATTTGAAATAAATTATTAAGCCTTTCTTAAGACATGTTTTCACTTTGTTGTCCATGGGTTATTGAGTGTAGATTAATGGGCAAAAATGTCAAATTTAACCCATTTAAAATGAAATCTACAAAACAAAACAAAGTGTGTAGAGAGTAAAGGGGTCTGAATACTTTCTGAATCCACTGTATCTAAAATAATAAAATGAGCAAAAGAAATTGCAGTTACACACCCTTTTACCATTTTAGATGTTTGCTTTAGCACATGTGCTTCTGGTTAACAGAGATTTAGATATTTCAGCTTGATCAATGTAACCGATTCACAGGGAGAATTTAACTTTTGAGAAGGGAGAGATTTGTAGCCTGTCAGCAAGTATAGAGCTGTGCATGAATGAAGTCAATAACACCATCATTTTCTTGGGGGAAAAAAGTGGCCATTTACAACTAGAGCTAATGAGCCAATAAACTGGACGCAGCTTGTCTCCGAAATACTACAGGGTAAATCATACAAGGCCATTATACAATGCGGGAATGGATTATATAGCCTTTAATAATCCTGCTTGGGAATAACATATATTAGGGGTAGTAGTGTAATTTTCACCCTAAGTGCACATTGGTTAAAATTATTATCTGGAAATAGCCTTTAAGTATCTATGTGTGTTAATATTCTACCTGTGAGTACCATACAGTGTCCTCCATAATATTTCAGACAAACACCCATTGTTCCTTGATGTGCATCTGCTCCTCAGTTTAAAATTACAATTCAGACAATTCTGACATAAAGTGCACATTTATGACTTTAATTTAAGGGGGTTTGCACACATTTCAGTCACAAAACACTTTCTCCACGTGGTCTCCCCATTTCAGAGCACCATAATGTTTAGGAAATAGCAATGGCAGGTCTATTTAAAGCCATCATATTTAGTCCTTTGTCTCATATTCCTTGCATGAAATGACTGCTTGAAGTCTGTGATTCATAAACATTACCAAGTGCTGAGGGTCTTCTCTGGTGATCTCCTGCCAAGCTTCTAATGCAACCATCATCAGCTCCTGCTTGTTTTGGGGGCTTGTCACCTTAAGTTTTCTCTTCAGCTCATTTGGATTTCAAGAATTTTCCATTCGTTAGCTTTGATAATCTCCTGTGTTGCATCAGCAGTGTATTTGGATCATTATCTTCTTGTATGATGAAGCACCACCCAATGAGTTTGCAGGCATTTACTGGAACTTGAGCAGATCAGATGTTTCTCTACACCTCAGAGTTCATTGTGTGACTGCCGTCAGCAGTTCCATCGTCAATGAAGAGAGGTGTACCTAGGACCTGTGGCAGCCATACATGCCGAGCCATAATTCTCTTTGCCCTCACCATGTTTAACAGATGAGGTGCTCTGCTTTGGATCTTGGGCAGTTCCTTTTCATCTTCACACTTTACTCTTGCCTTCACTCTGCTCAGGTTAATCTTTGATTTGTTTGTCCACAAGACATTTTCCCAGAATTCTGCAGTCTCTTTGAAGTCCTTTTTCATAAACTGTAATCTGGCCATCCTGTTTAAGTGACTAATTGGTGGCTGTCATCTTGCAGTATTGCCTCTGTATTTCTGTTCATGAAGTCTTCTAGAGATAGTTGTCTCTGAAACACACACATCTGCCTCCTGATGACTGTTTCTGGTCTGTCAGGCAGGCGTTTGGGACTTTTTCTTTACCATAGTGAAGATTCTTCTTTCATCAGGAGTTGAGGTCTTCCATGGCCTTCATGATTACTGATCCCACCAGTGTGTTCTTTCTTCTTCATGCTAAGGTTTTACTGATGTCTCTAATGGTTTTATTCTTGTTTTTCGGCCTCATAATGACTTCTTTGACTTTCATTGACACAGCTCTTGTCCTCATGTTGAACAATGGCAACTACACACTCCAAAGGGGAGAAGCAAGTCGAGGTATCTTATGAAGACATGAAACACACCTAAGGAATCACAAACACCTGGGATGCCAATTGTCTCAAACATTATGGTGCTCTGAAATGGGGGGACCATAAGGAAAAAGTGTAGCCATTTCTGTATGGTGTGATCAAAATGTTTGAAAATCCCCTTAAATGAAAGTCTTCAATTTGCACTTAGTCACATTTGAGTTGTTGTATTTGTAATTTTAAACTGTGGAGCCAAAAGGTTCATCAAGGAAAAATGGGTCTTTGTCTCACACATTATGAAGGGTAGTGCATGTGGTTATACAAATGGACTCCTCAAAGAGTCCTTTCAAGTGAGTTAAGACAAAATGATTACCCATGTGAACTATTCTGAGCATTGTTTCAGTTTTCTTTTAGCTTATAGTTGACACATTTTATGTACTGCAAATACAAAATCATTAAATATAGAAAAGGGTGAACTGCATTGTGGAATAAAATGACAGTAGCTAAAATCATGGAGCAATCTTTATTTAGCTTAATTGCATTTGGTATTTTGCTCTCAACACATCCATGGATATAAATAGATCAAGCCATGTGCAAAGATGAGGAAAGTGAGTGGGATTTTTCAAAGTTTCGTTTACACCTGTAGGGTGAGAGAATGGCAAGAAAAAAAAAATCATTCTTTCTTTTTTTTGCTTTTTGCAGTCATTTGTTAGCTAAACGTTTTTAGTTTTGTAGGATACTGCTGTACAATTTGCAAATAACCTAATAACAATTCCTGATGGGCTTTTTTAAGTACAGTGCTATTTTGTGCCTCCATACCCCTCAGTATGGTACAGGGTTCCAACCTTTCACAATGAAAACTTTCGAATGGCCTAATGTCTGTTAAAGATTGCAATTATTACATATTAAATCCTATGTGCCTACACATAGTAGATTTCAGAGATTTGCAAAGCTGAAGGACCACCGCTTCAGAGGATGCATCAAAGGGATAACATTTCTAAAAGGTTGCATTGGATAGGCATAGCCATACATTCAGTACAGTCTGAGTTAAAGCTCCAACTCCTCAGCTGTTGAAGGAGAGATGGTATCAAAGGATGGAAGTGTCACAATTTACCAGTGCTAATCCTCGTTTAGGCTTAATATTCAAGATGGCAACTCCACTGATTGGCACAGCTTCTAAAATCAGACTCTAACCCCTGATGTCAAATCCTTGGAATTTGTGTCTGCATGTATTATGGCAGAGGTGGGGGATACATAAGATGTGGTCCACTTAAGCAATTGCCCACCCAGTTCAAAAAGCTGCACGGAAAAATAAAACTGTCAAAGATGGTTTTAGATTAATGCTCACAAGATGAAGTCAGATGCGACGGCAGCCATTTTTGCGCCAGTGCGCTCACCACACATTAGCAGTTAGGTTGTGAAGCAGTGAGAAAGAAAGACAGTTAGAACTGGGGGATGGTTAGGGGTCCAGAATGGCTAAGCCATGAAGGGCAATTTAGTCATGACATCAAGATACACCCTACTCTTTAAGGATCTCCGGGATCTTTTTTGACACCAGACAGTCAGGACCTCGATTTTACGTCTCATCCGAAAGATGGCGCCACTGTAGGGTAAGTGCCCCCTATTGGCGTCACCACCACCTCTTCTCACAGCAAACCAAGCTTTTTTTCTAGATGGTCTCACATTCAAGTACTGGCCGGGCCGAACATGCTTAGCTTCAGGTGGGTGACCTCCTTTGGAATGCATGTGGTATGGCTTCTGACATAATCAACTAATCAATTAAAGTGATCTGCTGCCAATGTTTTTAATAATTGATTATGAATTTTAGTTGTTGCAGCCCTAATGATAACACTATTGCTGCTGCTACTACAACTACAAGTCAGTTCTTCGACAACTGAGTTTTTTTGAGCTCTTCTCCAGAGTAATTTCTAATTGTATGTATGTATGTATTGTCAAATATTTTCCAGCTCTTCATACTTGTCCAGGAAACCTCACATTCAGTACTTCCCTCAAATAATCCCCTTCAGATTTCCTTGTATTATTTCTTGTCTTTCACAGTAAACTATTTCTGTTTAATACATTTGTGAATTTACCTCTTTAAAACATGTAAAATGGTGAGGAAGAAATGCTAATGAGAAACCAGAATAGAAGCATGAAATATGCATTTAATTTAGATGTTACTTATTTTTTTCATCTTTGGTATCATTTAAGCTGAAAAGAAAAACAGGAGTCATTCTTAGTTATTTTAGCTGCATTTTTAATCAACCATCCTTTTTGAGTTTTTTCATTAAGAATTACATGTAATCACCTTGTTTAATTTACAAACATTAATACTGATTATGCCAATGTTTATTTTAGCTCCATCTCCTTAGTAGGTGTTTTTCTTAATACTTTAACCTGCAATTGCTTCATCCTGGGCATGATGATAATTTGCATCCAGCCACTGTAAAAAAAAAAAAAAAATAATAATAATAATAAAAACCTCAAGCTGCTCCAGTGTGGTGCTGAGGTGTCACCCATTGCACGGCTACACTCGGGTCCTAATCTGGGTGGGTTGTTGTGTGGTGGGTGTGTAATCAGCGCATGCTCCCAACCTCTCCGTATCATTGAATGTCAGAGTGGTTTGTCTCAAGTGCTCCCTTTACTGTTCAAGTGTTGCAAGTTGAATTCATTATTGCTGAATGCAGAGTGAGTGCTACGGTATACTCAGTATACTCTATAAAAAGTGTTTAAGTCTCATTTGTATATTCATCGACTGGACTGTGAAAGTTCACAATTCTCTACATGTCCTTTATTTGTGTGACTGGTTGGGAGAGGATCTACTGCTGTTATATTCTGTATTGGAGGAGATGAACTGTAAAGCACTTTGAGCTACATTTTTTTGTATGAATATGTGCTATATAAATAAATGTTGATTGATTGATTGATTGATGAACAGACTGACTGTATTGGGTATGTATGTACGTGTTTTTAGAGACTACTTGTCGTTTGTTTAGTGCTGCTAGGTGAGATCTCGACATGAGGGAAGAGCACCTGTTTCACACTGCAGCTCTCTCCATTCTGTTACACTATAATAAAGAGAAATCTATGCATAATTACAAATTATTAGGACTACCTGAACAGCTGCTTATCTATGCAATTATCTAATCGGCCAATCGTGTGGCAGCAGCACAATGCATACAATCATGTAGATACAGAACATGTGCTTCTGTTAATGTATACCTCAAATACCAGAAGGAGGAAAAAATGTGATATAAGTAAGAAAAAGAAAATATCTCAGTGATCGTGTAAGCAATTGACATAGCAAGCCTTTGGAAAACTATCAAAGATAAATCTGTGTTTAAATAAACAGTGGGAGAGGGAACTGGTGAAATGTTGCCAGCATCATTAATGCAGCAGGTCACATCAAGTGAATTTAGTACTGAGGTAGACCGGACAGAAAAGACAGGGTTCTTCTCCTTGTCCTAAGTGCCCAGGTGACCATTAACTCCCAGTTGTAATTTGCGATATGCAGTATTTGAACAAATACCTACTGTACATTACACAAACACTAATACGAAGGTTTCTCTTATTTTGATATTTTTTCTTGTTTGCTCATCTCTGTCTTTCACACAAAGCTGAAATTCTCCCTGATAAAGTCACCTTTTTAATGTCTTTGCCTGACAAAGATGGCTTTGTTAAAATTGGAATGGGTTTATAGATTGATACCAGCAGTCAGCAATTCAGTCATTGCTGTTCTGTTAATGATCGCTCACACTGACAACTTATCACGACTGCAGATTAAAATACAGGGATTGTTAAAGGAATATTTCACCCAAAAATGATACATATATATTTTTTAATGTTACTTATCACATATAGCTTGTAGTAATGGCTGACAAAAAAAATGTAATCTCATATTTTCATGCTGTATGGATCTTTCAAGTAGTCTGTCCACAAAAAAAAAAAAAAAAATCAGTTCTTAATTGCAAAGTCTTATGTTAAGCCATCCAGTTTTGTGCTCACAAACACATGTATTCAACAACACTCTTGAACAGAAATGGAATTTGCGCAGATGCGCCTAAGTATTTGAATTAAAATCCTGGCAATTTTAATTCTGTTAAATTTCAACAACTAACTGTAGCTAAATGTCCTAACGTAGAGAAAGGAACTGAGGACGAAGAGTGATGGGCTGTGAGCACAGGTTACACTAGAGAATGTTGGGCCTTCATGCCAGGACTCTGTTTCCTAAAAGTTGGGTTAGAAACATGCACACCAGTAGCCAGCTGGAGGTCATTTTGTAGGGCTCTGGCTGTGCTCCTCCTGTTTCTCCTCTTACAAAGGAGCAGATACCAGTCCTGCTGCTGGGCTGATTCCCTCTTATGGGCCTGTCAGGCTCTTCTTGTGTAGTGGGCCTGATATCTCTTCCATGCTCTTGAGACCTTGTTGTGACTGCATGTATGGATGTGCCATCCTGGAGGAGCTGGACTACCTATACAACCTGAATTGGCTGTAGATACTTCCTCATTCTACCATTAGTGACCAGGGGCCTCATGTATAAACGCTGCATATGCACAAAAATGTTGCGTAAGCCCATTTCCACGTTCAAATCACGACGTATGAAACCTAAACTTGCCGTAAAGCCATGCACATTTCCACAGTAGCTCATACATACCCTGGCGTATGCAAGTTCTGCGCTCACTTTTGCAGACTGGCAGCACCCAGCGTCAAAGCAGTGCTACTGTTCCAGTGTGGTTTTCGTTTCTTTTTTAGATCCACATCCCTGATGCGGCTTTATAAATACACTGGAATTAACCGCTGTGAGAGATTGCCGGCCGTGTATCCCGGCCAACACCCCCAAACCGCCAGATGGAACCATCCCTGCAAAATGGAAGGGCCCTGAATTCCAGCAGGGCATCATGGAAATTGGAATCTTTCATCACAGCCTTGCTGGATACCATGGGGGCCACTGGAGGACGCTGCAGGGAGGCCCAGGGACTTATACTTTCCTTATAGCCCGGAAGTAATTCACAATTACGGAAACGGAAGAAATGATATACTTCCGGGCTGAAGAAAAGAGGAGTTTTGATTTGACCCGGAAGTGCTAGGAATCACATGGGCTGGGGAGATCAGAAGTACTTCCGGGTCAAAGACTTTAAAAGGACTCTGGGAAATCTCAGCAGTGAGCTGAGTTGGGAGGCAGGGTGGCTAAGCGTCTGGGAGTGGAGGATTGGTTAATGTTTATTTATATTGTTTATTGAGTATTGTGGTGTAGAGGGTGCTTGGTACACATTATTATTATAATAAATAGTCATCTTTGGACTTTTACCTGGCGTCTGATGTGGTGCCTGAGGGTTCAAGGGAGCGAGAGAGAGCCTTAATCTGTCATACCTCATATTGTTAATTAGTTTAATGCATCTCATTATAATTAACCTGTAACAATATAACGGTCCACAGAATGGCCAAACTATTTTAAATACAATATTTGCGTTGTTACTCTCACTGCACCTTCTTTTTCTTCTTTCAGCTGCTCCCGTTAGGGGTTGCTACAGCAGATCATCTTTTTCCATATTACTCTCACTACACCAATTGCAGAAGCTGATCGGAAAGAGAATTATTGGTATACAGCATCAAGCACACGCTGCCTCAGCCATGCTGTCTATTTGAACTGCTCTCACATGGTAAACGCTTCAGAGCCTTTCCTGTACGGACCTCGCGGTTCAAAAAGAGTTTCATCGCATGAGCTCTAAACACACTCAATCAGTCCATCAATTGCTCCTTGTAGAAATGTTTGTATTTATAAGTACAATTACCTCACTGTAAACTTGCACTACAGTTATAATATTGCAAAACCTGAGCCACTTTATAAAGTGTGTATTTACATATGATGACGGTATCATTTTTAAGGTGAAATGCATCAAAATATGTTTATTATATTACACAGATAAAACACTGCGCAGCAAGCATCCTGCGTGAGGCATGAACAATCACTGCTCCACCGTGTTCCCATGTTTAATAACATGCTTTAACTCCTATCATCATGAAAATAATATCAAGTATACATCTCGGTATTTTAATTATTCAGAGAGCTATAATATAACGAATGTAATTGATTCTGTGTCCAGTTGGAGGAAGAGAAAGCCCAGAAGCACGTAGTGATTCACACACACAGAGCACATATAAGATCAAATAGAAAACAAAGCATTTAACATCCTACTTTAGTTACGATGGGATTTGAGAAACTAGTAAATTAAATGATTTTAAGATTAAGTTTATGATGTTCTACTTTAATGACAAAATAAACTACGTGATTAAAGTGGAAATTTCGAGATTAAAGTTGACATTTTGTACTTTTTTCCCCACTGTGTGCCTATTTTTTTTTCTCTGTACCCTAATAAGCTTTCATATGAAACTCAGATGGTGGGCTACGACTCGCCTTTTCACGGAGATTTTGATATCTGACAACTTCTTTTTTTATTTCGGGCACTGTGCGACTTTGTGAACTTGAGCTTTCGAGTTTCTCCGACACGCTATGTCACTCATTCAACTTCCTTTTGTTGTTTATACCACTGTTTAAAGTAACAAATAGTACGTTTTTCCTTGCCTCCACTTGGTATTCGCTGAACTTCTATTTCCCACTGTGCTTTTGCCATTGCCTTTTCACAGAACGCTGAGCTTAGGGGCTATTTATATTGATTTGCATATTCAAACAGACGTAATTCTGGGAGGAGACGGGGCAGGACAGCAGGTGCGTGCATGTGCGTTACTTTTCACGATTTATGTAGCAGAGGAACGTGGAAGTTGACGTTCGCAAAGATTTATGCATCTGGATTTTTTTGTGCTTAAGCACATTTCCGCTTTAGTGCTTACGCCATGTTAGAGTGTGAGTTCTACGCATGCCGTTATGCATGAGGCCCCAGGACACTAGCAAAACAAGAGAAGAATCAGTTACTAAAAGTAAAGAGAGAGCAATTGTCTCAGAGGCCATCACCTGCTAAACCTGGGGTACTCAATAGGCGGACTCCGGTCCGCATCTGGACCCAAATACGGTTAAATCTGGACCGACGTCAAAGCAAACATGCAAATTTAATCATAATCCATAATCTCAATGTAGTGCGCAATTGTGATTCCGCGCGATATATCTTTGAGGTTTCTACTCGGTTTGGCAGCTTCATCTATGTCCAATCACAGCAGCTGTAACAGTATCGTCATAGCAACGTTCCCACTACTCCCCGCCTCCCCTCCAATACTCGCTCGCTCGCTCATTCATAGCAGCCAGATTTATGTACCGGTCACGTGCTCTGGGTCAGGCCGGTGAACAGGCAGTCTCATCACTCGCGGGCAGTACAAATTTCGATAACTGAATTTTTTGCTGACTGAAAGTGAAGATGGCTGGCACAAGACAGTACATTGATAAGAAAAGAAAAGTTGATTTTGAAAACCGCGAATTTAAGAGTGAGTGGGTGAAAAATATGCATTTGTGCTCCCCGTGGGAAGCAGAAAACCAATGTGTTTAATCTGCAATGAGACGGTAGCAATAATCAAAAGTGGTAATGTGAAACGCCATTATGAAACCAAGCATGCACATTTCGAACAAAATTACCCTCAGAACTCAGAGGTAAGGACCATAAAAATAAACCAGCTGAAATCATCATATGAAGCTACAAGCAGTGTAATAATTAGATCAGCCACACAACAGGAGCAGGCAACAGAAGCCTCACTAAGAGTAGCATGGGTCCTGGGAAAAAACAAGAAACCCTTCTCTGATGCTGAAGTAGTTAAAGAGTGTATGAGTGAAGTGGTGACTGCTCTGTTTGAAGGGACTCAAAAGGATGAAGTAATCCAGAAAATAAACCAGGCTTAGTAAAGGCAGCGTTTTTGGGCACTGCGGAAAGAGCTGGAGACATTTCTGTTGGATCAGAAGAGTGCAAAAGCCAAACCGTTTGTGGATTTCATGAAGAATGACGAGAAAATGGAAATTGTTGCTTTTCTATCGGACATTACTTCCTATCTTAATGACCTTAATATGAAGCTCCAAGGCAAAAACAGCACAGTGTGTGACCTCATGTTAGCTGTCCGTGCTTTCCAGAGGAAGCTGGAGGTGTTCAAATGTGACTTACAGCAGGGCCTGCTTCACTTCCCAAGACTTTTGGATCAGACTGCAGGAAAACATCACCATCACAATTATACTGAATTCCTGGACAAGCTGATTAAAAATTTCCAAACTCGCTTTGAAGATTTCCCTTTGGGAAAACAAGTCTTGCTGTGCATCGAAAATCCATTTCTTCTCAAAAATATTGCAGAATTCTCAAATGAAGCCACAAAAGTCTTCCAATGGGCCAGTGCTGCTTCTCTGCAAACAGAGTTAATTGAGCTAAAAGAAAACCTAGCACTGCAGGAATCTCACTGTGACCTTGTCACCTTCTGGACAAAGATGGTTACTGCGGCAGGTGTTCCTCTCCTGCAGAAGATGGCCCTTCAAATTCTTACAATGTTTCCCTAAACGTACTGCTGTGAATCTGCCTTTTCCACTATGAACACGGTGAAAAACACATACTGCAACACCCTCACCAATTAACATTTACATCAGTGCCTCCGCCTTGCCCTCACACCTTTTATGCCCAAGTTCAAACAACTGGTGGCACAAAGAAGGTGTCACCTTTCACACTAAAAGGCCTACCATGTCATTTTTTTTGTGTATAGTTCTAAAGTTTGGGGATTGCCTTTTTTTGGAGTTCTCTATTTGGAATTTGACCGTCACTTTTCCAGACCTCATACTGAATGGAAATTTAGTAAGTGGACCTTTCAAATTTATATATGAGTAGCCCTGTGCTAAACTATTCCCTTTTTGTGGTTGTCTTGCTGTTTTATCTCCAGTGCACCTGTTGTCCCTTTCATTTGCACTAAAGCAGGTGAAGTTGATTCACAGTCACTTACGCTTCTTACCTGGATACGTTGATATGTACTGTAACTCACTTGGTATTAGACTATCATGATTTAGTGTTCCCTTCATTTATGTAACCATTATATTTAGTTTCTTATTTTAGGTAATAATACAACCACAAATAGTGTATTAATGAATTAATTTACCTTTAAAGTAGACACTGTCTTTTCTTTAAGTGTTACTTCTAAAATGCAGAGTTTCTGGCTTTTGAATTGTATGACCTGTATAACACCATATTGTCACGTTTAAGTAAATGTTTAGCTCTTAGGCTTGGTAATGTTTAAGACTGCTGAGGCCTGGTTTCACCCTGGTGTGGGTCATGGAGAGTGGGTGGAGTCTAACGAGAATGCTGAGGACAGGGGTGTCATCTTAATGAGACTGAGGCTTCAGAGTGTCTCGTCTGTAGCTGGAGTTTTTTAGAAAAGTTGTGTAATGTGACCTCATCTTAAAACAAAGTCAGCGGTTTGTAGAGCTGGGCGACATGGCTTAAAAACTATATCTTGATATTTGTAGGTCATGTGGTATGATACAATATACAGTATATCAATATTGTATTTTCTCTAAAATACTGTGCCATAACATGAATTTATAGTCAGGACTTTGTCTGAATGAACAATGCTTTTATTGTCATGTCGATATTTCCGTCTGTGAGCAGAACACACACATGCGGGAGCAATACTCCAATTACTTATTAATTACATAGCATATAAATATTTCGGTATTTGTAAACTCTGAACTCCACTATTCTTCACTCATACACAAACACACACACACATCTTATAGTTAAAGTTTTTTATTTTATGGTGTTCTGTTACAGCTGTCAATTTACAGCATCTCTTTCACACACACACAACCATTAAGTCAATTTTTCAATCAGTTAATCAAGCCTTAGATATTGTTTCACACACTACTTGGTACAAAATTTAAAATTGAATAAAATTCAGTCTGCAGTTTTGATTAAGTAAAACATGATACTCACCAATGACAAGGTGATGTCTGTGCATGTCCAAAACACTGCAGCCTTGTCCATTCTATTTAAGCTCACTACTTTGATTACATTACTGCCATTAACCGTTGTAATACAAACTTGTCTGCTTTCTGTTAAATTCCAAGCCCTTATTGCATTTTGTAGGCCCTGTGCAATGATCTTGCAGGTGTGATCTTAGTAGATTGTTTGTAGATGCACACATTTTTAATCCCTGATTTTGTATAAAATGAACCGCAAGTGTCAGGCAGTGCTCGCATATTTTGCTAGACAACAGTAATGTGGTGGTTGCAACGTATGTGGCATGAGAAGGCTTTTTATTTACAGCTGACCAACTCACATTTAGGAGGCATCATTTGTAAGCAGTGGTTTAAATCCTGTTTTTTTTTTTGTCTCTTTTGTTAGGTACACAATGAGAAAATGAAGCTGCTAAAGTAGCTTATTTTAAGGCAACAGGATGGTGTTTGGAGACATGAGAGGAAGAATGTGCCGTCCTGAGTTTTCATACTAGCCTTTTCGCGCTGAATTGTTTTGTTGTTTGACATGGTAACAGAGATTTGTAGTACTGCTAGCTTTGGTAGCCATCTTTTGTAGAGATAGCTTGCAATATGGCAGTGCTCTGTTGCTCCTCTGATCTGTTGAAGCTGAAACATCTCCTTATAAAAGATCCATGGGTACCCTTTTATACAAATAATATTAGTTGCTCAGATGAGAATTAATATACATCCCCGATAAGTTATTTTAATGGCAAGGCCAAGCAGAGTGATCAAATGCAAATATAGGGTGGTCCAGATCTAATTATGCAATTTTCATTACGCTATAACTTATTAAGTTTATTACATAGAAAATCACGCAAAAAATCCCAGACCATCGAGAAGTGTGCGAACTGACGACATGAAGAATTGTCTTCGTGCCAAACTGGAATCGTCCCCACATAAATCAAAGTCATCCAGACGATCTGGATCTGCATAATTAGATCTGGACCACCCTGTATTCAAACAACAGTGCAAGCTTGTTAATACTATACAGCATTGTTAAGTGAATGCTGTCAGGTCAAAACAAAAAAAAGAAATCAATAAAGTGATATATCCTCTTAAAATTTCAGACTTAATGTATCAGTATTTATTTTATCTCCCAGCCCTAGTGCCATGACGTGTCCCTGTAGCATGCAGATGAAGAACATACAGATATAGGCCTCAGTAAGCTCAGCCTCTTTTTGCACCAGAAATACCGGGATCAATTATTTTGTGTTTTATATTTGTAATTAATTCAAACTACTTTGCAGCGATCTGTTTTTACATTGACATTGAAGAGTCTTTTTCTGGAGATCAGTGTCAAAAAAAGCAAATGAAATCCCCGGAGTCAATGTTGAATAACATTAAAATGTGAAAACTTCCAAGGGAGTGAATACTTTTTATAGGCGCTATATGTTTTGAGATAGATAGATACAGTAAATTGGGTGTTTTGAGTTATCCGACCGCTGAGTACTTGCAGCTCACATTAACAAAGCTCAAGGGCAGCTTTAATTTTTCTATGGATAGGTTTAGAAAAGGTGGATGGAAAAGAACGCAGTGGTTTTGGCACATTATGTGACTGGGCTATCAAAGCGTACCTTCAAACTTCCTTAAAGAACTGAACCAACTCGGACAGCCACATACAGCCTTATCCAGTAGAAATTAAGTGTGAGAAAACTGCAAAAGGACTAATCCTTCAGTTTTTAAAAGTAATATGATGTTAACTTGCATACTTTTCTTTTACGAAAACTAAAATAGTGAACAGCAAGCTGCTCTCCGCAAGAAATGATTAAAGAAGCAACAGCTCACTGACATTTGTTATATGAGGGATGTTCAAAAAGTTTCTGCACTTTTTTTTAAACTATATTTATTATAAATTTCAAAACCAAATTGTATCACTTTTCTACATAAAAGTTGGTTTGCGATGTAATGTGACATTATTTTTAAATAGGCAAAGGCGTATTCATCCACTGCTAATTGCAGTTTTTAAACTTTGCATGAACTGAACCTTAGAAAGCACTCTTAGTCAACAAAACGCATTATATAAAAATAAATTGATCTGACTTGACCTTGTAATTTGTGGCAGTTTTCTTGCACACACTTTTTATTAAGCTTGTTGTAAATTAGTTTTACATTCACACTAAAACATACATTATTCAGTTATTCAAATCTTTGAACTAAACATCTGTTCATACTCTTCGCTCTCTTGTGAATTACAGTGGCTCGTTCTTTATCCCATCTTTCTTTTTTTTGGTTGTCTCTTCCATATTTTACATCCTATTTTTAGTGTTTTTGATATGAGTATATTGGATTAGATTCCTTACTCATGTTATTTTCTTCTGCTGCTAGAAAAACCTCACTTTCTCATATCCACTAAAGCACTCCCCTTTCTTGCATTTTTTTTGGAGATCTTCTTGAGAACTGCTCATTATCATATATTGTTGGGGAGTTTTGCCTTAGTATAGCTGCTTTATAGCGTCCCACGTGTACAGCCTTACCTGCATGTGGAAGACTTACTAGCTCTGCACAAGCAGACCAAACGGTTAAGGTTCACATGTGCCAATCACCAAAGCAGGTGCCCGCCCAACATGCGTGTCCCCTTCAACTGTTAACTCTTTTGGGTATATGGCAGCTGCCCACACCAGGTGCTCTTATCCATTCATTCATCATCCAAAGTGTTATATTCTAACTACAGGGCCAATCCCAGCCAACACAGGTCGCAAGGCAGGAAACAAACCCCGGGCAGGGCGCGTGCACACACACACACACATACACCCACACACTAGGGACAATTTAGAATTGCCAATGCACCTAACCTGCATGTCTTTGGACTGTGGGAGGAAACCAGAGCACCCGGAGGAAACCCACGCTGAGACGGGGAGAACATGCAATAGCTGATTTTGGGGTTTGTCTTAGTCTAAATTTGTTATGTCATGTCTTTTTCTAACCCACTTAATCTAGACCAGGGTTTTGGGATGGGGGTATGGGCTGGAGCCTATCCCATCTTACATAGGGCAAAATGCAGGAACAAAACCTGGAAAGGACGTCTGTCCATCACAGGCTAAACACACACACACACATACCAAACCAGAGCACCTGGAGGAAACCCACATAGACATGGGGAGGGAGGACTGTTATCCGCTCTTATCCCTATACCTTAAATATATTATCATGGAGATCCTTATGTTTGTTTGTTTGGTTTGGATACACTACACTTACTGTTAACTATATTGCTTATATGGTATCTAGGTGTTATAGCACCCCACATATACAGCATTACCTGCATGTGGACCACAGCCTCAAGCCAAGAGACTTACGCTAGCTCTGCATGAGCAGACCAAACGATTGTCTTCAGACTTGAGTTACACCTGTGAGAATCACTAAAGCTGACGCTCGCTCGCTGACTGCGCTGCTCTGTACTGAAGCTGCTAACCTCTGTAGGAATGTGGTAATCGCCCAAAGCAGGTGCTGTTATTAGTATACCTTAAATATATTATCATGGAGATTCCTGTTTTCGTTATTTTGGTCTACTGTTAACTCTATTGCTTATATGAGTGTTGGGTATCTACTTTATATAGCGCCTCACATGTCCAGCTGCCTCAAGCAAGCCAAATGGTAAGTGCAATGCATGCCTGCATAATTGAGTTTTGCCTTATTGCTAAAGTTAAAGTCCTGTGCACAGTTAAACAGGATGTTGTACAGTTTTAACCTTTATAAATTCACTACTGAAAGTGTACATAATGATATTAAACAGAATAATAACAGAAGTTGTAATTTTTTAATTAAGTGTCATGTAAACTGCAGAAGGCTACAGAAAGCAAAGCTGCTTGGTTTAAATTTGGTACAATTAGTACAACATTTTGTTCAGTAACTCTTGAAACAAGCAATGAGGAAGAGACGGCAAGACAGTAGTGTAAATACGAGGGACGTTCAAATATAAACAGGAATTTATGAGCTACACTTTATTTATTAAGTACAATGAAACAACTTACACACTGTTTTTCTATGTAGTCTCCTGCCACTTCAATACACTTTTTCCTGTGCTCGGGAAGCTTCTTAATCCCAGAAGAGTAGAAGTCTTTTGACTGCAAGTTGACCTTCTTCCACAGTGTCAATAACCTCCTCATTCGACTTGAATTTCTTCCCTCCTAAAAATTCCTTAAGTGGACCAAAGAGATGATATTACCTTTCTGAATGACTTGCACCAATCATGCAGTCTAGACTGAGAGAGAGACACTCATCCCCAAACTGATTTTTAAGCCTCGAATAAATCTGAGATGGAATGACTGTTTCATTTGTCAAAAATTGAATAATAATGTGCTGCACAACTCTACTGTGTACCTCCTGCACCGACGTGTTGATTACAACTGACAGGAAGGGGGGAAAGAGCAGCTAACACCACTCACGACAAATTAAACATGCATGTGTTTGTCCAATAAGTTAGGTCCACTTTGCACTCTTTATGAGAACAGAGCATGAAAATTCCTCTTTATAATTGAACATCCCTCGTATATTTGTCAAAACACTTTCCTTTTACAGTAATTAAACAATATCTATAATTTCAAGGAATCAAGGTTTGAAGAATCTTCTAGAAAACTTATTCAGACATAACAAGGTGCTTTGCACTAAACAGGCAACAGAGACGAAAGGGAAATTAGGAAGCAAACAAAAAAAAAATTCCACATAAAAGCATAAAGCAGGAATAAAACTCTCGAGAAATTAGCTTCATTTCACTAATGTGGCTTTCCTTTATGCAAAACCAGGTTCAGATGTTAATTTTAAATAAGACGGCTTCCATAAAGTCACTGGCTGTGCGTGCATCTCGAAACAGTGCAGCGGGTGCTGCTCACAAACTCGATGCCGAAGATTTCAGAAAAACAAATGACTTGCAAGCTGGCAAAGAAAAGAAATAAGTAAAAAAAATCCAAAAGAAAATCCTGTAAGAAAAACCGGGGCTGAACCCAATAAGGGTATAATTTATAGCTGCAACATTTACTTATATAGCAGATTTTTCATAAATAAGTATAATTCAGTGCTTTACAAGTAAAAAATTAAAAAAGAGGTACAATGAAAGAATACCAAGACTGCAAGTCTTTAATAACTGTAATGCTAAAAGTCAAATGTCTGAGTTAATAAAATATGCGATGATCAGACAGCCAATGTGTCATGGGGTTCAAATCCATGTTTGTCTTTTTGATTTTGTTCATTTTTATGTTGATTATGTGCATTTTTCTTTATTTTTGGTTGTGTCGATGTACTCAAGCTTCCTGTGGTTATGTTCCATGTGTTTTGTGGGTAGAACCTCAAGCAGTGGGGTCACCTTCCAGAAACTGCCCCCCACCGTACATCCGCACTTTCTGCCGGTTCATCTTGAATAGGCTAAGGAGTTAGCGAGTTGTTGTTTTTTTGCTGTGCTTATGTGTTTACTGGATTTTTGAACCGGTGCTCTGTTTTGCCATTTTATTTTGGATAATTGTATTGGGATTTTGTTTGCTTTTCTGGCAACTGCTTTATGTCTTTTGTGCTCTTTGGAGCTTCATAGTGAGATGGAGCATTTTTTGTGACAATAAACTTGTCATTTAAAAATGGTTTGGCGCTTTCCCTTATTACTGGCTGGGATCTGATGGTGATATCCCTCTTTAGTTGTGGGTTTTGAAAGTGCTTGTTGGAACTGAATGAGACTTTGGGACTGCTAGTCTACGACACAAAGAGAACAGCAAAATAAAAACTTTATCTGTCCTCATTGTTGAAGAAAAAAAAACTTCTAGGGGTTCCAAGGCCAAAAGCCTACCGAAACACAAAGGTAAAATCGTAGCAATAGTATCCTTCAACTTTTACAACTACAAAAAGTTTCTGCTGAAGGCTTTGGTCTAGCTTCAGAGAGCATAAAGCAGAGAATGGAAAACACAAGAATTGATAACTTAAAACAATGTACATTATATATGCAGCATATACACTATATAACTAGGATTGCCTATAGTAGTAGTCTATGAAAACATTCATACTTTTTGCTATAAATAAGTGAAAAATTAAAAATATGCTATTTGCAGCATTATTTTCACTCTTTTTACAACAGATGCACTACAAAAAATTGTTTTTTGGCAGATTTTTAGCAGTGAATTTTTCTAGAATTCATAACATTTAGCAAGTCAGTGTTTAAAGATCTGAGATCACAATTAGAGTTGTGTGAAGACATCCATTTCAGAATACAGAAAAATGTAGGATTGTAAAGAGCCTTATAGACTATTATCTATTATATATATATATATATATATATATATATATATATATATATATATATATATATAGTCATGGCCGAAATTATCGGCACCCCTGGAATTTTCCCAGAAAATGCACCATTTCTCCCAGAAAATTGTTGCAGTTAAAAATGTTTTGGTATACACATGTTTATTTCCTTTATGTGCATTGGAACAACACAAAAAAACAGAGAAAAAAAGCAAAATCTGACATCATTTCACACAAAACTCAAAAACTGGGCTGGACTGAAATATTGGCATCCTCAACTTAATATTTGGTTGCACACCCTTTGGAAAAAATAAGTGAAATAAAAGCGCTTTCTATAACCATCAACAAGCTTGTTACGCCTCTCAATTGGAATTTCCGACCACTCTTCTTTTGCAAACTGCTCAAGGTCTCTCAGATTTGAAGGACGCCTTCTCCCAACAGCAATTTTGAGATCTCTCCATAAGTGTTCAATCAGATTTAGATCCGGACTCATTGCTGGCCACTTCAGAACTCTCCAGCGCTTTGTCTTCAACCATTTCTGGGTGCTTTTAGAGGTATGTTTGGGGTCATTGTCCTGCTGGAACACCCATAACCTTTGACGCAGACCCAGCTTTCTGACACTGGGCCTTACATTGCGCCCCAATATCTTTTGGTATTCTACAGATCTCATGATGCCTTGCATACAGTCAAGACATCCAGTGCCAGAGGCAGCAAAACATCCCCAAAACATCTTAGAACCTCCACCATGTTTGACTGTAGGTACTGTGTTCTTTTCTTCGTAGGCCTCATTCTGTTTTCTGTAAACAGTAGAATGATGAGCTTTACCAAAAAGCTCTACCTTGGTCTCATCTGTCCGCAAGACGTTTGCCCAGAAGGATTTTGGCTTTTGGCTCTTGGCTCAAGTACATTTTGGCAAACTCCAGTCTGGCTTTGTTATGTCTCTGTGTCAGCAGTGGGGTCCTCCTGGCTCTCCTGCCATAGCGTTTCATTTCGTTCAGATGTCGACGGATAGTTCGAGATGACACTGTTGCACCCTGAGTCTGCAGAACAGCTTGAATATGTTTTGAAGTTGATTGGGGCTGTTTATCCACCATTCAGACTATCCTTCGTTGCAGTCTTTTATCAATTTTTCTCTTCCGTCCACGTCCAGTGAGATTAGCTACGTGCCATGTTTTGTGAACTTCTTGATTATGTTATTGTGATCTGTTATTGAGATTGTTGATATTTTTCCACAATTTTTGTTCTCAAGTCCTCAGACAATTCTCTGCTCTTCTTTCTGTTCTCCATGCTTAGTGTGGCACACTCAGACACACAACAGAAAGGTTGAGTCAACTTTTCTCCATTTTAACTTGCTTCAGCTGTGATTGCTATATTGCCAGCACCTGTTTCTTGCGACAGGTGAGTTCAAACGGGCATCATATGCTTGAAATAAAATGATTTGCCCACAATTGTCCGGCCCATTTTTGGAGTTCTGTGTGACATGATGTCAGATTTGGCCTTTTTTCTCTGTTTTTTGTGTTGTTCCAATGCACATAAAGGAAATAAACATGTGTATACCAAAACATTTGTAATTGCAACAATTTTCTGGGAGAAATGGTGCATTTTCTGGGAAAATTCCAGGGGTGTCGACAATTTCAGCCATGACTGTATATGTATATGTATTTATTTCACTCTCATTTCCTATTATATTCATGCTGTTGCTGCTTTTTGAACAAGCTGTAGACAATATTTTTATTTTTTGTTGATCATGATGTTAGGGTTCTTCTCTGTGTACTCTATCTGTCTTCAAGGCTATTATAGTATTGGTCTTTTTATTTCCATATTGTTTCTCATCTTACTTGGAAATTCATTTTCGTTTTAGTTAGTATTTGTAAAACACTTCTAGTTTCATTTCTGTTTCAGAAAAAAACATTTATATGTGTGTGTGTTTGTGTCTGTTTGTATAGATATATACTCACAGGCCACTTTATTAGGTACACCATGTTCTAGCATCTGATTGCCTTCAGAACTGCCATAATTATTCATGGAATCGATTCAACAAGGTGCTGAAAACATCCCTTAGGGATTTTGGTCCTTATTGACATGATAGCATGACGCATTTGCTGCAGATTTGCTAGCTGCACATCCATGATGCAAATCGCCCATTGCACCACATCCCAAAGGTGTTCTATTGGATTGAGATCTGGTGACTGTGGAGACCATTTAGGTACAGTGAACTCATTGTCATGTTCAAGAAACCAGTTTGAGATGATTTGAGCTTTGTGACATGGCGCTTTATCCTGCTAAATGGAGCCATAAGAAGATGGACATGGCCAGCAACAATACTCGGGTTGGCTGTAGCATTTAAATGATGCTCCGTTGGTACTAAGGGTAATAAAGTGTGCCAAGAAAATATCTCCCACACCATTACACCACCACCACTAGCCTGAACCGATGATACAAGGCAGGATGGATCCATGCTTTCATGTTGTTGACGCCAAATTCTGACCTTACCATCTGAATGTCACAGCAGAAATCAAGACTCATCAGACCAGGCAACGTTATTTTCCAACGTTCTGTTGTCCAAATTTGGTGTTAGTTATTGTAGTGGGGTTCAGAGGGTGTTGGCCATAAAGTCTTATTTATTATTTCCATGTTCTTCTTTTCAAGCCTGCATATTCTGGATTCATGTCCAAATGTCTGTTAATGATGTTTTCATTGGATAGCCTTGTTTCAGCCAGTTCTCTGGCACTTTTAGTATTAGCCTTGAATTTTACTTGCACTGAGTCCCATTTAAATGTGTGTCTGGTCAAACTTGTATGTGTGTATATCAGAAACCATGGGTCCTTCCTTCTGACTGCATCTCAATGTTCCTGTATATGCATTGCAAGTGTTTTTGATGTTTGACCCACATATACTGCTGGGCATTAATCGCATGGAATTATGGACTATGCACAGAGTGTCTGCAGGCTTGTGCGTGATTTTGATACCTGATCTGGCGAGGATACGTGTTGTACCTTCTGATACCCTGTCACGATAGGACGTGTGTGCCAGGTGGGATGGGAGATCATGTCAGAGTTGATGTCTATGCATGCATTGTCTGAATGTCTTTGGGTAGCTGTTTGATGTGAACAGTTGGAAAAGATAGCACCTTTCATTCTTTTGTGCCTCTTTGGTATTACAATGGGTGTGATCTCTTCTGAATAGCATCTTAACACAGCTCTGTTTATGCGATGATCAGTAATAGCTGGCAAAGTGTAATATTTTGTCTACATGACATATCTTACGATAAACTCCTGTATACAGGATGGCATTGTTACCTCTTTCAATGGAGATGTCCAGGAAATTGAGGCGTAGGTTTATTTCTTTTTCCATAATATATAGATATACAGTGTAGACATACAGTGCATCCAGAAAGTATTCACAGCGCATCACTTTTTCCACATTTTATGTTACAGCCTTATTCCAAAATGGATTAAATTCATTTTTTTCCTCAGAATTCTACACACAATACCCCATAATGACAACGTGAAAAAAGTTTACTTGAGGTTTTTGCAAATACACACAACACCCCGTTTTTTGCTGGCAACTACTTTCATTTGAATAAAACCAATTATTTTGATTTTATTATTTTTCATGTTTGTAAAATTATGATGGACGATATTTAACAACTGGTACTTTGTTTTTTTTGTTATTGAGTTCAGCAGTTCAACAATTCAGCACCAGCAACACAACGCTAACTGCGTCTTCACGCAATATTATAGCTGTCAAAGTGATTTTAGAAAATACATGTAAATAAATAAAATACGAAAGCTCAGCTTTCTTAATCAGCGCATTGTAATCCTATAAGTCCACTGGCAAAAAGCAGTGGGAAAGTGAAAATTCAAATGCGTTGGAGGTTAAATGACGATAATGACGACTACAACACTTCATCAACCCTAACAATTAAGAAGCTTTTGGGGAAAGTGATTAGAGCAGGTGCAGCGTGGGATATTTGAGTGACCAATCACAATGGCGATACTTGAATGATTGACTATCGGCAGTGAGCATTATCACTTTAGAAGGAGTGGAGAGTTGCATGGTCATGTATGTGGAGCCTTGACCACCAGCACACACAAAATGCTGCCCTCCATTCTTGCCTTATCAGTGAGAGTAGCATTTTAATGTCCCTTCTTGTTGTCTATTCCACTTGTGAAGACACTAACCAGTCTGCCTGCTATGTATTAACCACTCAAAGGTACATGATGAATATGTCAGTACAGTGGGCCCCATAAAGATGAGTGTGAGAAGAAAATCTGCAAGAATTCATTTCTACAGCTGCTGTCTTAAACCCTCTGGGCCATCTTAAAGTATCCCTCAGAAGCATCGTGATTACTCAAACTGTTAATCATAAATGAAAGCACTGCACATTAAGCTTTGAGAGCTAGCTGGCCCACCAAAAGCAAAACCATGAATCACTGTGGAAAGGGAAACATAACTAAAGTAGTAAGTGAAAATATGAAGCATACTTTATTATTTGGTAGAATTTGTAGCTTATTGGCTATTTTATCCTTTCGTACTATAACTGTGCTTTCAAATTTTAAAATAAGCTCTGTGGGGTTCCTTGAAATAAATGGTGTTAGAAGCTACATGGAGCCCATTAACAGGTTTGGAGGAAATACAGTTTCAGAAGAGTGTTACTGTTAGGATTTTTGTTCTTTACATTTTCACCTGTATGCGCTCCTGCCTTCTGTGCTCTTAACTCTCTCGAGCTGCAGTGCCAGTGTGTTGCAGGGTTGTTTTAACCACATTTCCTTCAGCTTAACTACACTGTGAAATGAAGAAAAACAAACACAAAGGTCTCTGCTTATAAATTTTGGATTTGCTTCTACAATATCAAATGGAGCAATGAAAGCTTTTCGGTCTAAGAAATTTCAGTTGTACGTTTTTCTGCCATTGAAGTGAGCATCATCCTTCTTCACAGGAGACAAAAAAAATGACAATGAAAACATTAGTGATGAGTGAACCCCACTAAATTTGCGTCGCCTCTAGTTCGTGAAAACCACAGAAGTATTTGCAAACTTTTCCAAGTTCCATGAAATGCATTGAAGTCGATGAGGAAGATGGAATTACAACTAGTTTTTTTTGTGGATTATAATGGTGCAGTGGTCTTTTAAGTGTCCCTGAGGCCTAGGGAAATGTCTGCAAACTATGCAGTACCGATTATTGTGGCCAAATATGTGATCTGAACTGTGAGGCAGCAGTGCTGACCTCTACACCACCCTGCCACAAACAACAAAAGATGGAGTCGGAATGAATACCACAAACACAATACAGTAAATGGCCACAAACTAGCAAAAAAATACATCAAATATAGAACTTTATGCTCACAGGGTTCCAATCTTGGGCACACATAAAGTGGCAGCTAAGGGCCAGCTCATTTGATTGTTTGAAGTCGTGGCTCTGGGTTTAGCTGGAACATCTTGTTTTTTTGTTTCCCATGAGTGCAGATGCTTCACACTTTCTTGTTCCTTCAAGAAGAAAGAAGCACCATATAAAAATTAATAAATCTTGCTTTGAGATTGTTGCTGGGCACACGGCTAATGTGCACACCTAATTAGCCATGCGGTGCCATTCCACAGAGATCAGCCTTACATATGTGGTATCAGTACTCATAATACTGCGAGTTTTTATTTATTTATTTTTTTTAAACACATATGGGATGGAAATCTAGCAGTGTTTCTCAACGTTTGTGTCTTACAGATCCATTATATCCAAGTTCAGTGACAACTCATATACAGAAATTGAAAAGCTCTCAAGGGTGGAAACAACTGTGAAGAAACAAGTGCAGTTAGAGATGCGGGAAACAGTATCACATAACGCTGTCGTGTTTCAGTGGGGTTGGGTTACAGGAGGCTTTGGTTTCAGATCATCTCAGTAGCTTAAATGACGTTTTTTTTTCTTTGTTTGCTTACAACCTAGTGATGGCCATGTCAGCAGCAGTCTTACAGTAGGCATACGTGAATGTTCTGTGAATGCCTGCTACATCTTTGTGATGTCACTCTGACATTGCAAAGCATCATGGAGCACTTGGGGTGGGGTTAGAATTTTTACCAAAGCTGATACATGGAAAATATTTGGCGAACAAGGTTACCTGTGAACACTGCCTATTTGCAATGAAAAATGGCTTGGCAAATTTAACCGATTGGTACTAATAAACTTAGGTCTGGGAGAGAACACTGGCCAAAACATAACACATGTGGTCTAGCTGCTGGTGTCTGCTGCTACTGCCACACTCTGTCTGACTGAGCCCTGAAAGGCACTCCACACATCCCTAATACTGCTACAACCATGCCTGCCGGCACTATAGCTGTTGCTGACTGCTGTCTGATGGACATATAGGTAGGTGAGGATTGGTGGGGTAGCCTTCAACCAGCTTGGAGCAGGGGAGGCATATCCAACAACACAAAAAAAATACCAGAAAAAATAACAATTAAAAAAAACTCCAATACAATGTGAATGAACTGCTGCTGGACCTCAGCTCTTTATAATGTGAGGGAGGATCCAGTATTCAGTAGCTGACCCCAAATCCTGGTGCTAAGTGTCCAAGGAACATGAGATGTTTAAAGAGAGAGTACAGAATTACAAATAAAACAGAAACAAAATCTCAAAATGTAAAATAATACATACAACAAAAACAACAAAGAATAAATACAAGCCGGGAAAAAATAACACTGGCAGTAACAGCAGCGTCAAATTACTGTCATTTTGTGTGATCTTCTATTAGATGTTTACTTTCATTTGTCAATGGGAGGATTTCAGCAGATTCATAGTTGCTAAAATAAGACATTGTTATGGCCAGTTTAAGTTATATTGTAACAGTTGTCATGTGTTTTTGGTGTTGGTGTCTGTTTGTACCTTTTCATTGTTTCAGTCTGAATAGATATTGGAACCTTGGAAGGAGCTCCTGGCCCGATGGCCTGATAAGCGCTAAAGGGGGAAGAGCTGAGCATATCTTAAAGCAGTGGCCCCCACTTATCAGGTGATCTGTGGCTGCTCTTTCAATTTAGTATTAAGGACTGTGATTTTGCTCTGATCCTTCCTATATTTTTAGTAGTGATATATGTGCTAAATGGCTTTATGACTTATAAGTGTGTTTCTTAATAATAATAATAATTCTTTACATTTATATAGTGAGTGGGTAACTACTTCAGTCACCACTAACGTGTAGCATCTTCCTGGATGATGCAAAGGCAGCCATTTTTGTGCCAGTACGCTCACCACACATTAGCTGTTAGGCGATGAAGGAGCAAGAGAGACAGTCAATTAGTAACAGGGAATGATTAGGGGACCAAAAAGACTAGGCCATAGTGGGCAATTTAGCCTGGACATTGGGATGCACCCTGCTCTTTATGAAGGATGTCCATGGATCTTTAATGACCACAGAGAGTCAGGACCTCGGCTTTATGTCTCATCCAAAGGGTGGCACCATTTTTATAGCACAGTGTCCCCATCACTGCACAGGGATCCACACATTGACCACAGGGTAAGCGCACCCTGCTGGCCTCACCAGCAGCAACACAAGCTTTTCCCAGAATGTCTCCCATCCAAGTGATGGCCAGACCCAAAAATGCTTAGCCTTCAGGTGGATAACCTCTTCTGAAGTGCATGTGGTATGGCTACTGACTTTATGACTCGGGAAAGATTTGTGATGGATCTTCACACAGTTGCATTCCGACAGCCCGTCTTTAGCTCTTCTGCTTCCTCAAATACTGTTCAACAACTGTCTTCCATCACTGTCTGTGGTACTTGTACTTATTGTAGCCAGTAGGAAAGTAATGTTAGATTAGATTAGATTATACTTTATTTGTCCCCAAGGGGAAATTAAAATTTTGTGAAAGTTCCAAAAAAAAAAAAAAAAATTTTGTATGTGGCAGTAAGAAGAGATCATCCCTGCTCGGATTGTAACACAGGTTAATATTTAAAGTCAGTAATAGTTCGAGAGAGCAGGTCTAGCTTGTAGTGTCCACATGCCTAATAGACACTTGAGTCCTTCTTTGGAGTCGCTAGCATTCAGAATGATTCATCATTGTGCTATTGGTACAGAGTGAGTCATTTCTGCTGCCTAGTCGGCCATGATGATGAAACTTAGTTACTCCGCCATACCTACAATATCACAGCCCTTGAACTCTCTATAACTCGCTATGAGATATACTAGTTTAAATAACTTACATGAAAGCAATTGAACACTACATGAAGTCAGGCCACGTCTGCATCCTTTCCAGCTTACTTTTATCCTCCCATTGGATCTTTGCCTCTTCCAATTGCAGACGAGTTTGTAACACTTATCCTTGCTCCGGACATTCGCCCTTTTCATTTTCAGGTGGCCGGCATTTCCGATGGGGCTTAACAGGGCTTTTTAAAAGGCTGTAATCACAGTGCTACCAGGTGAATATGGGAATGTTTTATAGAGCCTACAGTACATTCCACAGAGTCTGCAAATATTATCCGATGTTATAGACATGAGCAACCATCAGATCATTTTCACTCAATTCTCAAGTTTGCAGCTTGTCTGAGAGGCAGTTGAGGCAGGCTGGCGTACAAGATTGCGTTAACAGTGGCATCTCTTCAGTTTAGTGTAAAAATTTGTTCAAAAATGTACTATATGGTATCAAACTAGAGGCCAATTGTTAACAACATTAATTAATATTATGAATTAAATACATTAAAAACATTGATTTTTAAACAATTAAAAAAGAGCTTCTGTAAAGGCTTCCACTTGCCACGGCACCTGTAAGTGAAAAAATGTTGGTCAATCACACTCTGGATCATTTCTTCATTTTCACTTTTTGTTGCGGTTTTACATTTAGTTATTTGCCTGATGCCTTTATCCAAGGTGAACATTTATGATACAAATGGTTACATTTCTTGTGTTTTTCCACTTAGAGCACAGGCAGGTCAAGTGACTTGCTCAGAGTTGAGAAGCGGTACAGTTATGAACATATCTATAAAGGATTCCCTATGCAAGGAGCACCCAGTTTGACTGCTTGACCCATGCATGTATAATTTGTTAGCTAACTTGGCTTACTACCATAAGAAACACACCTCAAAGTGTAAACAATATGAACATGTGTGGCACTACGCAAAAAAGAATTTAAAAAGAAATTATCCCATTTATTTGAACAGCGGAACATTAGAATAAGAGGAGCGCAATGCCTAAATAACTTGAATTTTGTATCTTTCAGCAGCTGGAATGAAACTGAATGTTTGAAGTGTTTAGCTGTAAAAACTTAAATGGTGATTGTGATTAGAGGGGATGACAGAAAACAAAAGAACACTTAACAAAAGCCACTGGCGTTCCAATGCACATTTTTTCACACACCTTTAATAGAATATAATGTGCAATTTCAGTCTAAGCAGTTTATGTTAAAGCAGGACGTTCTTAGACATTTAAATATTTTCAGGAACCAAACCAGATCTGACTTGGCGTAGCTGGTGCTGGTTTTTTTTTTGACCTGTTCTAATTGGCCTCCAGCCAGTCTTCACCTTTCTTTAAGACTGGTTTGCGTGTGGCACTTTTTGGGGTCATGCTCATTGTACTCTAACAGGTTCAAACTGGGCCTCAGAGTAGTGAGAGATGATGGACTCCTTCCTGGGAAACTGACTTTGTATAGTAGGTGTTAAGAAAGGACAAGGCAACATTCAGTCTCCCAAAGTGTAACATATAGTAGGTAAGGATGATCTGTCACTTTTGTATTTAATATGTGAATGATAATATGTAAGCTTCTTTGAGAAGTGTCATGGTATGTGTATATAATAATCCATCTATCTGGCAGTGTTATAATGTAATTTTTTAGTAAAGCTTTTGCATGCAGTGCTGTTTTGGGTTCATATGATGTGATTGCATAACATTGTTATTTAAGTTTGCAAATTATGATGCCAGTATACAAAAATACATATAGATTGTGCTTAACATCAAGAATTTGCCTGAAACTGTAAGCCAAGTTGTTAAATACCAAAGCATTTTGTGTCTATTAATCTTTTGTCCATCCATTCCAGTTCCTCAGAGAGACAGAGGCTACCAAGGAGATCTATCAGAGTACTAAAACATTCACCCTCACTGGATTCATTTACATAATATAACATAACATTCTCAAACCTGCTTAATTCAATTTAGCCTATCCCAGCAGCACTTGGTGGAAGTCAAAAAATGGCCCTAAAAAGACTGCTATTCTATTATAGTAGTGTGGGCCAGTTTAAAATTTCTTACTTAACTAAGATAGAAATCAAGGTGCCCGGAGAAGGTTCACACAGGCATAAGGAGGCCATGAACCTCCACACTCCAACTACACAGCTGAAATTGATTCTATGGTGCCAGCCATTTTGCTATTCCTAAATCTCTTTTTGTTTCTCTCAGGGAATGTTTGTTTAGCTCTGGTTCTTACTCACTGATCCTCAATCTATGTCTCTCTGTGAAGCTATTCTTTGGAACTATGCTATGCTTGTAACTGTATATTGTGTGAAGATACAAACAAGCGGAGGAGTCCTCAAAAAAAGTTGGGTGACCAACTGGGCTACCCCATTCAATATTGAAGTCCAAAAAAGGAGAACTGAAAATAGCGCTGGTAGGCACAAAAACAGAAAAAGGGTGTAAATACTGCCTCACTAGCCTATTTGGCTTCTCTAATATTAGTCCAGGGATGTGCGACATGAAGGGAGTCCATCCCTAGTCTGATACCATTCTTTTCTGGGAGGTTGATTTATAGTGTGGAACCAGAAGGGGCGGAGCTTCTGGACGGGGCTCAGGGGTCCTCACTGAATGGCTTCTCGGTACTGCAGAGGAAGAAAGAGAGAATCCAGTGAGTGGGCACCCTCTCTTGCCTGGGAGTGGTATTACAAGCTTCAACAGTATACTTACGGGATCCTCTTGCACCCACGTGTGACAATAGTCTAACTCACTACACCTACTCTGGTTATACTGTGCCATTAGCACAGTTCATGTTTAATTTAAGTTGCCCTGTAATTTTACCAGGTATTCAATAATTTTGCAAAGAGGTTTAGGCTGTAACTTTGATTTATATTTTTACCTTGGTGTGAACTTTAGAACAGCACTATAAAATAATGATCAATTGTTTAGTAACATAATAAATATAATCTATTGTAGTTTAATCAGACTGAACAGCAGCCAGATAAACCCTGTTAACTGGCACACCTGTTAAATACGAAGCGAAACCAGGTGAAAATGGCAATGTGGACTTTATGTCCTTCATCTTCTCAAAAGATGGCTACTGGAGATAGTTGTCATCTTCTTGCAGTTGTCAATTTCTAATTGAACAGCAACTTCCAGGTGTTGATGTTCGTATAATCAAACTGAGATAGGAGAGGAGGGAGCTTTGTGACATCCGAGGAAGTGACGCTATACCCCATCATTCTCTCTTAAAGCAGAAAGGAAGAAAGAGTTAATGATGGCACCAAACTGTGGTCTGGAGGTGAGTTACATTTCAATTCAGACCCTCAAAGATGCCCTCTATTCGTGAGTGGTTGACACTATATATAACATAAAGATTATTTTTACTTTACTATATATATATATATATATATATATATATATATATATATAGATAATAGATAGATATAATATCCATCCATCCATTATCCAACCCGCTATATCCTGACTACAGGGTCATTGGGGTCTGCTAGAGCCAATCCCAGCCAACACAGGGTTCAAGGCAGGAAACAGACCTCGGGCAGGGCACCAACCCACCGCAGGGCGCACACACACACACACACACACACACACCAAGCACACACTACGGACAATTTAGAATCGCCAATGCACCTAACCTGCATGTCTTTGGACTGTGGGAGTAAACCAGAGTACCTGGAGGAAACCCACACAGACATGGGGAGAACAAGCAAACTCCATGCAGGGGGGACCCGGGAAGCGAACCTGGGTCTCCTAACTGTGAGGAAGCAGCGCTACCCACTGTGCCACCGTGTCGTTGTAGATGTAATGTTGAGTGCCATGGAGCAGTAATATATAAAAGTACTTTCCAAAATAATCAGAAGTTTGGCTGACATAATAGAATTTATATATTACATGAAGAGAAAATGTATCAATTGTTAACATATCTAAACTAACCTTTAACAACTTCGTTCCTAAAATTCCTGTAAGATAAGAGGTTTTCTGGAAAGACGTTTCTCTACTGATCAAGAACATTTTTTTTTTCTGAAATTTGACACATGATGTGATGTTGAAGTGTTGCTTTACACTCACTAAAGTGAAGAAGTCATTTACTTATTATTCTCCAATGTCATTATCTTTTTAACCCATTGAATTGGGGGTGGGGGAAGGCGGAGCCTAACTCTGTAAGCATTGGGCGCAAGACAATCCCCTGGACATGGTGCCAGTTTATCCTCAGATATCAAACTATAGTTGCAAAATTTTCAAAATGGCCCCTCTTATGTTAAATAGTAACTTGTTATAGGTGTAGATACTGTAGATGAATAGAAGTTTATTTGTTCACAGTGGGACATTTGGCAAAGCATGTTGAAGAAACACCCAATATTGTTTTACTGATAGGTTTTTGATATGCTTAATATGGTGTGTTGTTGATTGTTGACCACTTATATTGACATCTGCATGGGTGTTTTTGGTGTATATCATCGGACGTTTCATTTAATCTATGGTTTTGCATTTGTTGCCTGTTGTTGGTATTGTAATGTCACTGATCTGTGGGGGATATGGAAATAAGAGTTATCTGTAATACGATGGGTTCATCACTACCATTTCATTAGCAGAGAGATTCCTTTCACCTTACATGAGGTGGATGGCACACAATCGTACCAACACAAGCCTACTTCTTGACAGAGCTTTGTATTGTGGGCCCTCTGAACTTTCTTAGGGTTGTTAGGTGGGCACTCCCCTTCTCAGATGTTATGGCGATTTAGGCCCACAACACCTCCAGGGTGCTTTACAGCAAATCCCAGTGACCTGGGAACAGCCTCCTTAGCCCCTCAGGCCTCACATCCACTTAATTCTGCCCTTGGCTGAGTGTGTTGTTTTCTGTCTTTATTGTGCTTTAGCCATAGCCAATTTCTTTGCTTGTTTGGTGATGTTAGCTGTAATCTTCTTTCAGGCTGAACCTCTATAATGACAGGCCTGGAAATATTCTGTAGCCTACTTCCACTGGGAGAGTCCTTGCCCACTAGCCCCTCTATTAGCATCTGAGGATGAGTGCTTAGCACTTCCCATGCTTTTTTTCATGGGCTTCCTCCAACTTCACCTCCCACAAAACAGAAAGCTCAGGGAGCATCACTTGGAGATTTCCAGTGCAACAAAACCCTTGGAATTCAATGTTTTTTGAGGTCCACCCTCATCTCCCAGTCAGTAGCTGATGCCAGAGCTCCTGTGCCGATTGATGTTCCACAAGAGTTTTCTCCTGGTTTGACAAATTTGTTGGAGCAGGGTTGTGTGGTTCCAGATCCTCTTCCAGATCCACAGTCACTTCAACCAAGATCTTGTTGTACCTCAACCTGACCTTTCCATTAGCAAGGCTCAGCTAGCAGGTTGACATGATATGTTCAAGGCTTCCTGGTCTTCCACAAAGGGTGCAAATCGGAGTTCCTGTTTGCCTTGGCCAATATAAATTCGTACACATTAAAGTACTTTAAAAATTGAGTGTTAACTTGAACTAATTCTTTGTGTTTTAGGAGCTTTGTGATTGAGTGTAATTCCATTGAGGACAATTATCACACAACCCCAACAGGTTTAAGCTAAACAAGTAGATACATGGACTGCACATAGTTCATGCTATACCAGTGATGTTAGCATTTTTTGTCCTTTAATTTATTGGTCTGTCACTAATTTTTATATAACTAATTTCATCGTCGATGATATAACAAGTTATACAAACAATACATTTATTTTTTAATGTTCCCAAGATTGGCTAAAATGATTAGAGATAAACCTTTTATTGTAGACTTTAAATTATTACACAGAACATGAACTGAGATGCATGAATGTCTTTATTTCTCACTTATCCTGACATAGGGACCTCTGACAAGAAGAAAGGGAAATTAAAAAAACAACATACATTTTTAGTTTGTAGGATGATTTTTGGACATAATACTCACATTATTACCATGAATAGATCAAATTCAACACATTTATATGACAGCCTAAGACTTGAGTACTTCCTCATGTCAACAATTGGGGGCTAAGTCTATTAAAACAAAAGGACATGCATCATTTGCCAGAATGTTATGTTTATTCCATTCATGTTAATTTTAGAAGCATTAGCACGTCATCATAATTGTAACTGCATTATAATTAAATCTCATTTCCACAGAAACCGATTCAGCAGATTGTCTCACCCTTATACAGAAAGCTTTGTTATGTAATTGTGTAAAAGGCGGCAGAGAGAGACATATTTATCAATGCTTCCTCATAGAACATAATAATCTAAGAAATTTGACAAACAAGAGGACCATTTAGTCCATCAAGCCCATTTGTTTAGCTAATAGCTAAGATGTCCCAATTAAGCTTACAGCACTCGGGGTACCCAGGTGATCTCCCATCAAAGTACTGGTGGCTAAGCCTGAGTGTGTTTAGCTTACAAGATCAAATGAGATTTGGTGCAATGACCCCGGAGTGACTGTAACCAAGTACTGTTGCTCCACTGGCCAGTTTTATTCCCATTCCAGTTACTGTCTGAGTGGGCTGTGCTCCTTCTTACTGTGTAACAAGAGGGTGTTTCTCATGGTACTCAGATTTCCTCCCACAATAAAGAGTCGGGGTATCTCTTCTTCTTTTGGCTGCTCCCATTAGAGGTTGCCACAGCGGATCATCTTCTTCCATATCTTCCATCTTCCATATCTTTCTGTCCTCTGTGTTTTGCTCTGTCACACCCATCACCTGCATGTCCTCTCTCACCACATCCATAAACCTTTGCTTAGGCCTTCCTCTTTTCCTCTTCCCTGGCAGCTCTATCCTTAGCATCCTTCTCCCAATATGCCAAGCATCTCTCCTCTCCAAACCAACGCAGTCTCGCCTCTCTGACTTTGTCTCCCAATCGTCCAACTTGAGATGACCCTCTAATGTACTCATTTCTAATCCTGTTCATCCTCGTCATGCCCAATGCAAATCTTAGTATCTTTAACTCTGCTACTTCCAGGTCTGTCTCCTACTTTCTGGTCAGTGCCACCGTCTCCAACCCATATAACATAACAGAGCAAACATCATAGTCCACGGGGACACCTGTCTAATCTCGTCTGTTAACCTGTCCATCTCCATTGCAAATAAGAAAGGACTCGGAGCTGATTCCTGATGTAATCCCACATCCACGCTGAATGCATCCGTCGCTACTACTGCAGACCTCACCACTGTCACACTTCCCTCGTACATATCCTGTACAATTCTTACATACTTCTCTGCCACTCCCGACTTCCTCATACAATACCACAGTTCCTCTCAAGGCACCCTGTCATATGCTTTCTCCAGGTCCACAAAGACACAATGCAACTCCTTCTGGCCTTCTCTAAACTTCTCCATCAACATCCTCAGAGCAAACATTGCATCTGTGGTGCTCTTTCTTGGCATGAAACCATACTGCTGCTCACTAATCATCATCTCACTTCTTAACCGAGCTTCCACTACTCTTTCCCATAACTTCATGCTGTGGCTCATCAATTTTATTCCCCTGTAGTTACTGCAGTCCTGCACATCCCCCTTATTCTTAAATATCGGCACCAGTACACTTCTTCTTCCACTCCTCAGGCATCCTCTCACTTTCCAAGATTCCATTAAATAATCTGGTTAAAAACGCCACTGCCATCTCTCCTAAACACCTCCATGCTTCCATAGGTATGTCATCTGGACCAACAGCCTTTCCATTTTTCATCCTCTTCATAGCTGTCCTTAATTCCTCCTTGCGAATCCGTTGCACTTCCTGATTCACTATCTCCACATTATCCAACCTCTTTTCTCTCTCGTTCTTTTCATTCATTAGCCTCTCAAAGTACTTTTTCCATCTACTCAATGCACTCTCCTCGCTTGTGAGTACGTTTCCATCTTTATCCTTGATCACCCTAACCTGCTGCACATCTTTCCCAGTTCAGTCCCTCTGTCTAGCCAATCGGTACAGGTCCTTTTCTCCCTCCTTAGTGTCCAACCTCTCATACAACTCATCATACGCCTTTTCTTTAGCCTTCGCCACCTCTCTCTTCACCTTGCGCCTTATCTCCTTGTACTCTTGTCTACTTTCTGCATCTCTCTGACTATCCCACTTCTTCTTTGCCATCCTCTTCCTCTGTATACTCTCCTGTATTTCCTCATTCCACCACCAGGTTTCCTTTTCCTCCTTCCTCTTTCCAGATGTCACGCCAAGCACCCTTCTTGCTGTCACCCTTACTACATCTGCTGTAGTTTCCCAGCTGTCTGATAACTCTTCACTCCCACCCAGTGCCTGTCTCACCTCCTCCCTAAACTCAACTTTGCTGTCTTCCTTTTTCAACTTACACCATTTAATCCTTGACTCTGCCCTCAATCTCTTCCTCTTCTTGATCTCCAATATAATCCTACAGACCACCATCCTATACACTTTCCCCTGCCATCACTTTGTAGTCTTCAACCTCCTTCAGATCAGCTCTTCTGCATAGGATGTAATCTACCTGTGTGTATCTTCCTCCACTCTTGTATGTAACCCTATGTTCTTCCCTCTTCTTAAAATATATATTCACCACAGCCATGTCCATCCTTTTGGCAAAATCCACTTTCCTCTGACCTTCTTCATTCCTCTTCTTGACACCATACCTACCCATCACCTCCTCGTCTCCACTGTTGCCTTCACCAACATGCCCATTGAAATCTGCTCCAATCACCACTTTCTGTCCCTTGGGTACACTGTTCATCACTTCATCCAACTCACTCCAAAAATCTTCTTTCTCACCCATTGTACAACCAACATGCACTAACAACATTCATAATCATACCTCCAATTTCCAGCTTCATAATCATTACTCTGCCTGACACTCTTTTAACCTCCAAAACATTCTTGAAATACTTTTCCTTCAGAATAACCCCTACCCCATTTCACCTCCCATCCATACCATGATAGAACAATCCGAATCCACCTCCGATCCACCTGGCCTTACTCCCCTTCCATTTAGTCTTTTGCATGCACAATATATCAACCTTCCTTCTCTCCATTATATCTGCTAACTCTCTCCCCTTACCAGTCATACTGCCAGCATTCAAAGTTCCTACCCTCAGTTCCACTCTCTTTACTTTCCTCCTCTCCTCCTGCCTCTGGACACGTCTCCCCCCTCTTCTTCTTCTTCTTTTTCTTCGGCCAACAGTAGCCCAATTTCCGCCAGCACCCTGTTGGCTAACAGTACTGGTCGTGGTCGTTGTTAACACGGGGTTCGACCAATCCAGTATGGAAATTTGTATTGTTGTCCGCATATTAATTTGGCAAAATTTTACACCAGATGCCCTTCCTGACGTAACCTCTCCCCATTTATCCGGGCTTGGGACTGGCACAAAGAAACACACTGGTTGGGTTAGTAAGGGTATCTCTTGGTGACCCTATATAAATGAAATGCAGCAACACAGAAGAAAACAAGCAATAATTTGGATGATGTCTTTTCAGATGCAAGTTCAAAAGTGAACTGTTTTCAAAATGGCTAAACTTCTCATCATAAGTCCTTCTAACAAGAAGAGGCGGGTCTAGGTGGATGGACACTGGAAGTGACACCAGAGAGGGCACAGCTGTCAATCCATCCGATATGCAGAGGAAATTAAGAGAAAAGGCATTAGAGCACAGCACCAACCTGTGGAGTGGCAGGTAATTACAAGTGCCAGAGCCCTGTGCGTGTGCACGTGAAAAAAGATGTACATTTTAGGTTGACTGATGACTCCAAAATGATGCAATGGCGGTTTTTGATGTTAACGTGCATTAATAGATAGGGTTGAAGGAACATATTTGATTGATAACTAATAATATATAATGTGCTGGACTTTCCTATTTGTTTTAAATAAATGCCAGTACAGTATTTTATAAGCAAATGTTCAAAGCTGTCAGTCACTGTATATGGTATTCTGTGCCGAGGTTTCTGCGTGGTAGGTGTTCTTTTCTTTGGCATTGCATATAAAAATAACTCAAGTGTGAAAATACTCTTTTGCTCTTAATTGTGATGTCTTATTGCACTTCTTAAATATACTGAGACATGAAGAGAGAATGATAAATAATCTGTTTTTAAAAAGTCTCTCTGAAAAGCAGATGTAAAAACCTCATATGCAAAATAAAAGTAGTAGCATTGGTAATGAAAGTAGTATAATCTGAATGATTTATGTTAGAAAGCTACTTATTTCTGAGGATAAACCCATTCATTATTTTTCTGGACTTGTGCTTTCCATCTCATGGTCATGGAGAGCTAGAACCTGTCATGAGCAGAACCAGTTTAGAACCAAATAGGGGTGGGATTGACCTCTTTAGCTCACCAACTACTTGTCTCCAGCATTAAACACATTCACAATTTTGGAGAATATAATCTATTCCTTTACACAAGAGTTTTACTGGATCTTTAAGTAAATATGCCTGGTACCTCCAAATCAATCCAACACTACATACCGTGCATTGTACATGCTAGCTTACTATTGCTTGGCGTGAACCATTCACCTTGTATCTTCACATTGACTATTGTAACCCCCTACTAGCAGACACCCCTTCTAATCTTTTCTTACAGCTCCAGTTGGTTCAAAACTCTGCCAGAAACTTTACACAGACCCTCAACAGTGAGCGCATCACAGCAATCCTGCTTCACTTTCACTGGCTCCCT
Organism: Polypterus senegalus; assembly: GCF_016835505.1. NCBI lineage: Eukaryota > Metazoa > Chordata > Cladistia > Polypteriformes > Polypteridae > Polypterus > Polypterus senegalus. Next base: position 137,428,189 of record NC_053165.1, on the reverse strand, counting down.
GAGTCTTACAGGATTTAGTATAAATTCTACTAACAACCTCTAAAGTTTTGATAGTCCTTGCACTGGACTACATCAGCCATCTGTCACTGTACTACATCAGCTCCTGTCTGCTCACTTACGTCCACTTTGGCTCTGCCCAAAACTAACCTGAACTCTCTGAGTGACAGGGTCTTCAGCTCTATAGCACCCAGACCAAATCATTCTTTTAGAGAAATAACTTAAAATTCTTAAAACTCATTTGTTCAGGAGGGCATTTAACTTACCCTGAGTTTCTGACCCTTCTTTCAATTATGATATGGAAAAATCTTTTAACTGCATAGTTATCGGAAATTTTAATTATTTTACTGAAACAAACCAAGAGGAACAGGCATTGCAAGCATACTTTTGTATTGTACTAGTAACGTATGCATTTTTTCCGGTCAGTTTCTTTTTCAATCACTTTATGACCTGGGAATGGGAAGTAAACACAGAGGCACAGAACCTGTTTTAATTCATTTATAACCTGCAAACAGATGAATGCAGTTAGGACTAGGAATTACCAAATTAGTTTGCAGCTCGGAAAAGGAAGAAGTGCAGAGGTACTTAATAGATCAAACACTTTGATCAGAGTTATCCATCATCAGGACAAGATAGCCAATCAAATGTGTACAATGTCACATGTCCTGAAACCCGGTGTGTACATTTTAACATAAATATAGCTCATCTGATGGACCAGAGAAGACACAATAAAATGACAAAAGGGTGACATCAGAGATCAAGAGATGCGAGACCATCTGATTTGGGCATCACTAAATGTAACTATGTACGACACAGATCGCTAAACCAAAAGTTGCCCAGGGCATTAATCCCTTGATACTTCTGATTTTCAGCAAAATTTACTAAGACTCTTTAGATCCAGACTTTGTTATCTGTTTTATTTTATATCAAATTTTCTACTATTTGGTATTGTTATACATGAATACATATCACTTTACACTTATCTATACTTTCTTTTATCTAGAGTGATTGAAATAATGAAAGGGTACCAAGTGTAAGATGGCTACTGCCCTGTTCACAGGGTTTATCAAGGCTATTGAAGTCAATAATTAGAACACCCGATGTAAAAGCAGGACAGAGTTTGTTTAGTAAGCAACATATAAACAAAACAGTTGTGTTCTTTTTTTGCATCATGATGAGTCCCGTTTGTTTGTTAGAGCTGGTGGTAGTGAATCCCTGTATTGGGAAACTCATGGCGAATATTGCAGAGTGACTGGGAATTGACACCACTTGAGACTTTGTCTGGATAGGATCTCAATGTGTGTGTGTGTGTGTGTGTGTGTGTGTGTGTGTGTTCATCTCTAAGGGCAAGAGTAGATGGACCCAATAGACTTTTTTGGTAAATCCCACGAATTTCACGATAATATGAGATTTGTGTTTGTACCACAAATTATTATTTGTTAAGTTTTTTCTTGTAGTATTTGTATTTTTACTCTCATTTATTGTCACTTATTGTTATTTCAATGTTTTCTATATTCTGTATTTTTCTTTAGTTTTTATGCAGATATTATTTATATCCAACTAGCCATCCCCCACGGCTACGCCCTTGTAGTAGTGAAACCGGATAAACTTTGAAAATCAATAAACAAACAGGTATTGCTAGCTAAGTGGAGGCAAGGTACACTCCAAAACTCAAAACCGACTCAAACGGAGGCTGGTGCGTGAGTTAGGAGGGCCCTGCCCGACTCCCTACTCCTGACGTTACTCTTTCCCCTTCCTACGGCCCACAACTTCCATCTCAGATTAGCGAGAATAAATTGCTCCTGCAAGCAAACTATGATTCTTAGTGTATTGAGAGAAGTCACAAAATCAAACAGAATGTTCAAGCAGATTATAGAAAAAAACCTGACCAAAATCCGTTAAGTAGTTCTCTTGTTCGCTAGCTAAGCAGAGGGCACCACCCCCCTCCCCGCAGCCTGATGAGTCTCTCTCGGATTTGCTCTAATAAATTGGTACCGCAAACGAACTATGATACTTAGCGCGATGAAAAAGTGGCAAAATCAACGGAATGTTCAAACAAATTATAGTAAAAAACCTGATCTACATCCGTTAAGTAGTTGTGTCGTTCGCTAGCTGAGCAGAGGTAAGGTACACTCCCCGAGGCTGACGCGTGAGTGAGGAGGGCCCCACCCCCCTCCCCTTGGCCCACAGCCGGTCTCTCAGATTATAATAATAAATTGGTACCGCAAGCGAGCTATGATACTTAGTGCGATGAGAGATGTCGCAAAATCAACTAGAATGTTCATGCAAATTATAGAAAAAAACCCAATCTAAATCCGTTAAGTAGTTCTCTCATGAAAGACGGACAGAGAGATGTTGGATTTTATATAGAGAGAGATGTTGTGCATGCCCTGTTGTTCTTTCTGAATAGGTGCTATATAAATAAAATGCATTATTGTTATCTTGCGTTACTGTCAACATGGAAATAGTATTTAATACATCAATGTGGCTTCTGCTTGCAATTAGCACAGCATACAGCAATCAGTCAGTCAGTCTGTAGTAATCACACCACAACAATAAATTCTGCAAGATTTAATAATTTCTCCAAAATAACAATTCAACTATTTCAGGTTCACTTTCCCTGCCCTCTGTAATTCTTTGGAATTGGCTGATCCTCTACAGTACATGGCTGTAGAATTGACACACTTTATGCATATTACATGCTTGCCTAGCATTAATATACAATACAGAAGACAAAGGAAGCATTATCTATCAAGCTTCCCTCAGAAAGGGCCATCGTAATCTTGAGCAAGAGTATTTTAAGGATCTGCAGTACCTTATTCCAGACTAAAAACTGGCAAACATAGCATTTTATTGGCTTTCTTCTTTCAAGGACACAGGGACGTACAGTGAGAATAAGACACACACACACACACACACTACACTTACAAAAGACTGACACCCCTCGGATTTGAATTTGTCCCTTTGATGTTGTAAATGTCTCTGCACCTCGTGACTGGGTAGTATGTTGTGGAATAGAATGGGGGTTGATGGTGGTGTGTTTGTCATTTATGACTCTGTGGATTAAAAATAAACTATTCATGCTATGTGCCTCAGTTCAGACTATCTAGGTTAAATATCTCACTAAAGACACTATGGCGTAGTGGCTAAAGCATGTGAGCTAAATTCAGTTTTCTCTTGTGTCTAACTGTGGGACCCTGAGCAAATCACTAAACTGGTCTATGTTCTAATTGTGACAAAAATATCTGAACAGTTGAACAATACCTGATCTTATAAGTCACCTTGAATAATTCATCACCCAAATATTTAGTAGTAGTAGCGGTAATAATGAAGTATTTTTTTCTAACTAATTAACCATTAATTTTCTTTTCCAGTACTGAGTAATGCATAACCTTTCAATTCCTGAGTTCTACTCTTTTTCATAATGTCATCTTTATTTCATTTACATGTGATGTGTGGCATCTTTATGGGTGGGTGCATTTGATGTGGAATAAGAACTGCTTTGCCGCCTCGAGTAGTATGCATACATCTAAGTGGGGCAGCAGATGACTGGAAGGTGTTATCACTGTTACCAGTTTTTGATTTTAATACTGCTCGTCTTTCTCCTCTTTCAGTTTGCATATCTAAATATCAGCATGTGCTCAATAAGCCACACCCCTTTCAAATGCCATCTTGTTGGCATCAGACCCAGCTTAACACATTCACCCAATTTCTGAGCTTGTTTTCTTTTTTGGTGATAGAGTTGGGGCCTATCCTGTTAGTATTGGGTGCAGGACTCACTTCTGGTTGACATTCTTTTTCACTGTTTATCCATCCATTTCCAAATCTAAAACTTTAATGTAGAGGCTGCTAAGAGGTGCAACCTATCATGACACCACTGTGCCACAAGGTAGAAATTAACTGTGAACAGAGTGCAGTCCTCTTTCTTGCACATATCTACACTCACTTATATCAGGCCAATTTACTGTGGCCATTTGAGTTATAAGAACATAAGAAATTTCACAAACTAGAGGAGACCATCAAGCCTGTGTGTTTAGCTAATGGCTAACTGGATATCTCATCCAGTTTCTTCATAAAGGCTGTCACAGTTTCTGCTTCATTTCCATGTCTCGCTAGTTTGCTCCAGATTCTTCACAACTATCTGTGTAAAAAAGTGCCTCCTGGCTTCAGTCTTAAATGCACTTCACCTTAATTTGTATTGATTGAGTACACGATTCACTCTTAAGTTGAATGATTTCTGCTAGATCGACTTTATAAATTCCTAGGAAAATTTTGAAAACCTGGATTAGGTCCTCACACATCTTCTTCTCTTTGAATCTAAACAGATTTAATTCTCTGAGTCTCTCACAGTAGTACAAGGCCTCAAGTCCTGGGATGCACTTAGTTGCTCACCTCTCTGCACAGCGTCAAGGTTTGCTATACCTTCCTTGTAACGTTGTGACCAGAATTGCATACAATACTCCAGATGTGGTCTTACTAGTGTGTTATGTAGTCTGAGCATAATGTCCTTTGAATTATATCCAACAGTTTTATGATATAACCTAACATTTTATTTGCCTTTTGAATCCATACTATGCATTGCTTAGAGAATAAAAATGTGTCAAAATAAATCCCAAAATCCTATTCAGATGTTGCTTCCTGTAGCTCAGTGTCTCCCATCTGCACAAATGATAGAAAACATCAAGCTGCTTTTTTGTGATCAGCTTGCCAAAATCTATAAGATATCCCAAAAGTGTTCAGGAAGCAAAAGCCTTTAATGTGTAATGAAATCAAAGTTCATCCAAAGGGACTAAGTGTGTCTCCTAAAGGCATCAAAAGACATGTCATCTTTCAATGTGGTATTAAAAAATATGAAGTGAAGTATTCCAAAATGTGTGTGTCATAAAAAATGCAAGAAAACACAGCTTGAGGTCTGCTCCATTAATATGTCCATTTGTAGAAAATATTATAACACCAGCATAGTTTTTTGAAAGTAAATCTACAACATTAGCATAATTTAAAACCAAACATGCCCATGAAAATACTACATGCCACTGAAATGTTCAAATTAAATACAATGACCTTTAAAGACCTAAAACGGGATGGCTGTCCATTTGAGTGGCTCACTTATTTAGCAGCCGTGTTCTTGTTAGATGGAGTCCTGCCTTTCCAGGAGTGAACAGAAGTTTATAGATAATGTAATGTCCAACATTATCAAAAATGAACAATTTTAATGACTGGCATTCTGTCATTAGAAATAAGGAATCGACACATTTCTGTCTGGCAATCATCAGAATCATGAAAAAATATTTTGTATTTGTTAGTCTATAGTTCAACACTGTAGAAATACAAGGATATCCTTCAAGAGTTAAGTTTGTGTTCTCCCCTTGGGGGTGCCTGAATGCTTTGTAAGTCCGTATGCGTTCTGAGGATAACCAAATACGTCATGCCAGAAAAATGATGTTGACTGTGATGGAAAGAGAGAACTGACAAAAACTCAGCATGGGGTTGAGATCAGACATTCAAAAGAAAGTGGAAAGAAGAAGCTGATTTAACAAAAGGTGACTGTCGGGGCTGACACAGTCTGCAGGTTTTTCAGTGGGATGAGTTTAGAGCTCTCAGAAACAGGAATCCCAAATCTAGCTTACTAAACAGATGACAAAAGGACAGAATTTAGCCTTATTAAAATTTAAATTTTGTGGGATTCAAGGGATACAATCCTGAAAGTGATTTCAGTCTTTTTTACGTACCATTGGCTGACGGACTTTGAGGTTGTTGTTGACTTGGAGGTGCACCGTGTAATACGGACATGCTGAGCTGTTTGAAAAATATATTGGTATTTCTCTTTAACTCAAAAGAATGTTACTTTTAATGATGGGGGCAAAAGAGCAGGTTAATCCGTTTAACAAATGAGCTGTAGCCATTTTTGCTTCAGTTACCTGGATTTTTAATATTTTGTATCTCCACCATAAAAAACGTCGCACTGTTCCATTCCATCTAAACTAGTGTGGTGCTGAGGTATCACCCGTTGCATGGCTGTACTCAGGTCCGAATCTGGACCCTGAGTTGGTTGGTCGTGTGGTGGGTGCGGCAATGCACTGTATCAGTGTGTCCTCCTAACCTCCTCCTCCTCACCTTCATATAGCTCATTTCTGAAAATAACAAAATCTCTTTGATCCATCGCATTATTAAAGTTGCATTTTTATTAAATGTCAGTGTTAAACGAAACAATTCAGTAACCTCATTCAAGCAGTCACGACTCCGTAGTACCCTATGTGCCTTAGCCAGTGTGTTTCATTCTCACATTTTCTTTTACTAATCTTACTAACAAATAACTTGTGACACTGGAAGTCATTGGAAGTAACTTACCATATTTACAAATTTTAGGTAGCACATTTTGAACTTCTTAAAAAGGATGGAGAAAATTGTGCAGACACTCAATTCACAGGCATAGACAAGAGATGAAAGCATTTCCAAGGTGTAGGTGCCATGGAGGAAAGGCCAGAATGGAGGATGACTGCTTACCCAGCCAGGAGGCCATAATGGATGGACTGGGCAAATGGGCATACCAGGAGCAGTTCATTATCCCACACAACATGTGTCATTGTTCCGAAGGGCTGAACCCAGTTAGGACGCCTACAAGGTGGCATTGGAGTTGTAGCCTGGAAACACACCCCTGTTGCAGTCTTTGGGTACCACCAGAGGGCACTGCCAGAGAGGAAGACTGCCCTGGTTTCTACATGACCAGAAGTGCTCCGGATGACCAGAAGCAGTTCCTGGGTTGGGTTCAAAAGGGGGTCTGCTGCCTCACTTGATTGTGTCAGAGTCGGGAGGCAGAGGGCAACACTCTATGTGAGGTGGAGGGAGAGAATTTTATATTTGTGTATTGCGGCTGGTATTTGTATTAAAAGGTGTTGAACCTGTAAATTGGCTTTACTTTTTTGGTGGATTTGGGTTCAGTGATGCCCCCTTGTGGGTACAAAGGTAATGTAACAGGAGGGAGCACTCTGAAAGCAACAAATTATACAAATTAGGTGGCCAAGATTTATAAAATAATTTAATGTATTACATGCAGTAGCAGTCATAATATTGGACACACCTAGAAATGTTCATGTTTTTGATAGAAACTGGTAATCTTTTTATCAAGGTATCATTACACTGAATTAAAAATACAGCCAAGACATTACCTTTCTTTCTAATGGCTGTTACTGCTTGTTTTGTTCTCGTGTCGTATGACTGCAGAGCCCCATTTTCATCAGCAATTCTTTCAGTGTCGTAATGGTCAGCTCCCTTAGCTTGTCCTTAATTTGTGACGTGTTAAAGTGATTTGGTTATTACAGAAACCTTTTCTAATCACATTGTCACCGCTGACACCTGTTATTCTGTTCACTTGACATGGTTCTGGCATTCTGGGTTCAAAAATGGCTAAAATGAAATGGGCACTAAAAACTGTCTTAAAGCATATTATCCAAAAGTGCAGTTTTGGCATTAGGTTCTTAGAATATATGATAGAAAATAAAGAAAACTGCAACTGAATATGGTGCAGCTTGTTCTGTTATAACATTGAGGCTTATCATCATAATCATCATGTAATAAAATGTTACTTTCGTAAATCTAAATTTTTTGTTTTTCAAATTTGTTGAAAATTGCTGGGGAGGCTTGGGTTATAGTACCCAAAACGCTGGGTAGGGCAGGGTTCAAAGGGTTAAGAGTGCCACACCAGCAGGATAGCCCATCCTCTGCATCACCTCTTAGGTAGACAAGCTGGTCTTTGCTCTTCTAGCCTTGGACTATGTGTGCTGCCCTCTGTCTGCTTGGAAGTCTACTGACCTTCTCATAGTGTTCCATAATCAAACACTCTCCTTCTAGAAAGGGTATGGCATGCTTGGCATATGCTAGGCTGCCTGCCCTGCAGCGCACTATGGGAGCATTGAATATTTTCTCACACATCACCAGTGTTTTACCTTTTTTTCCTTCCTACCTTTGCTTTTATCCCTTCCAGCTCACCCAGTTTTATCTACAGGGTGTAGTGTCCTTTGGTGGAGCATCTTTCCCATACATTGTCCCTACCACTGCATGCCTTTACCCTTGCCAAGTGCCCTTTTCTCTTCCAGCTTTCTCTGTCAGCCAGGCCACCCATCACAGCATACCAAAATGGTTTGTGCCACTGAATACCATGTTCTGAAAAGTAGAAGTGTTGGAGTAACAACAATGGCCATGTTAAGGCCTGTAATTAATGTGTACATTCATCCATCCATCCATCCATCCATTATCCAACCCGCTATATCCTAACTACAGGGTCACAGGGGTCTGCTGGAGCCAATCCCAGCCAACATAGGGCAGAAGGCAGGAAACAAGCCCCGGGCAAGGCGCCAACCCACCGCAGGGCACACAGACTCATACACCAAGCACACACTAGGGACAATTTAGGATCACCAATGCACCTAACCTGCATGTCTTACATTACAAGGGTATATTTCCCAGGTAATAGTTAATATCTGTGGTGGGTTGGCGCCTTGCCCGGGGTTTGTTTCCTGCCTTCTGCCCTGTGTTGGCTGGGATTGGCTCCAGCAGACCCCCGTGACCCTGTAGTTAGGATATAGCGGATAATGGATGGATGGATGGATGGATGGATGGATGGATAGTTAATATTTTCTTTGCAAAAGTATGATAAATGCTAGATGTTCAAAACGTCTAGACAGCTTTCTTCATAGTTAGGGCCGATTTATACTTCACGCTCAGAACGCGTACGCGCCCGCATCATGGCTGCCACGCGTTCCCAGCGTTCATTTCACGTGTCCTCTGAGCAGGTCCTCAGAAATTAATGCGACGCGTGCGCGAGTTGCAGTACCAGCAAAAAGTCGGGGGGGTGCAGTGTGCTAAAAGTCAGAACATGACGTCAGAGTCTCTGTTTACTATCTACATGTGACAGCAAGCCTCTATGGAGATCCTTCGGGGATCAATGTGCGCGCTTTGCTGTTTGATGAATGGTTCAAAGTGGTGAAGCAAAATGCCGACACACAGATGCATTCGTGGTTCTTTTATATTCAAGCGTCTCATATTCCCGATCGTAATGACACGATATATTTTAAAAGTCTCACATACCATCTTTTTGTGCCGTCTATTTTTTAAATTTTTTTTTACTTTACCTGCTGTCAGGTCCAAGAAGCTCGTAGCGATTAAAAACTGGGATGACATTTACGATGGTCTGCTTTAATAATAATAAATAATAAAGTAAACTACGAGGTTAAAGTGGACATTTCGAGATTAAAGCCGAAATTTCCACTTTAATCACAAATTACACGTTTTCACCGTGTCTTTTATTTTTCTCAGTGGCTCAAATACAGCGCTATACATTATGTTGCCGATGTGAAGTTGCAAAAAAAAAAATAGACGGAACAAAAGATGGCATGTGAGACTTTTAAAATGTATCGTGTTATTACGATCGGGAATATGCGACGCTTGAATATAAAAGCACCACGAATGCATCTGTATGTCGGCATTTTGCTTCACCACATCGAAGCATCCATCCCGTAGGATCGACATAGAGGCTTTCTGTCACATGTAGACAGTTCCCGAACGTAATGACACGATACATTTTAAAAGTCTCACATACCATCTTTTGTGTTGTCTTTTTTATTTTTGCAACTTAACAGCAGCAACATAATGTATAGCGCTGTATTTGAGCCACTTAGAAAAAAATAAAGGACACGTTGAAAACGTGTATTTTGTGATTAAAGTGGAAATTTCGGCTTTAATCTCGAAATGCCCACTTTAACCTCATAGTTTACTTTATCATTAATGCAGACCATCGAAAACGTCAACCCAGTTTTTAATCGATACGAGCTTCTTGGACCTGACAGCAGCGGAAAGCAACAATAGTTCGCCACACAGAACACATTAAATGTATGATATTCCAACTCTCTGCACATTTAGAATCTTTAAATTTATACTTGATGTCACTTTCATGATGAAATGCATTAAAGTGTGTATGTTACATTTTACATATAATTTTGTTTAAATAATGAATACTGTTTATTACACACATGGGGGTATCACGGTGGTGGAGCGGTAGCACTGCTGTCTCGCAGGGAGTTACGTTGCTGGTATTTCCTGCTTGTATTCCACACTGAGCTCCGGTTTCCTTCCAAAGATATGCAGATTTGGGGATTTGGTGCCGCTAAAATGACGCTAGTGGATGCGTGTGCTTGTATTCACCTTGCGATGAGCTGAGTCCTCGTCCAGGGATTGTTTCTCATTCGTGCCCAATGCTTGCTGGAATGGACGCATCCCTGGATTGATGGATTTATTCAGTAAACAACCTTTTCAGAGATATTGCGGTAAGATGTCATCAGAATTTAATAGGTGTTCTAGGCAATTCACAACACAGAGAAGCCGAACATGTTCTCACCGTGATAATATCTCACACTGCCACCTGGTGGATTCCTCCAGATTTACGTAAAGTACGCGTGCAAGTATGAACACTACAACGCTTGCGTAGCAGGAGCGTCCTCTGCAGCATGCGTCGCATGAAGTATAACTCCGGCCTAAGCCTTCCTAACCTGCTGTTACAGGTGCCATACATCTGCAAAAAAATGACTTTTTTTTTGTCTTTCAGAGAATGAAACACAAGTTCTCATCTCAGAGTTTTAATTGACAATATGACAGATAACAAGAGTCATGATGCTTACTAATTAAATTAGAACATCAATACCAAGGGGTTTGCTAGGTTTGGCACCAAAGGCTCCAAGATTTCAGTGTGGACAGAGACATAATGTTTTTATTTAAGACAAACCTTGTGCAATTCTTTCTACCTGTTATTGTGATCAATCAGGCCTAACTAAACTGAATTTTGGCAATAAATAAATAAATGCAAGTGAGTAAGCCTGAAATTTAATGTGCACTCTCTAATACAATTCATTAAATGTTTCCTGTTCTCAGCGTTTTGTCATTGTGGCCACTAGGGGGCATACCAACACCCCAAACTCCCAGACAATAGCACCACAACAGTCCCAGTTCACTTAAAGTGCTTCAAATTTAAACAATACCTTCATACAGGCCTGTTTGTTCACAATACAGCACAACTCTTTCTCTTCTTTTTTCTTCCTTTTCTTTTTCTCCACCTCCACTCTGCCCTCCACACCCAACCCCATCACTCTTGGAGTCGACTGAAGGATTCTCTTTTTTTTTTTTACTTCCAGTGCTTCAACTGTTGTCCCTAGAATGCACTTTCAGGTCAGTCAGGACCACCAGGGTCTGACATCAGTAATCAAGATCTTCCCCGGGTGCCCCCCACCCACAGAATCAGACAGGGCCCATTCTACCCTGTGGGTGCCCATATTGGGGCTTCACAGATTTGATGCTGCCACCCAGTGTAATCGGAGGCACCCTGCCCATAGCTGGCAGTCGCCCTAAGTTGTTCTTAAGTCCACCCTGGGTGTTGCTCAGTGGTTGTAAGGGCTCATTTGTATTTCACGCTAAGAACACGCACGCATCATGGCTGCCACGTGTTCCCAGCATTCATTTGACGCGTCCTGTGAGCACATCCTCAGAAGTTAACGCGATGCATGCATGAGTTGCAGTACCAGCAACAGTACCCTACAGGATTGATGTGCGCACTTCGATGTTTGATGAATGGTTTGATGTGGTGAAGCAAAATGCCAACAGATGAATTCATGTACGGTGCTTTTATATTCAAGCGTCACATATTCCCCAATGTAATGACACGATACATTTTAAAAATCACACATATTTTTTTTTTTTTTTTTTTGCACCTTCACAACAGACTTAGAATGTATGGCAGCGTATTTGAGCCACAGACAAAAAAAATTATGGACACAGTGAAAAGGTCTATTCTGTGATTAAAGTGGAAATTTTGGCTTTTATTTCGAAATGTCCACTTTAATCTCGTAGTTTATTTTATGATTAAACGTCATCTTAAAACCGACCCAGTTGTTAATCGCTGCGAGCTTTTAGGGCTTCCTCCTGTACTGACAGCAGCAATCGCCACACAGAACACATTAAATGTATGATATTCCAGCTCCCTGCACATTTACAATCTTTAGATTTATACTTGATGAAATGCATTAAAGTACGCATGTTACATTTTACAAATAAGTGGTTTACTTCATTTAAATAATGAATACTGATAATAATTACACATGTTGAGGTGGCAAGGTCTGCCTCGCAGGGAGTCACCATCCCTTGTGTTCCCTGCCTGGAGTTTTTATGTTTTCCTGCTGGGTTTCCAGAGTGTGCTCCGGTTTCCTTCCAAAGCCATGATGTTTTGGGAATTTGGTGATGCTAAAATGACGCCAGTGTATGTGTATGCTTGTGTTCACCTTGCGATGAGCCGATGCCCCATCCAGGGATTTTGTTTCTTTCTTGCACCCGATGCTTGCTAGAATGGGCACATGCCGGGACTGATGGATGCAATCATTAAACATCCTTTTCAGAGATATTGTGGCAAGGTGTCCTTGGAATTTAATGGATGTTTCAGGCAATTCACAGCACAAAGAAGCCAAACCTGTTCTCATCGTGATGATACCTTGCACTGCCACTTGGTAGAATCTTCTAGATTTATGTAAAGTACGTGTGCAAGTATAAACAGTGCAACACTTGTGTAGCAGTACCATCTGCTGGAGTACGCGTCGCGTCATGTGAAGTATAAACTTGGCCTAAGGATGCCACTTTCAATGTAGCCGCTGTAATATCCTTCCACCTCCGTGTCCTGGCATGGAAAAGAGATTTCACCCTCTAAATGGCCTTTCATTATCAAGGCCTCCTCTACATGTGAGGAAGTGCGGTGCCCATGCTGGAAGGGATGCCAGTGCATCCATCACACCAGGTAAAGGCAACATTCCATATGCTGCTAAACTATATAAAAAATATTATCTATTGGCTTTTACATTTTTCAGTTTTTGCACAAATGTAAAAAATAATTAGCAAAATAAACTAAGCAGTGTGTTCTAATGGTTAATGCATTGAAGTCTAATGTACAAAGTTGCCAGTTCAATCCTTGCCTCTAACGCATTGTTTAAACTTGATTAAACTACTGGAATTTGCCAGCATTGGTATTGACCAGTAGAAATGCTTATAAATAATAGCTTTATTCACATGAAGTTTATGTTAATTTTGATTAAAGCATCTCATAAAAAATTAATCGACAGGGGCAGTGTAGGTTGACATGCTTAGACAGTCAGTCACAGGAATAGAAACTGGAGACATTGTGTTTTTAACCCTGGCTTCTAGGCCACAAATACTCATCAGGCCCATTGGTGTCCAGCCCTGCAGTGTCATGCAGAGGCTGAGGAGCTGGAAGTGAAAGCATCGCCTGTTTCAAATTTGGTTTACTTTAATCTAGACATGTGTGTCTGACAGGAGTTAAACTGTTGGTCCTTTTTGCGCATACCATACTATAGCCGAGAACAGAAATCAGTGGAAATATCATTTAACTAAGAAGCAAAAGAAGCAATTGCACTCCTGGGACAAGCAATAGAGTTCAGGCTGCAGATTCCGATTACGTTTTTCACTTCCTCAAATGCTCAGTGCCCTGCTGCGCATATAATGTTTCATTGCTGCTTTATGAAAATTAATTCAGCTCTGATTGAGTAAAGTAATTCATTCTGCTAATGCTCCCTAGTGCCTTTACAGTATGCCAGTAGTTCTTGAATGGGTCTATTTTATCTGTGATGCATTTCATTTGTCCAGAAATTTGACTTTGTCCCGAAGGATAGGTTTAGCAGGTGCTACTGCAGCTTGTTCAAATTAATTTATTATGCTATAAGTCTTGTTGTTCTCTATATGGCTCTGTGGTCCTTCCTGGGATTTATATTTTAAATAGTAATTTATAGACTTTCTTTGAAAAGGAGTCCTGCAATGTACAGAATATTGTGTTTTTTTGCTCGTTCTACCTTCTGTGCTTTTTCTGTTTGGTGCATTTTTCTTGTGTAATTTTTAATTCAGTAAGGTAGTTTTCAATTTTAGAAAAGATACTAGTGAGAAGTCAAGCAAAATGACACCTTTTATTAGCTAACTAAAATGATTACAATATGCAAGCTTTCGAGGCAACTCTGGCCCCTTCTTCAGGCAACATGAAATTTTGTCATTTTGCTTGACTTCTTACTACATTCATAATGGCTAACACGGTGCACCGCCCTAGTACAACAGGAAAATATACTGTAATGTTGTATTCTGCACTTATTTTTTAACCAGAGAGAGATTGATGCAGCACTTTGCCACATCCACCACATGACGAACCACCTCAGGATCTTAAATTCGGACCCAAATGCAGTCGTGCAGTGGGTGACACCGTAGCGCCATACTAGTTTGCATGGCACAATGTGAGGTTTTTTACAGCGGCTGGAGTGCCAGTACTTCCACCAATCCCTGAGTTCTCCTTTCAAGTTGGGGGAGCATGGCTGGATGCAGGGTAACGTCATACCCAGGACAGAGCAATTGCAGATTAAGTCCCTTGCTCAGGGCACAGATCCCTAGCCTCAGAGACACCACTCTGCCCTTTTTATCAGCTTTTTCTTCTTCTTTTGGCTGCTCTTGTTAGGGGTTGCAACAGTGGATCATTATTTTCCATATCTTCCTGTCCTCTGTATCTTGTTCTGTTACACCCATCACCTGCATGTCCTTTCTCACCACATCCATAAACCTTCTCTTAGGCCTCTTGTCTTTGACTTTGTCTCCAAACCGTCCAAACTGGGCTGACCCTCTAATGTACTCATTTCTAATCCTGTCCATCCTCGTCACCCCCAATGCAAATCTTAGTATCTTTAACTCTGCCACCTCCAGATCTGTCTCCTGCTTTCTGGTCACTGCCATCGTCTCCAACCCATACAAACATAGCTGGTCTCACTACTTTCCTGTAGATCTTCCCTTTCACTCTTGCTGATACTCGTCTGTCACAAATCACTCCTGACACTCTTCTACACCCATTCCACCTGGTCTGCACTCTCTTCTTCACCTTCTTCTCCCACAATCCCCATTACTCTGTACTGTTGATCCCAAGTATTTAAACTCATCCACCTCTGCCAACTGTACTCCCCGCATCCTCACCATTCCACTGACCTCCCTCTCATTTACAAACATGTATTCTGTTCTTACTGACCTTCATTCCTCCCCTCTCCAGAGCATATCTCCATCTCTCCAGGGTCTCCTCAACCTGCACCCTACTATCGCTACAAATCTCAATGTCATCAGAAAACCTCATAGTCCATGGGGACTCCTGTCTAATCTCGTCTGTCAACCTGTCCATCATCATTGCACATAAGAAAGGGCTTAGAACATCACATCCCTGATGCAATCCCACCTCCATGTTGAATGCATCCATCACTCCTGCCACAGACCTCACCACAGTCACACATCCCTCATACATATCCTGTACAACTCTTACATACTTCTCTGCCACTCCCGATTTCCTCATACAATACCACAGCTCCTCTCGAGGCACCCTGTCATATGCTTTCTCCAGGTCCACAAAGACACAATGCAACTCCTTCTGGCCTTCTCTATACTTCTCCGTCAACACCAGCAGCATTTTTAAATCTTTACCTATGTTTTTAATAAATCCTTTCGGTCACTGAATAAAATATCTTTAAATATGAGATCCATCACTTTGTGTCTGCTAAGAACATTTTGTAACCTGCACTCAAGGTACAGTTTGCGTGTGCTTTCTTTGGCATCCAAGTCTCTGCTCCATTAGAGTAACACACTCCGCTTTTGTGCATTTACCATATTGGCTTTTAAGGCATTACAGCCTATCCCTGCAGCATCTGGGGTGAGGCAGAAACTAAACCAAGATGATATCTCTATTTAACGGGCAACTTTGGCATCACCTATTTAGAAACACAAGCAACTCTGAAATGTGTGAGGAGCAGTGCAATTAATTAATCGGTTAATGACGTGGCAGCAGCAGCACAATGCAAATTCTTGTCAGGCACTTCAGTTATTGTCCACGTCAAACACCAGAATGGGGAAAGAACTGTGACCTTGGTGATTTTGACCGTGCTGTGATTGTTGGTGCCGGACAGGTTGGTTTTTGTATTTCTGTAACCGTTGATCTCCTGGGATTTTCACACACAATAGTCTTTAAAGTTGACTCAGAATGGTGTGAAAAACAAAAAAGAAAAACATCCAGTGAGCAGCAATTCTGCTAATGGAAATGCCACATTGATTAGAGAGATCAGAGGAAAATGGCCATGGAGCAGTGGAGGAAGGTAGCCTGAGCTGATGAATAATGTTTTCTTTTAGATCATATGGACAGCCATGTGTGAATCTGCTATTTACCTGGTGGAAACAATGGCAGCAGAATACAGTATGAGAAGAAAGCAAGCCAGCTAAAGCAGTGTGATGCTTTGGTTAACATTCTGCTAGGAAACCTTGGGTCCTGGCATGTAATGTGGAAGTTACTTTCACATGTACCATCTACCTAAAAGATTTTTGCAAACCACGTACACCATTTCATGGCAACGGTATTCCCTGATGGCATTGGCCTCTTTCAGCAGGATGTTGTTCCCTGCTACACTGCAAAAATTGTTCAGAAATGGTGTGAGGAACATGACAAAGAGTTCAAGGTATTGACTTGGCCTCCAAATTCTCCAGATCTCAATCCAATCCCGCATCTATGTGATGTGCTGGAAAAACAAGTCTGATTAATGGAGGCCCTGATTCGCAACTTACTGGTCTTAAAGGATGTGCTGCTGACATCTTGGACATCTTCAGAGATCATGTGGAGTCCATGCCTTGATGGGTCAGAGCTGATTTGTCAGCACAAAGGAAGACCTACACGATGTTAGGCAGGTGTTTTTAATGTTGTGGCTGATTGTTGTATATCGCATTGTACTGATACCAAAGTTTCACTGTGCTGTAACTATGACACGGGGTGTGATGGGAGAATTACACTTATCGTGACCTACAGGAGCAGTGGGCAGTGTACTTACAGCACTTATTTATATAGCACATTTCATACATGTAAGTAGCTCAAAGTATTTATAATAATGATGGCTAAACAGAGTTACAGAAAGTACAAATTTAGCACGTCTCACACATTTCTTGGTTTGGGTTTGATTGCTTGGTAATTTGCCCGCTATGTGAAGCATGGCATCAAAAACTTAAATATACTCATATGCTCATGACATGCTGCATATTCATGAACATGGCAAGTTAGGATTGTTGATTTATTAATATGCAAGTCTAAATAATGGGCGGCAGGGTGGCACGGCGGTAGCGCTGCTGCCTCGCAGTTAAGAGACCTTGGTTCACTTCCCGGGTCCTTCCTGCGTAGAGTTTGCATGTTCTCCCCGTGTCTGTGTGGGTTTCCTCCGGATGCTCTGGTTTCCTCCCACAGTCCAACTCTGTCCAAAGATTGCAGGTTAGGTGCATTGGAAATCCTAAATTGTCCCTAGTGTGTGTGTGTTTGTGCCCTTTGGTGGACTGGCACCCTGCCTTGTGCCCTGTTCTCTCTGGGATTGGCTCCAGCAGACCTCCGTGACCCTGTGTTAGGATTCAGTGGGGTGGGAAAATGGTATGGCAAGTCTAAATAATACATACAAATTAAACAAGTTTGGAATTGATGCAGAAAAAGCGCCATCCTTAGTTGGCCCAATATTCTTTAAACAATTTTAACAGTAATATTGCCTTTGTTATATTAGTGTTCATTGTTATGAATGTGAAGATTAATGGGTTTTATATGCAATATTTCAGTATTTTTGGTCAATCATTTCTCTTGATGATCTTTTTCTTATGCAAGATTTTGACTTTTTACCTTTAAACAGAAATATATAAATCAAGTAGAACAGTGAAATTATCAGAGACAGTCTTCTTCTGTTAACCCAGTGAAACGGCAGTTATTATGGGACCCCTGGGGATATCTTATCTGAAGTGTGCCGCTTGGGTAATCAGGGGGAAAGAGGCAATTATACGTGTGCCTGGACTAGTAAATGCTCTCCAATCTGCATTTCTGCCATGTTTAACTCTTTGGGGCCTAAGCCCAAAAATGGCTACCTGAAGACTTGTTGGTATTTTTGAGTGTAACTCGAGCTCTATTTGGATGAGATTAGTCTTGGATCAGGCAGTGGGTTGAAGTAATAATTACTGCAGGGTCTTGCTGTAATTTTAATCCTGTCTGAAGTTGCTCACGTCAGTAAGTTTTTATGGACTGTGTGTTTAATGCCTCAGTAGAGATTACGGAGCCTTATACCTTTGTGGCACATGCATGTCAGGGGACTACCTTCCTGGCTCTAATGAGGTATGCAGTACCATCTCAGGGCAAAAGGGGGTGCTGACGCTAGAGGAAAAAAAAAACACCCAAAAGAAACGAGTGACCCCGCCCACCACCTGCAGAAAAACTTAGGCTCTTCTGGTCCTCTAAAATATAAAACTCTCCTGTTCTTGGAAGGTGGCGTCAGAGGACAGAACTCCTACTAGCAGTCTCTACGTTTGATGATCAAAGACTTGTGTAAAATTAGAATCTGAGTTCAATGTTAATTGTTTCTGTTTTTAACATTGATTATACAACTAGATTTCCAATATAAAATGATATATAAATATTCTTCTTCTTTTGGCTGCTCCCGTTAAGGGTTGCCACAGTGGATCATCTTCTTCCATAATAAAATGATATATAGCACCTTCCCCATGCTCATAGCACTTTACCAATATTTAAAGGCATACAAGAGGAATAAAAGCAGAAATTACATTATAACCCAGGGTAACTAATATCAAACTTTAAACCTCACATTATAAATAAATAAATACCCCAAACTGAAGTTCAGAATAAGATTTCTAATCAATAAACAGGGGAAAAAAGAAAAGGCCTTGAACAAATAACAAATTTGATTTGCAAAATTCAACCTTCCACTGTTTCACCTTAGTAATCTACCTAATTAAGGTGAAAAATCCATCTGTCTTTGTGTCTGCCAGTTGCTGTCTCTGTCATTCCAACAGATGACGCATCACAATCCTTAATACTGTTCTTACAAATCCCATACCAAATAGCATTTCACAGAGACACACGCACTGCAAGCATTAACACTGAGGTCTATGTTGATTAGATTTAAACCCTTCTTAGATGGATGGCACAGTGAGTGAAATATAATTTGATTAGACCTTTCTCATTTATATAGAAAAATATTTGTGTTAAAAATTGGAGCTTTTTCTTTTTGTTTTGCCTTTATAGTCATATTTTTAACTGTTTCCTTTAGCAGAAAATGTTTTAGTTATTACAAGATCCTATCTGATGTTTCAGATTATAGAAATAGAGTTTTACTATAATTTCCAAATGTTTCTGTATTTATTTATTTTTGTTAACATATTTTGAACACTATTTGCATCAATTTATGCTCTCCCTAATACTTTGAAATGTTTTTGTGACTTGCTATTAATTTATTTACATTTACTGTATTGGCATTGCTTTATCTCTTGCGCCCTATTAAGTTTCTTCTGCTGCCTTCTTGCTTTTAATAAGATGGTTTATCTTAGAGCCTTATAGGACCTACTGTACATAACATGCCAAAACCCTCACACGGTGGCTTTGAAAGCAATCTGGTGAGACAGTGTTAAATTCAACCGACAAGCAGACACTGACAAGGAAATGCCCTTGCTGGACAGAACTGCAAGCAGCGCCAGCCCAGTTCCAAAAAAGAAAGCCAGCATGTGATGAACTATTGGGGGCAGTTGTGCCGTCAGCAGGGAGATATCACCTTAAGCTATGTCTGACTTACAGAAGATAGCAGAACAGTTTGCCGCAGTCAATTCTGAATGCATTTCCTTAAATATGTCCAATTGTGATAACATAAAGGATTTGGAGGCATGAGAACGGGTGCAGGAGACTGAAGGGGGAAAAAATTTCTGAAAAGTTGTTTGTAAAATACATTTTATTTTTCTCCACAGAAAATGCATTGAAATCTCTCATCTGGAAATGCACTTACTGAGGGAAACTGAGGCGGTTTTCAAGGAGACCATGGAAAACCGACGACTATGCAGAAGCTGCCTAATGTCAGTCAATGCATAGTGAAATTCTGGTATGTGTGTATGAAGTTTTGAGCAAATCTGTTCATTTTGGTATTGATATTATTAGTTCCCAGCCCATCGCCAAAACACCCACTGTCATTCACAGCTAACCAAATTAAAATCATCTTTCAATAGGACATTGTGGAATGAGGATAGAAATGTGTGTACTGAGAAGAACTACGTGTTTGCAAGAGTTGAAAGTGTAACTTCTAAAGAAAAGTGATGGTACTCAAGAAGCAAGTTGGGGGTTTGATCACTCATTCACTGCCAAAGCATTGCTTTTTGGTGTCTAGCGTATGGGGATGCTTTAATGTTTTTCACCTGGCAGATTTCAGGTAAATGACTGAGGCCTGAAAGACTTGTCAAGCTGGACAGGAGTCAAGTGTATTCTGGGAATGCTGAAAGGCAAAACCAGTGTGTTTGCAGGTTAGTGTGGCTTTAAAATCCCATTGGAATTGACCTTCAGCTTGTGTGACAACTTTAATGTGTTTTGAGAAACTGTAAAAATGTTAGCTGTTTTGCTAGCGGACAGTAAGCTTTGAATTTGCATGAGAAGGAGGCAGCGTCTGGCTGCCTTGTATTAGACTTACTTTGGTTTTCAGTATTAGTTTTTAATTTAGTCGAGGTTTTGTTGTGAGAATGGAGTGTTTGGTTCATTTCCTGCCTTTCTGATACTTTGAGGGGAGCCAATGGACATTTAAATATAACTGCTTAGCTTCTGGACACCTGCAAAATAGCCCTATCTCAGGCAAGGATTCTTTCATTCTTTTCACTTAAAAAGTATTATCGGTAAAGAAGGAATTGCCATCCCAAAACATTGCCTGGGATTGAATGAAGACTGCTTGAACCCACTCAGGCTGTATAATGCTTTGCATTGCTGCTATTGGTTATTATATCAATAAATATCGTTTTAAAATATTGTAAAATAAATATTTTTAAATATATTTTTTTAAATTATAAATTCAATGTTACTGTTTAGGGCAGCACGGTGGTAACGCTGCTGCCTTGCAGTAAGGGGACCTGGGTTCGCGTTTTGTATGTTCTCCTCGTGTCTGCGTGGGTTTCCTCCGGCTGCTCCGGTTTCCTCCCACAGTCCAAAGACATGCAGGTTAGGTGCATTGGTGATCCTAAATTGTTGCTTTGTGTGTGTGTGTGTCCTGCGGTGGGCTGACGCCCTGCCTGGGATTTGTTCCCTGCCTTGCGCCGTGTGTTGGCCGGGAGTTGGCTCCAGCAGACCCCCGTGACTCTGTAGTTAGGATATATGGCGGGTTGGATAATAGATGGTTGGATGTTTCTGTTTGATTATCGATTACTGCTGTTGCCGTGTGCTGGATTCTTATTCCTGGCCTAGCTGATACACATTTTTTGTAATGTCTTGCATCAGTGGTTGAAATAAAGAAATAAAAATAGAAGACACTCCCAGTCAACGAGCAGCCTGCCATTAGAAGGTCCCTAGGGTTGAATACATAGGGTACGATAAGAACATTGAGACAGGTGAGAGGTTAAAGGTAACCGGTATATAGCTGGCTTTGACATTTCTTCCTGTTCCCCATTAAGAAAAAACCCCACAAGGTCAGTTGGTATCTTTCATGTTAGGTGCATCCCATAGGTAAATCCATAACATGCACTTGTGTACTTTGCTGTTGTGGTATGTGTGCTGTGGTGTGTTCTGCAACTCAAATCTGGCAGGAGTACCCACATTTTCTATCAAGCCGGTCCAGAATGCAGTGGTCAGTCTTGTACTTAACCAGCCGAGATGGACACATGTCACTCCTCTCTTCATGTCACTACATTGGCTTCCTGTAGCAGCTTGCATTAAGCTCAAATCCCTGAAGCTTGCCTACAGAGTAGTCAGTGGGTCAGCACCTGCGTACATGGAGACATTAGTAAGATGTTATACTCCTCCTTGTCCATTCAGCTCTTGTTTGAACAGTGTCTGGTGATGCTGCCGCTGCATGGTATCAAGTCTTAATCCAGACTCTTTTCCTGTGTAGTTCCTAATTGGTGGAGTGAGCTGCCCACTTCCATCCGTACTGCGGACTCCCTCAATGTATTTAATGTACTTATTCTGTGAATATCTGTCTGATTAATAGAAAAAAAAAACATTACTCTGTGATCTTTCATATTGTTGCTTGATTTGTTGTTACATTAAGTTTAATTGCTTTATCAATTGTTAGTCTATGGTTGTACATTTACAACAACAACAACAACAACAACATTTATTTATATAGCACATTTTCATACAAACAGTAGCTCATAGTGCTTTACATAATAAAGAATAGAAAAATAAAAGACACAATAAGAAAACAAAATAAATCAACATTATTTAACATCGAATAAGTAAGGTCCAATGGCCAGGGGGGACAGAAAAAACAAAAAAAAAACAAAATCTGTAGGGATTCCAGACCATTAGACCGCCCAGTCCCCTCTGGTCATTCTACCTAACATAAATGAAACAGTCCTCTTTGGATTTAGGGTTCTCGCGGAAGGGCTTGATGATGATGGTCACGTAGACTTCTGCCTTTTAATCCATCCATCATTGTTGGAGCATCATGAAGCTTTGAGTAGGTGGAGGTGGCGCAGGCCACCACCACAAAGAAACCGGAAAAAGAAACAGAAGAGAGAGTAGGGGTCAGTACGGATTTTAGAGCCACCATGAATAGTTATTATAATGAATTGAATATACAGAGTATCAGGATCAAGTTAAATTAAGTTAAAGTGAAGTTATAAAAAGGCCATGTTAAAGTAATGTGTTTTCAGCAGTTTTTTAAAGTGCTCCATCGTATCAGCCTGGCGAATTCCTATTGGCAGGCTATTCCAGATTTTAGGTGCATAACAGCAGAAGGCCGCCTCACCACTTATTTTAAGTTTTGTTCTTGGAATTCTAAGGAGACACTCATTTGAGGATCTAAGGTTACGATTTGGAATATAAGGTGTCAGACATTCCGATATATAAGATGGAGCGAGATTATTTAAGGCTTTATAAGCCATAAGCAGAAGTCAATCCTGAATGACACAGGTAACCAGTGTAGTGACATTAAAACTGGAGAAATGTGTTCAGATTTTCTTTTCCTAGTTAGGATTCTAGCAGCTGCATTCTGCACTAGTTGCAAACGATTTATGTCTTTTTTGGGTAGTCCTGAGAGGAGTGCGTTACATTAATCTAGACGACTGAAAACAAAAGTGTGAACTAATTTCTCAGCATCTTTCAAGGATATAAGAGGTCTAACTTTACTTATGTTTCTTAGGTGAAAAAATGCTGTCCTAATGATCTGATTAATATGTGATTTAAAATTCAGATTACCGTCAACAATTACCCCTAAGCTTTTTACCTCCGTCTTGACTTTTAACCTAATGTATCCAGTTTCTTTCTAATAGCCTCATTGTATCCATTATTGCCAATCACTAAGATTTCAGTTTTCTCTTTATTTAACTTGAGAAAGTTACTAGTTATTGCATCTTTTCACTCGTGTCAGTCAACTTTTGTTACCTGTCCTACTGCACTTGCCGAACAACCAGGCCTAGCATGAAGTTACTCAGTTATGTTTACCTCTTTTGTAAGTCGCTTTGGATAAAAGCATCTGCCAAGCAAATTAATGCAAGTACCGTGTTTCCCCGAAAATAAGACCGAGTTTCATATAAATTTTTGCTCCAAAAGATGCACTAGGGCTTATTTTCAGGGGATATCTTATATTTATTCATGTACAACAATATACATTTATCCAAATACAGTCATCTTTTTCTGGAATATCGTCATAACTCTCCACATTCAAATCCTAAATTCCATCCTAAATTTCTTGCTTCTCCAGCCGCTTTTAAGATCCTCCAGTATAGATGTGAGTGCTTCGATGTTTGATGAATAGTTTGATGCCGACATGGAAATTTGTTCATGTTGCCTTTATATTCAGGCATCGCATATATCCCAACGTAATGATATAATACATTTTAAAAGTCTCACATACCCCTGTCTGTGCCATCTTTTTTTTTTTTTTGTACCTTTACAATACTATCAGAATGTACGGCGGCGTATTTGAGTCACAGAGAAAGTAAAAGTGACATAATGAAAATGTCTTTTTTGTGATTAAAGTGGAAATTTTGCCTTTAACCTTGAAATGTCCACTTTAATCCCATGGTTTACTTTGTCATTACAGTAGACCATCATAAACGTCCTCTTAAAACCGACCCAGTTCTTAATCACAACGCTCTTCTGGGGCTTCCTCCTGATCTGACAGCAGCGGCAATAGATCGCCACACAGATCACATTAAATTTATAATATTCCAGCTCTCTGCACATTTAGAATTCTTAGATTTATACTTGATATCACTTTCATGATGAAATGCATAAAACTATGTATGTTACATTTACAGATAAATCGTTAACTTTGTTTAAATAATGAATACTGCTAATAGTTAGATAGATAGATACACATATGGGGTGGCACAGTGGCAGAGTGGTAGCACTGCTGTTTCGCAGGGAGTCCTGTCCCTTGTGACCCCTGCCTGGAGTTTGCATGTTTTTCTGGAGTGTTTCCACAGTGTGGTCAGTTTTCCATCCAAAGACATGAAGGTCTGGGGACTTGGTGAAGCTACAATGACGCCAGTGTATGTGTGTGCTTGTGTTCACCTTGCGATGAGCTGATGCTCCGTCCAGAGATTTTGTTTCTGGCTTGCGCTGATGCTTCTGGAATGGGCGCATCCCCAATTTGATGGATGTAATAATTAAACATCCTTTTCAGAGATATTGTTGCAAGGATGGATGGATGTTTCGGGCACACGCGTCACATCGTGTGAAGTATAAACCTGGCCTTTTCAGCTGACGATCTTGACTAGGGCTTATTTTTGGGGTAGGGTTTATATTACAGAGCAGCCTCAAAATCATGTTAGGGCTTATTTTTGGAGTAGGTCCTATTTTCGGGGAAACACGGTATCTCATAACGGAAATTGCTGTGACAAAGGCTGAGAATTTTGCAATTGTGAAATCAACTTATAACATTCATAACCACCACAACTGCAGTATTGCAGGAGATCATGAAGCTAGTGAAACATCTGAGTTGTTACGATTTACAAGGTGTGCTTTGGAGAATGTAAGATAACAGCATAACAGAACATTCTCAAATCTGCTTAATCCTGTTCAGGGTTAAAGGGGCTCGGGACTATCCAGGCAGGTCTGGGTAGGATGGATGCAGGCAGGGCCAACATTAGAGTAGTGCCTGTTGTAGGGTAACTCATCCAGTGTGACGCCCAACCCTCCCCATTATGACCGTACACATATAAATTTATGAAATAGAACAACATTTATTTATATAGCACATTTTCATACAAAAAATGTAGTTCAAAGTGCCTTACATAATGAAGAATAGAAAAATAGAAGACACAGTAAGAAAATAAAATAAGTCAATATTAATTAACATAGAATAAGAGTAAGGTCTGATGGCCAGGGAGGACAGAAAAAACAAAAAAACCAAAATAAAATCCGCAGGGATTTTAGACCATGAGACCGCCCAGTCCCCTCTGGGCATTCTACCTAACATAAATGAAACAGCCCTCTTTGTATTTAGGGTTCTCACGGAAGGACTTGATGATGATGGTCATGCAGACTTCTGGCTTTTAGTCTATCATTGTTGGAGCATCATGATGCTTTGAGTAGATGGTGGTGGTGCCGTCACCACCA
The DNA here is from genome assembly GCF_016835505.1 of Polypterus senegalus. Classification (NCBI taxonomy): domain Eukaryota; kingdom Metazoa; phylum Chordata; class Cladistia; order Polypteriformes; family Polypteridae; genus Polypterus; species Polypterus senegalus. The sequence continues at coordinate 137,402,526 of NC_053165.1, read as the reverse complement.
CAAAGAAACCAGAAAAAGAAATAGAGGAGAGAGTAGGGGTTAGTACGGATTTTAGAGCCACCATGAATAGTTATTATAATGAATTAAACATACAGAGTATCAGGATTAAATTAAATTGAAGTTATGAGAAGGTCATGTTAAAGTGAATTTCATCAAATCTGTATAACTTCTAAGTTAAGATTTAAGTTCCCATCTTCCTCTTGCTCGATTTGCAGAAATGACATAACATATATATACTCAGCAAAAAAAGAAACGTCCCTTTTTCAGGACTGTGTATTTCAACAATAATGTTTTAAAAATCCAAATAACTTTACAGATCTTCATTGTAAAGGGTTTAAACAATGTTTTCCATGCATGTTCAATTAACCATAATCAATTAATTAACATGCACCTGTGGAATGGTCGTTAAGACCTTAACAGCTTACAGAAAGTAGGCATTTAAGGTCACAGTTCTAAAAATGCAGGACACTAAAGAGACTTGTCTACCGACTGTGAAAAACACCCAAAGAAAGATGCCCAGGGTCCCTGCTCATCTGCGTGAACGTGCATTAGGCATGCTGCAGGGAGGCATGAGGACTGCTGATGTGGCTAGGGCAATAAATTGCCATGTCCGCACTGTGAGACGCCTAAGACAGCGCTACAGGGAGACAGGAAGGACAGCTGATCATCCTCGCAGTGGAAGAGCCCGGATCTCAATCCCATTAAGCACGTCTGGGACCTGTTGGATCGCAGGGTGAGGGCTAGGGCCATTCCCCCCAGAAATGTCCAGGAACTTGCTAGTGCCTTGGTGGAAGAGTGGGGTAACATCTCACAGCAAGAACTGACAAATCTGGTCCAGTCCATGAGGAGGAGATGCACTGCAGTACTTCAAGCAGCTGGTGGCCACACCAGATACTGACTGGTACTTTTGATTTTGAGCCTCCCTTCATTCAGGGACACATTGTGAAACATTTGTAGTTTATGTCTTATGGTGTTGACTCTTTTCGTGTTCATACAAATATTTACACATTAAGTTTACTGAAAGTAAAAACAGTTGAAAGTCAGAGGACATTTCTTTTTTTGCTGAGTATATAATGCAATGACTGGTAGCCTGTATTTTGAACTATCAACATGAAGAAACTGGACTAAAAGTTTCTTACCTCCATCCAGGGTTAGCATCTGTCATGTCCTGTTTTTAAATATGTGCATGAAGTAGAGGAGCAGAAAACCACACACTGCCTGCCTCAATCTTTTTCGTTCGGCTGCTCCTGTTAGGGGTTGCTACAGAGGATCATCATTTTCCATATCTTCCTGTCCTCTACATCTTGCTCTGTCACACTCATCACCCGCATGACCTCTCTCACCGCATCCATAAACCTTCTATTAGGCCTTCCTCTTTTCCTCTTTCCTGGCAGTTCCATCCTTAACATCCTTCTGCCAATATACTCAGCATCTCTCCTCTGCACATGTCCAAACCAGTGTAATCTCGCCTCTCTGACTTTGTCTCACAACTGTTCAACTTGAGTCGACCCTCTAATGTCCTCATTTCTAATCCTATCTATCCTCGTCACACCCAATGCAAATCTTAGCATCTTTGACTCTGCCACCTTCAGCTCTGTCTCCTGCTTTCTGGTCAGTGCCACCGTCTCAGACCCATATAACATAGCTGGTCTCACTACCATCCTGTAGACCTTCCCTTTCACTCTTGCTGATACCCTGCCTGCACTCTGTTTTTCACCTCTCTTCCACAATCCCCATCACTCTGTACTGTTGATCCCAAGTATTTAAACTCATCAACCTTCACCAACTCCACTCCCTTTATCCTCACCATTCCACTGACCTCCCTCTCATTAACACACATGTATTCTGTCTTGTTCCTACTGACGTTCATTCTTCTCCTTTCTAGAGCATATCTTCATGTTTCAGGGTCTCCTCAACCTGCTCCCTAGTATCACTACAGATCACAGTGTCATCAGCAATCATCCTAGTCCAAGGGGACTCCTGTCTAATCTCATCTGTCAACCTGTCTATCACCATTGCCAATAAGAAAGGGCTCAGAGCCGATCCCTGATGTAATCCCACCTCCACCTTGAATGCATCCGTCACTCCTACCGCAGACCTCACCGTTGTCACATGTCCCTCTTACATATCCTGTACAACTCTTACATACTTCTCTGCCACTCCCGACTTCCTCATACAATACCACAGCTCCTCTCGTGGCACTCTGTCATATGCTTTCTCCAGGTCCACAAAGACCCAATGCAACTCCTTCTGGCCTTCTCTATACTTCTTGATGATCAACACCCTCAGAGCAAACATTGCATCTGTGGTGCTCTTTCTTGGTTTGAAACCATACTGCTGCTCACTAATTATCACCTCACTTCTTAACGTAGCTTCCACTACTTTCCCATCTTTCCACCTTGCCTGCCTCCAAATTCTGTAAATTGAGTCAGAAAATGAGACAGTCATATTAGTAGCATTTTCTTATTAGCACGTACTGAGCATTTAAAGGTTCCATCTTTTGCCGTAGTTGCATTGTAATTAAACAGCAAATGCGAATTGAAGGTGAAACCACAATCCTTATTTTCTATAGATGCACATTCCCATAAATAAGAAATGCAGGAGAAATGTTTAGTCAGTAAGAAAGCATATTAGCATTAATATTTTATTGAAAATAACCATCGTGGCACCTACAGGAATGCTTGTGCTTCTTTTCCGCTGTCTTACCACTTAGTACTTGTACTTGTTTTCCATTTATCTTGTGTCACCGGCCAATAATTTTATGCTTTGCCTCTTTGAGTTTCAAAGACTTGCCGTACTTTCGTAACATTAAAAACCAAGTGGAAGATTGTTTTTTTTTTTTTAATAATAGTTTCTAGAACATTTCAATTGGATGACCATGTTATGGGGTGCTGGTTAAGCCGTGAGTCAAGTTCTCAGGTGTTAGTATGTCTTTCTTATACTTCTACACCCTAATTGTGAGTGTTAAGTTATTGATATCTCCAGAGTGTGATACTGAGAGTGTGTGTGTGCATGTGGGTGTGGGTGTGCATGTGATTTGTGTGTGTATGTGTGCTTGTCCTTGACAATTTACTGGAGCCACATGATCTAACTATACATTGGAAGGCAAGAACCAGCTGTGTCCCAGTGAGAGTTAACTCCTGCCTTCCACACAACAATGCTGGGAAGATTCCTTGATTCATCCATCATGGTGAAGCCAATGTGAAGAAATGCCTGGGTAGAAGGAGTTTGCTAGAAGTAAAGAAGTCACCATGATATCACAATAAGGATGAAGTTTCCAGAGAAAAGATAGTTTTATTGTCAGCCAGAGATGCCCTGTGTAAACCACTATGTGAGCACAGGAGCCACCAAGAACAGTAAGCTCTGCATTTGTGCTTCGTATTCCATTCTGCCAGAATGACACAAGAGAAGATTATGTAGCTGCACCCCATACCACCAAGGACAGAGAGTTAAACGTTTGTAGGGGATTCTTGCTAGTGAGAGTGGTCAGGGAGGAAATGACAACACTCTTAAACTACTAGAGAGCACTTGGAATCAGAGTCCTAGAATGTCATTTATGGGCTTGTGTTGTCCAGCTAATGGATCAGGCAGCTAGGAAGCTACTTTAGAGACATGGCCCTGTAAGGTTAACACATGTTCAGAGTTATAGGTAAGCCAAGAGCTGGTGAATGAAGTTCTGCCCTGTTTTATTGTAGTAAAAATACAGCTGTTGATGATCCCTGATTCCCTGGCTTGGCTAAGATTATGCTGAGATTGGTTTTAGTGCCTCCTTATGAGCAGATTGAGTCTAGAACTGAAATGAGAGCTGGAGAGTGTGAAGATAGGTCATGGACGAGAGAGAGAGATTGAAACAGGAGATGGCAGCAGAGCATATTGGATGTATTTGATAAGTCGACTTGTGGGCTACGCTGCCCTGCCAGGCAGGCCGAGACTCGGGACCTGTTCAGGGAGGCTCAACGAGGCAGCATTGTTGCGTATTTTATAGATTTTGTTTGTCCAGTGATCATCCCTCCCAGAAGTTTGTTTATTTGTTTAAAATAAACCTGATTCAGCTGAAGGTACTGCCTCATGCTGCCAGTAGTGACAAGGACACAAGCAAAATGCTAAACTGGAGAAGAATCAGTCAGGCAGGATAAGAAGAGAACAACTTTCTGTGACCACCACCTGTAACACCATTCCCTTGTGTGGGGTGTCTTGCTGTTGCCTCTCCTGTTGACACTTTCATTTGTACCAAAGCAGGTAAAGTTGATTCACAGTCGCTTATGTTTCCTAACTTTACAGACTGATATCCCTGAAGATTAATTCACTTGGTGTTAGACTGTCATGATTACATGTTCCCTTAATTTTCTGAGCACTATATAGACTGTATATACTGTGTGTGTATGACATTAAAATACATATATGTGTGTGTGTTTGTCTTGGAAATAAAGGTAAAGGTTATTTCCACACTGGAAAATGAAACGAAAGTTAAAAAAAACAATGTTTCAGCTTTATAGCCTTCATCAGTCACATATAATGGAAATAACCTTTACCTGTTTTCCTTTTGATGATGCACACTCACACAGGCCTTTTCTTAAATACAGTTGATAGTCCTGAAATGTCTTTCTTTTCAGACATCGTTACAGAAAACCTGCATTTTTGCATTTTGTCAAATATCCTGTTTTTCATCACTTAAAACAACAGAAAAATTAGAATATTTTTTGTTACTTTTTTCTGTCATCATGTTTCCTGCAGTGGGGGTAGATATGGAAGTTGTGTTTTATGTTCTGCTGAAGTGTTCATCCAATAGTCTTTATATAAAAAATGACCTGTTTATGTCAAAGAAATGTGATAATATATATTTTGGGAAACATTACAGTGTAGCAGCATTGTTTTTATTCTTTCTTACGATTATGGTTGCATCTGACATGCAACGACAGAAAAAAGGTTTTGCATGAATATCTAAAATCATCTAAATTGACCTGATAAGGTCTGCAAGAAACACACATGTTTGGAGAAGATTAGTGTTCCACCAAGACAAAGCCCCCGAGCATAACGCCAAAACTACACAAGAATGGCTTAAAAACAGGAATGTGGGTGACCTTGTGCCCATATCTCAATCCAGTTGTGAATTTGTGGCTGGGTCTGTCAAAGGCTATTTACTCTAAATCACCTGACAGAGACAGGAGACATGCAAAGCTGATGGAGAAGGAGAGACATGTGCATACTGGCTGTCATGACAGTCAGTTATATTGGGTTTTATATTTGTAATTAATTTAGACCATTTTGCAGAGATCTCTTTTCACATTGACATTAAGGAGTCTTCATTTGTTGATCAGTGTCAAAAAGACCAAAATAAATCCACCATGATGCAATGTTAAATAACAATAAAGTGTGAAAACTTACAAAAGAGTGATATTTTATCATGAAAGTATCCTCGAAAGGCACTGTAGCCCCCAGTAAATTATTTTCATTGGTGGATACGTTAGTCCTGGAAATCATTAACCTACGACCCACAATGCTTAGCGTCGTAATCCTTAATAAGGCAGGCTTCCTTTGTAAAGGATTCAAGACTAAACCTCTGAAATGCCTTAACAATGGCCGAGACCCACCAGTTACTTTCTAATTATAAGAGCTAAATCTCTGAATACCCCAGCAAAGTCCAGGAGCCTTCTTCTGCCACAATCACAGAACACAGTCCGCTTGCAGCTTACTGCCTCTGAAAGGATTTTACTCAAATGAGCACCACTTATTATATTTCTGAACATTTTAACACTTCTGGCCTGTAGTAGAGTTGCTAGCATCAGTAAACAGCAGGGAAGTTTCAGTAAGATGTTTAAAACTTCATTTCTTACTTCAAAATGTTAGCTAAAATAATGGGTGAGAACAAACAACCTGAACAGTTCCAATCAGAGTCACATAGCAAGTTTCAGATCAGGCAGTCAATTGACTTTTAGTCTTTGTCATCTTAGGCCGGATGTGATGCTTGTTCCCTCATCTCCACTTGTGGTTTCTCTCTGCTAGTTGTGATATCTCTGACCAGTACTTTTCAAATACAGTACTTTTCCTTTATAAAGTGCCTTGCTGGGTGATAGCAATAGTTGCATTGGCCAGAATCAGACAACTGATTATGCCCAGTGATCTTATTACTCGTATTATTTAGTAAAGCTTAGCTAACCATGATAACTTGTTTATGGCAATGTTCCAAAAAACTATTTCATTTCATATACAGTGAAACCTCGGGTCATGAACATCATGGAACACGTACAAATCAGGTTATGACCAAAAAGTTTGCCAAACTTTTGCATCTGTTCACAACCACACACTCGGGTGATGAACAAGCCAGTTTCCCTTCCGGTTCGTATGTGCCGATGATTTCCACACGTGTTCAGTCTCTCACTGTGCATTCGCTGTGAACTCTTTGTGCTCTATTTCGTTTCCCTTCCAGTTCGTACGCACTTGTGATTTCCGCACGTGTTCAGTCTCTCCCTGTACAGTACATTGTTCTCGGTCAGATGTGCATCGCGCAGAGGGACTTTACCTCAAAACTGTAATCTCCTCTCCACCCTGTTCCTCCTCACTTCCTTCATGCCAGAACTTGACTCATGCAATGTTACTTTTCTTGGTTGTTTATGGTTAGTTTTTGTATAAATTACGGATTTTTCAAATGTTCATTTTTTTCCCTGTGCTTAAAACTCATTAAAAAAAAGTGTTTACAGCGATTGGTTCGTAAGGCTGTAGCATGAACTCTTGCAATGTTAGTTTTCTTTGTTCAAGGTTTTCTCAGTGTTATTCAATGTTTTTACATTTAGTTTATTATTATACCGTGTATTCTATGGTATAATTAACTATTTTTGTGCTTAAAAATCTTTAAAAAAATATATATTTACATGCAGCTCGTACAGTCCGGAACGGATTAATTGCATTTAGATACAATCCTTTGGGGGAAATTACTTCGGGTCACGACCAAATCGGGTTACGACCAGAGTTTTGGAACGAATTATGGTCATGACCTGAAGTTCCACTGTATACACACTAGGGGTGTGCGATATTGGCCAAAAATTGTATCTCGATATTTTCTTGGACTTTGATGATAAAACGTGTTTGTAAAAGTCTTATTGATTTAGCTTGGTCTTGATAATATAATATTAATTGTAGTTTACAAATGAGATTAATGGACACTATAGTTAAGGAAAACAGGTCCAATTTATTTACTTAAAGTTGAAGTAAATTAACACAAAAACATTCAAATCACCAATCAAAGTATTACTGAGATCAAACAGTGCAAGTAAGAGCAAACCATTTCAAAGTGGCCTACAGGATTTACACGAAAAACTGCATTAACACCAACAAAACTATTATAATGAGAGCATTTTAAACAGACAGTTACCCTTAACATAAACAAGATATGAATCCAAAGGCAATAAAATACTAATCATAATTGAACTACTGGGCATGAACATTACAGTCTGGATAAATAAATTGCTCTGCTGTGCAGAATACAAGCAAGAACAAAAATCTAACACACTGTACCTGATGTAAAAATTCAAAATTCTGTTAAATACTGCCGGGGGAAAAAACTAGCATTTGTAAACGTCCATCCATCCATTATCCAACCTGCTATATCCTACCTACAGGGACACGGGGGGTCTGCTGGAGCCAATCCCAGCCAGCACAGGGTGCAAGGCAGGAAACAAGCCCCGGGCAGGGCACCAGCCCACCGCAGGGTGCGCGCACACACACACAGGACAATTTAGAATCGCCAATGCACCTAACCTGCATTGTCTTTGGACTGTGGGAGGAAACCCACGCAGGCACATGGAGAACATGCAAACTCCACGCAGGAATGACCCAGGAAGCGAACCCGGGTCTCCTAACTGCAAGGCAGCAGCACTACCCACTGTGCCACCATGTCATTTTTAAAGAAATGACTAACTTCAAGTTCATTCCAATATTGCACAAAGATATCACAAAGAAATTCTACTGAGGAAATGTCTTTTTTGTGACAGAAACGCCAATTTGTCCACAGCATCTGTCCATAGAGCTGCATGCTTACATGTTCAACATTTCCTCTGGTACTGAAAGGTGAAATATACTTCTTGTGTTTCCCACCACCCAAGTGGATTTTCTTCACTGTCCACTTCAGGTATCGTCAAGCAGCTCTTGATCTCATTTTCAATGGCAGTGTGTGTTTTTTTATAGGTGCTGAAAGACTTTAGTTTTCTTTTTTTGCTCCCTTCTGCAGCCACAGGAGTGAAGTGGTGGGGATCTGCACAAGTGTTTTAAATAATGAAAGAAAAAAATTGTGGTTTGGAATTGAGGACCCCCCAGCCAAGATGGCTTGTGAAATAAAACGTACCTGATAGGCAAAAAAAAAAATCAGCTCAAACAAATTACGTTCGAACGGATTATTTTTATTTTCGTATGAAGCGTATGCCTAACACCTGCATGGTTTACAGTTTGCCATCTTTTAAGCAAAATCAGTCTTTTCAAAGCCAGACCACCAGACCACCTCTATACAAGCGAGGATGATCCTCGTCTTGCAATTAAATCTAACAACATAGATTGCTAGGCTGTTTATCCCTTGCCGCTGTTTGCTCACTAAGTTTTAGGCTGCTACGCTAGTTTATCTTGTGGTGCACTAACTGCACATGCACAGTAAGTAGTCTATCATATCAGGTTACATGAGACTGTGAATGCGAAGTCTCCCAAGGTGTGTTTTTGATTGTTTTTGGCAAAGTGAGTGACATAGTCGATGATTTCAGCTCACACATCTTTAAAACAACAATTAAGATTTTGTCATAGATGATACATAACGCAAGCCCCTGCCACACACTGGTCAGTTTATCTGGGTTTAAACATATAGTCTAATGGTAATAAGAACTTTTTAGTGTTTGCTTTTATATTTGCATACCTCTCAGTATTCTTCCATCTTATTTATATGCATCCCAGTGTCCTCTCTCTATTATGCTATAAATCACTCATGTGTTGCTTCTCTTCCTTCTGAAAAAAATAAAAACACTTCATTGTTAAAATCTTTTTTAAATACCTACAATGCAGTTTTGTTCACACAGTTTTATACACTTGGTGTATCTTATCTACCAAAAATCCAACATTTCTATTTTAACACATCACACACATTAGATATTGCAAGTCTTGTTTAACAAACTGTAAAAGACACTATTTGTTCACCCAACACATGTGAATCTTTTTAACAGGCACTGAACAACATGTATTTACACATATTATATATTCATATATAAACACTGTTATGTTTCAGTAGGTGAATTCTTAAAGAATGACTGTTCACAAACTGTACAACTACCCCTGAAGCTACTGGTGTGTATGCCTGTGGCCTTGTACTGTTCGCCAGGAGGGAGGAAGTGCCTGCGCAGAATGGCTGAAGAGGTTTTCAGTTATACTGTTGGCCTTTCTAAAGTATAAAGCGTTGTATGTGTCCTGAAGAGAAGGCAGCTGTGCGCCGGGAATATTCTATGCCGCCTTCATCATCCTTTGCAATGATTTATGATTTTGCGCCAAGTAGGTGCCATATAAGAATGTGATGCAGGATAGACTCCACTGTGCACATGAAGACATTCCTATGTACAGATGGAGAATTGTGAATAGTCCTCAGATAGTTCTGTTGTATGCAGAGGTGCTGGTGAGTCTTTTTGGAAGATGCTGCTTCTCATTCTGAAAGTGATCAGTTCATATCCCACTTGGGACTTTCTGTGTTACTGTATTTAACTAAACTCCAGATGTTTAAGGATACTGTACATGGGAAATTTGTACTATGTTTATGAAGAGTTGTAGAGTGCCTTGGAAAAGCTGTTTGCTTTTGAAACACACCAACTAAATAAAGGTTGTTTGTAACTTCCCATTAAATGTTCAGAGGTGAACCGCCCCACCTAAGTCATTCATTACAGCTGGGATGGTACAGCAAAGTTTCTTCTAGACAATTGAATATTTTTTGTGATCGGAGCACATCATAGTGTGGCAGAAGTGCTGCACTGGCACCTGGAAGTACTCCCGGTGCACCCGCTGATCCTCTTCTGGCAGCACTTCTGAGTGTGGAGGAAGTTCTAAAGTCCAAGGCTCCAGAACTGTCCAGGCACCCCCTGGCGTTGGCCACAGGCTCCAGCAGGTCAGATGTACCAGCATGATGATCATCTGCTTTTGTGAACTTGACAATATGCTCTACAACCAAATAAATGTACACTTTTTAGAAAGATGACCATGTCTCAAATAATAATGACCATATGACCAATAAAAAGGCAAAAGGTATGGTAAGCACAAGATTTCTTCCTGATTGTATTTGCTTAATTAACTGTGTACTTGAAAGCTTAATTACATTCTAATTTTTAGTTAATATGTTGGTAGCCGTATGTTGCAAATAAATGTAGAAAGTAGGTGCATCATGATGTTTGGAAATGGTTATTTATGCATTTAGGGGAATGAAAAGCTTTATATACCAGTTCAGAGATGTTTGCTGTAGTTCTATGCTATGTAAGCATAGAACTACACTTTTTATGCACTTTTTCTACCTGGTCCCCCCAATTCAGGGTACCATAATGTTTGTGACAAAGCAATGGCAAGTCTATTAAAGTCGTCATATTTAGGACTTTGTTGCATATCACTTGCATGCAATGATAAAAATAAAGTATTGAGTGACCAAAATGTATACAAATCCCTTTATATGAAAGTCTGCAATGGGCACTCTAATCACATCTGAATGGTTTGATTTGTAAATTTAAATTGTGGAGCAGAGGGAGAAATCAGGGGCAAATTTGTCTTTGTCCCAAATACTATGGAAGGCACTATAAACATAAACAGATACAGTGCAGTATATACTGTATACGACTAGCAAAATACCCGCGCGTCGCAGCGGAGAAGTAGTGTGGTAAAGAAGTTATGAAAAAGAAAAGGAAACATTTCAAAAATGACGTAACATGATTGTCAATGTAATTGTTTTGTCACTGTTATGAGTGTTGTCGTCATCAAGGATTTGATTATCATTATTTGTTTCAATCAGGTTCGTATTTGGAGGATGTGTTGTGTTCAAGTTACATTCCACGTTTGTCTAGTCTATCCCTGACCATCTCATCTTCGTTGTCAACTGTTGTAAAGATATCAGGTTTCATTCATTGAAGTGATCACTACCCAAATCAGGAATCAGTACTCAGTACTCCCGGTATTAAGTTGTGGATTTGCCTGTGAATATTTAGCGGTAGCGTGTCTATGAACGTAAAAAAGTTTCTCTCGCACTTTTGCTGTGTTTGTGCCAAATTGGTTTTCATTGGACTTACTGCATTCTAGAAACTCTTTATTTAGGGTGACCATGTTTTGGTGTTCAAAAAAAGAGAACAGGATATGCGCAATCGATTTGGCCCTCCAAGGTGATGAGTCTTTATTACTTTTTTCTAATCAATAAACTTCTCAATGCTATTAACCTTCTTGAAAAATTTTTGAACAGTTTCAGGGTTGCTAGTTCTCCTATGGGTGACATGGTGGCGCAGTGGGTAGCGCTGCTGCCTCGCAGTTAGGAATCTCGGGTTTGCTTCCCGGGCATCCCTGCGTGGAGTTTGCATGTTCTCCCCGTGTTTCCTCCCACAGTCCAAAGACATGCAGGTTAGGTGCATTGGCGATTCTAAATTGTCCCTACTGTGTGCTTGGTGTATAAGTGTGTGCGCCCTGCGGTGGGCTGGCGCCCTGCCCTGGGTTTGTTTCCTGCCTTGCGCCCTGTGTTGGCTCTGTATTGGCTTCAGCAGACCCCAGTGACCCTGTAGTTAGGATATTGTTAGTTCTCCTGTAATGGCAAAATAGGGAAAATAATATATAGCTCTTTTTTAACTTAAAATTTCAGTATTTGTCTACACTCTATGCCTTGATTTGTGTTTAGAACTGCTCAGGACCCGATGAAGCCCAACTCGTGTCCCCCTTAGAGCTTCCATTGCTTAACTGACAAGACATTAAGACTTAAGTGCTGAAAGTGAAATAAGAAATTAAAATTTTACTTTGCTTAAATGACAAATCAGTAAAAGAAACAATAAAATAAAGAGGTTAAAGGTGATGGGTTTGTTACGCATATTGGCTGGGGAGTTAAATGACCGACAAAACCACCCATCTGTTTTAACACTCAACGAACGGAAAGCTCTTATGCAATGGGATGGGGAACAAATGTGATAACATCTTAAGACCAAACTTTTTAACTTTAGCCACTGATTTTGCAAAAGTAACCTTTTTATTTTAGTAGTGCAAGGTAAAGTCGAACACAGCAGGTAAGGAAAATTACAAAAAACTGTTCAGGTCAAGTGTGATAGTGAAAGACTGGGTGCCCCCTTTCCTTTAGTGCCATCAGCACAAGCTTATTTTGCTTAATGGTTACTCCAGGGCAGGAGCTGCCAGGACGAGCTGTTGCTTTGTTCTTGATATAAACACATGATGTTTTTTGGGCTTTGTTGGAATATGGAAATGCCTTCTTTATCAAGGCAGATGTACACTTACTCATTGATTTGTAACTTTTGTGATTCTTAACCATGTGAAATGTCAAAGAGGCCTCAGCCGTAGTCATAGCATTCTTTGTTTCTTGGTCTCACAAAAGAGTCAGTCGCTTTTGACGCCGATGAGCTGACGAGCTCTTCCCCCTTAACTGTAGTTTTGTGGTTTGTGCAGTAAACACGAGCTTCTACATCGCTATTGCCTTTATTTGCTCCTGACATCTTTTGTATTTGTCAGCCGGTGTTCCTTCCTGTGCTCTGTCCTGCTAGCTGTCAGCTGAGTCGAACTGTCATGCATGCTTGTCTTTAAGAAAACCTCTCTGTGTTTCCTCACAATAACTATGCAGTACACACATAAAACATTACTCTGCTTGCACGTTCAAAACATCATCTGGCAGTGCATGGGATGGCCAAACATAGGCAATTTTATGTTGAGCAATAAGCAAAATACATTTGCAGTGAACTTTAGAATTTTTTTTTAAAACCTGGCTAGACTGATAATTTTAAATCTGAAAAGAGGACCTGTCTAGGATAAAAGAGGCTGTCTGGTCATCCTACATTTATTAAACTGTTTACATTATGAAATGCTAAAGGTCTTGTGCTTGGTTGAAATTTGATGATGGGAAGGAAAAAACAATCAATCATTACTTTGTTAATTACCAGTTGTTCTTGTGGTTGGTCCACAAGAAGCAGGGGCACCTGCCTATCACCGTAAGGGACTTGTCTCAGCCCTATAAAGGCAGAGGAATATCCATAGTCCCTTGCAGTTCATTGAATGTGCCTTGCGGTAGTGAGTGCTTATTCTGTACTTTTGTGACATTCTGGAGGGCAGGGCAGTGGCTGGGGTCTCGCATGCAACCATTCCAAATAAGCTGCTCTTCAAGCAGTACATAGGATAATTGTCAGACCCATTTAGCAGACATCACCCACCAAAATGGCATATGACTTTGGGTCAATGTTTGCTTTGTCTTTTGACTTGCTGTACCTTTCACAAAGGTGTTGTAACAATCAAACTATTAAAGGTACGATGGTCACACTTCACTGTCCGCTGGGTACATGGATGTTGTTCAGAAAGGCTAATTGGCCCTCATCCTTTTCACAATCCAAAAAACACTGATGAATGTTCAACATAAGAAAACAGAACGTGTGTTTTTGTCATCAATGTTAATAAGTTTAAGAACAATGCATACTTAATACATTCTTAATAATAACGGTGCAAGAGTGGCTCTTCAGAGCAACACCATAGGGGAACCATCTTTCTTTCCCAAAAGACCCATTCACGTGAAGACTTCAGAAAGAACCTTTATTTATTTAGATCTGCAACAGGCTCCATACAGTGAAAAACCATAACTAGATAGTAACAGATTTGTTAAATACCAGTGATGTCCATCCATTTTCCAACCCGCTGAATCCAAACACAGGGTGTCTGCTGGAGCCAATCCCAGCCAACACAGGGCAGGAACCAATCCTCGGCAGGGTGCCAACCCACCGCTGGACAAACCCACTCCCACACCAAGGCCAATTTAGAATCACCAATCCACCTAACCTGCATGTCTTTGGACTGTGGGAGGAAACCGGAGTGCCTGGAGGAAACCCACGCAGACACGGGGAGAACATGCAAACTCCACGCAGGGAGGACCCGGGAAGTGAACCCGGGTCTCCTAACTGCGAGGCAGCAGCACTACCACTGCGGCACCGGGCCGCCCAATACCAGTGATGTTCTGATTTTAAAAGGAATCTTACTGCATACAATAACGCAGGCTAAGTCCAGGATTTCTCAATCTGTTAGTGTCCTGCTAAGTAGCCCATCAGCTTTTTCTATATATTAAGAGGTTTTTCAAAGCACAAAGAACCAACTTCATATGCAAAGAGCCTTTCCCAGAATTTAATGGTGCTTTCTCATACAAAGGCTCTATAAGGAACCACAAAACCCAGTAAAGGACCATAAAGTGCCATTAAGGAACCATCATTTTTAAGTGTGCATGTCTCCCAATAACAGAATGATATTGTGCACTTATGGTGAAACCTTTGCGCACGGATACCCACTCTTCTGTAGAAGTCATCAATAACCCCATATGGATCATATATAACAACAACAATATTTATTTATATAGCACTTTTTCATACAAATGATGTAGCTCAAAGAGCTTTACAAGATGAAGAAAGAAAAAAGAAAAATATTAAAATAAAATTTGCCGATACTAAGTAACAAGAATAAAGTAAGGTCTGATGGCCAGGGAGGACAGAAAAAAAAACAAAAAGGAAAAAAAACTCCAGAGGGCTAGAGAAAAAAAGAAAAACTGCAGGGGTTCCAAGGCCATGAGACCACCGAGCCCCCACTAGACACTCTACCTAACATCAGTAATCTCAATCATTCCTCATGGTTTACAGGCTTCACGTGGTAGAATTAGATGATGATGGTCATGTGGACTTCTGGCCTTCAATCCATCAATGCAGGGACATCAAGGTGCTTTGATCAGGTGGTGGTGGCGCAGATCACCACCACAGAAATCCGGAAAGAGGACAGAAGAGAAAGTAGGGGTTAGTACGAATTGCGGAGATATGATGAAAATGATAATTCAATGCATATACAGAATATCAGGGTTACACTAAAATGAAGCTGTGAGAAAGCCATCTTAAAGTAATGGGTTTTCAGCAGTTTTTTTAAAGTGCTCCACTGTATTAACCTGGCGAATTTCTATTGGCAGGCTATTCCAGATTTTAGATGCGTAACAGCAGAAGGCCGCCTAACCACTTCTTTTAAGTTTAGCTCTCGGAATTCTAAGCAGACACTCATTTGAAGATCTAAGGTTACGATTTGGAGTGTAAGGTAAGAGGTATTCTGAAACATTGGATGGAGTGAGATTATTTAAGGCTTTGTGAACCATCAGCAGTATTTTAAAGTCACAGTGGAGTTAGTGAACAGCTATGTCAGCCTTCATCTGCAGAGAAAAAAAAATAAAGGCAAGAAGCACAATGTTTTGACTGTGTATCCTTCATCAGGTGTGCAACTAAAAAAGAAAGAGCAGGTAACATACAAAGGAGTAGATGGAGGAAACTAAGCCAGGGCAGATGAAAGGAGAAAAAGTGTTTCAGCCAGGGTCCGGGCCGGGTTCAAAAATCTCATTAATGTTTACTTTGTTCCAAATTTACAGTATTTACTCGTGTACCACGCACCCTTGTGTAAGACACGCACCCTAATTTTTACAAAGAAAATCTGGAAAATTGTTTTGCGACACGCGTTGTGATTGTATAGGAAGTGTTTAGAAAGAGAGAGAGCGTGAGTGCGCGAGCAAGTGAAAGAGAGATAGAGAGAGAGCATGAGTGCGCCAGCAAGTGTGCAAGAGAGAGAGAGAGAGAGCGAGTGCGCAAGCAAGCGAGCGAGAGAGAGCGCGAGTGCGAGAGCGCAAGTGCGTGAGAAAGCGAGAGAGCACGAGAGTGTGAGTGCGCGAAGCAAGCGAGAGAGCGAGAGAGAGAGCGAGCGAGCGAGCCCAAGCAGAAGAAGTAAACATTACAGAATTACATTTCCTTGTGTATGACGCGCACCTGATTTTCTAATGCTAATTTTTGGGAAAAAATGTGCGCGTGGTACACGCGTAAATACGGTATATGTGTAAGTATCTTTTGTTATGTTTCTTGTATGGTCCACAAGGAGCAGGGCCTCCTGCTCATCACCTCAAGGGACTTTTCTGAGCTCTATAAAGACTGAGACAAACCCACAGTCCCTTGAATAAGCTCATGGTAGGGCGAGTGTCTCTAGTGTTTGGTCTGTGCTTTTGTAACCTTCCTTTGTTTTTTTTTACTTTTGCTCAGTTTTTGACGTTATCTACTGAATTGTGTATTGAATTGCCTGTGAATTTCAGGCAACTCCTTTTGCCTCTTGTGCTCTGTCGACAGTTATTTTGTTACAGAGAATTTTTGTACAAATCAGTCTTTTTATTTATGAAGATACTATATTGCCCTTTCTGTGACTAGCTGAAGTTTGAGGCAGCCAAGATGGGCATCTTGAGATTTTTATGGACTGTGTTAATAACAGAAATGTGAAAAAAGCTGTCATTTGAGAAGATGAAGGGAGTGATTAAAAAGTTAGATGGTCATTGAGACCTGGAGAACAGAGAATGCATCATGCCAAACTTTACACTGTCATGTTGATGATGTCACATGGCACACGTGTCTGATAATTCTGGGGTAACAAATCCATAGCAGTAGTAAACAAAATGGCTGCTTGTCCATACATCAATGGCATTGCAATAAGATGTTTAATGTTTTTAACATTCTTAAAAATAAATGACTTATAGATTAAGTAAAACTTTTTTAATCTCATGGGGAAATTGTGTACAGCAACAGAAATATAAAAAAACAATAATACAGGGTCACAGAAAAAATAATACAGCCAATTAATCAATCAAAAAACTTAACAGGTATGTCAGGTGGAAACACTGAGTTGTCTGATAGCAGTGGGCAGAAAAGACCCTCAGAGGCACCTCTTAGCACAAGAGTGCGCCACCTGCAGGGGATTTTTCATGATGGCATCCAGTTTTGCTATTATGCTCCATTCCCACAAGTGGAGGAATTCAGATCAGAAAACAGGCAGAAAAAGAAAAAAAAAATGAATTAAAATCGTAACACTTTTAGTAATTACATGCATCTTTACATCCTGTTCCTACCAATCCTTTATAATGGGGTGGTTGTCAGATGGCCTGGTAACCTGTACAGGAGACTCTGACGTGATAGGACTCTTTAAAATTTTAAATGTTACAGTGGTGTGCAAAAATGTTCAATCTCCTTGGAAGTCATCAGAATTATGTGCTTGACATAAGATTTGTACATTTTTATTTCCCATTCGGTATTTTCAATGTGAACTCTTATGCTGTAACAATACATTTCCAATGTCAAAATGAATGATTTTCTGTAGATATTGTAACTGATGAGGAAAACCTCTACAGTTCGTGTTTGCATGAGCATTCAAGCCCTACATATTCATACTTTGTCGAGAACCCGTTTGCTGCAATAACAGCTTTGATTCTTTTGGGGTAAGGATGTCCAGTTCTGCACATTGTTCAGGAGGGATTCTTCCCCATTCTTCTTGGCAGAATTTCTAGAGATCCTCTTGATTGGATGGGATGGCACCTCTGGACAGCAGTTTTCAGATACTCAATATGGTTATTAAGATCAGGGCTTTGACTTGGCCATTCCAAAACATTCATCTTTCTGTTGTTGAGCCATTCCAATGTCAGTTTGGCTTTATGCGTAGGGTCATCGTCATGTTTAAAGCTGAATCTGAATAGCAGACTGCAACAAGTCCTCCTGCAATGTTGTGCAATATTTGTGTCCATCTATTGGGCCTTCAACTCTTTTGAGATCCCCAGTCCCAGCACATGAAAGCATCCCCATAGCATGATGCTGCCACCATCATATTTCATCATAGGTATGGTGTTTCTTGAGGCATAGTCAGGGTTAGTTTTATGCCACACGTACCTCTTTGAAGTCTGGCCAGAAAGTTCTGTTTTGGTCTCATCTGACCATAAACCCCTTCTCCCACATCTTAATTGGGTCTTTCTCATGCTTTGCAGAAAATGCCATATGCATGTTTATGTGGACCATCTTTATTAATGGCTTCTTTCTTGCTACCCTCCTGTAGAGGTCTGTTTAATGTGGAGCCTTGAAATTGTGGACCCCTGCACCTTCACCGCAGTTTCAGCCGAACGGCATTGCAGACTTTTGAGAGTGACGGTTGGATTCTTAGTCGCCTCTCTTACCAGTCAACATCTTGCTCAGATGGTAAGTTTTGAGGGACCGCCTGTTCTAGTAAAGAGTCTGAGTGCGGTGATGAACCTTCCACCTTTTGATGACGGACCTCACAGTGCTTAACAGGACATTCAAACTCTTTGATATTTTTCTGTAGTCATTTCCTTCCCTTTACATTTCAGTTACTTTGTTTGTCTCATCAGCAAAATGCTCCTTTGTTTTGATTTTTGAAGTGATTGTCCAGCATAGAATATAGTCCTTACAAAGGTGGCTTTTTATATTCAGAGAGAGAGATAAAGGACTCACAAGTTGTACCTAATTATGACTGTCAAAGGACTATTTCCTTTGTGTCGTTTGTGATTACTTTGTCATTTGTGTAAACCTGAAGCTTTTAAAGCACAGAGGTTTAAATCTTTAGGCGAATAATATCTTTGGAGTTATTCTTCTTCAGTTAAATATTTACAGAAAATGGTTTATTTCGACTTTTTAATGTAATGTATTGTTAAAGCATAATATGTGAACAAATCTTTTGTCATGCAGAAAATTGTGAAGGGGCTTGAATACTTTTGCATGCCACTGTTTGCACAGGAAGCAACTCCAACTGGAAAATGTGTCCAGCATCTGTTTCAGAGAAATAAAACACAGACAGTTCTACCTTCGGGCAGTATGGCTGGTCTGCACGAATGGAGCATTTAATAAAAAGCTTTTTAATGTGTCATGTCAGCTAGTAGACAGTGATGAGACGGTTTGTTTGTTACTGTTGTATGGAGATATTCATTGCATAAACATTTTAACCTTGTCACCCAGCATTTTAAGTGAGCCCAATTTTGTTTCAATGTGCATCTCTCTAGGCGCACACAGAACTGTAGAGAAGTTGCAAAATGGCTAATGCAATGAGATACCCTAATAACCTGTCCTCCGTCTAAACACACACTTAGGTATGCTCCTTGGCTCATTTCAAAAGGATTGCGTCTGTGTTGCAAACTCCTGGATTTTTCTCTTTGGCAGTATCTCATTGCCTTTGCCTAACTCTCTGCTCAGCTAATTAAAGTCATGTGCTCTCTTTGCTGCACTCTATAAGCCAGGGTTACTCAACTCCGGTCCCGCAGGTTCCAAGCAAAGCCTTCAGGTTTTCAGTTCTAACCATTTTTGAAACTAGAAGGCAAGCCTACCACCTGATGAAACTTGGTATTTTGTAATGGCCGACCCTTTTACCCAGACGAGCAGCTGCACAACCAAGACCTGTGGCTTGGCTAAAACTGAGGAATCTAGAGACAACACCAAGCCTTACACCCTTACAAGCAGTCTTTTCCTCCAATCGATGATTAAACAGGAACAGCAAGTCACAGTGTAAAATTAAGTGCAGATATATTGAAAAGTGATAACAAATATCAAGTATCAAATATTGTGACCCTATTGAGCGCTGTCGCTCCTCAAACCCCCGCAGACAAACGTCCAGGACACCAAGTAAAAGCACTTAGAAATATTTTAATTTCTTCTTTTCAGTATTGTGCTACAGTAGACACCACTAACACCACCATAAACAATAAATCAATAATCAAATACAATAACACAATCCTCCTTTCCCAGGATCCCAGCAGCTCCGTCACTCTACCACCCAATTCCAGCTCAGCTCGCTGGGTCTCACATTGTCCTTTATATAGTTCTTGACCCGGAAGTGCTTCAGTCCTTCTGTCCGTGTGATTCAATAGCACTTCCGAATTGGATAGACTCATATTTTTCTTCAGCCCGGAAGTACTTCTGTTCTTCCATCCCCATGACTTGGGAGTACTTCCGGGCTATAGGAAAAATAAAAATCCCTGCAGCGCCACACTGTGGAACAAATGGTCCCCAGCAGGGTTGTGAATCCAAACTCCATCTCCCCTCATGCCCTGCGGGAATCTGGGACAACTCTATTCTGCAGGGAGGACTCTAGCTAGTGGCCTGAATGAGTTGGCTGGGATAAGCTGCTGGCTGTCTTTCACTATATATATATATATATATATATATATATATATATAATATACACTAGCCATCCTCCACGGCTTCGCCCGCTTTTTACTGAAACAGGACAGTGATGTCACTCTTCCCCCTCCCCTCAGCCCACAGCCTCTGTCTCGGATTGCCGTGAATATTTCACTCCTGCAATGCGATCTATGATTTTTAGCACAATGAGAGAAGTCGCAAAATCAACCGGAATGTTCAAGCAAATTATAGAAAAAAAACGATCTAAATCTGTTAAGTAGTTCTTTCGTTCGCTAGCTAAGCTGAGTTAAGGTTATGCCCCAAGGAAGACATGTGAGTAAGGAAGGCCCCGCCCCCCTCCCCGCAGCCAGATTCGTGCTAATAAATCTGTACCACAAGCAAACTATGAGAAAGTCACAAAATCAATAGAATGTTCAAGCAAACCGTTTCTTAGCGAGCACCTATGGGCCAAGGGTAACCTATATTCCAAATTTCAAGTCCTCATGGTTCGGGAGATTTCGTTGAGTAAGTCAGTGGTATTTGGCTTTTATATCTATATAATATATATGTATAAGGGGCCAGTGGACAGTACTTGGTGAGCCAGACTTGGGTGGAAGGTGGAGGAGAAAAGAGAGATGTAGAGGAGTTATTTGTATTGTGTGCTATTGTGCTTGTGGGACTGTGTTGTGCCGTTGGAAAACGGGGAAGACGTTTTCCATGCGGTGAAGAAAAATAAAACATTTGTGTTTTTATAAAGTGTGCCTCCTGTGTCTGTCTGTGTCGGGTTGGGCGGCTGGCATGCCCCTAGTGGTTCTGTCACAATGCATATATGTGAATTCAAATGTTGCTTTCTTTTCCTTTTTTTGTGATTACACACACAGTTTCACATAAATAATTTCAGCCTTTCAGTATGCACACTTTTATCACTATTTACTTTAGAGAGCATTTAATTGTTCCTAATTATAATGTTCATCTGAATCAGCGCTGTTGTTCTGAATTGAGACATAATGAGTGCCGTGTTATTATTATTGTTATTGTGACTGCCTGTCCATGCTTGAGGTATACTGAACTTTTTCTTAATTCCCATGCAGAGAGTCCTTTATTAGATAAAGATTCAAAAAGTGACTAGACTGGTGCAGAAGTCAATGTCAAGGGAACACTCTGACTGTTAATGTACTACTTATAGAACCAACTGCCTAGAGGAAGGACATTTTATCAGCTGTGAAATCCCTCATGCTTTGCCTTTTTAGTGACTCGCTTTCTTTCATGTTGTTCTTTGACGTACTTTCTTTACTGAAAATATGGTGACAAGTCACATCCAATAGAATGTACGATTGTTTTATTAAATAATCTAATATGCATTTTCTTAATATGCATTTTATATGCAGTCAGTGCTGAAATGCATTTTCCTGTCTTTTTTTTCCCCATTGTACACCATTTTATCTTCTGCACAACTTTACTGAGTGCACAAAAATGCAATATTCATGTCCTAGGACCCATAACTGGTATGGAAACTAAACATGTGATTGGCATGGTGTTATGAATAGCTTATATTTTAAGTTTTTTTATTTCATGTTATTTATCTGGATTTGTATTTGTGCAATTATTGTTTTTTTTTCAGCTGCTCAAACCGTTTCAGGTGTTTACTTTTAGTTTTTAATTTTTTTCCAATTCCTTTTTTTTTTTTTTCCTCAAGGTACACCCACCATTTTGTAGATTCTTTAAATTCTTTTGCTAGGGTGGTTTCCACCATATCATGACCAGTGGTTGTGACTTTTGATGTCACTGAGTCAACAGTATTGGCATGATTAATGATGAACAAACCCCACGAAGTTCACTTCACTGCAGGTTCAACAAAATCGCATAAATGCTTTGGAACTTCATTAAACTGTATGAAATGGAATGAAGTCAATGGGGAAGGTGGAATTGAACTAGTAATTGAGTGCATTGTGATGGTACAGTGTGTCATGAACTGGAGCCTCCGTCAGAGGCCTGCAAAAGCCTTCACATGCCAGGCCGGGCCTCCTATGTCTGTCTGGATTAGGCCTCAGTCCAAGTGGGTTAAACTCTTAACTCCAAAGGCCTGCTGCAGGCCTTGCAGGACCAAAACTTAAATGTCCCAAAGTATCCACAAAAAGAGAGAGGTTAGGAGCACGCACTGATACAGCGCATGGCCGCACCAATCACACAACAAACCAATTCAGGATCCAAGTGCTGCCATGCAACGGGTGACACTTCAGCACCACACTAGTTCAGATGTAGTGGAACAGTGTGAGTTTTTTATGATGGCTGGAGTGCCAATTCTACCACCAGCCCCCAAGTTTTTCCCTGCAGGTTGGAGGGCCTACATGAAGGGATGGATGCAGATTAATGTCATACCCAGGACGGAGCAATTGCAGAGACCCTTTTGGCATTTTACAGGATTCAAACCGGCAACCTTCCAATTGCCAGTGCAGATCCTTAGCCTCAGAGCCACCACTCCACCCATCCAAGAAAAGGAGAAACCAATAAACCTTGTCTTGGAAAGACAGACTAAGAAAATATTTTTTATAATAATATTTGGCAAATACTAAAAAATGCAGAAAAAACTGAGCAACTGAGGCATTAAAGGAGTTGCCTAAATGGCGATCCACAGTGAACAGATCCCAAAAACACAATTCAGTAATCAAAAACTTCAAAACAATACCAATAATAGTGGAAAAATCTAACCATAAATACAAATACAATTCACAATATCAAATGATCCCCACTTGGAACAGTCTGTCTCCATCACATTTATAGGCCTGGGAGAGATTGACTGGTGGCCCCATCTCTTCGGGTTCCACCCACAAAGAACATGATACATGGGCACTTTTAAAGAGACTGTACACTAATACATCACCACATAACTCATGTTTGCTCATTATGAGTAACCGGCAGATCAGCATGTCACTTGACAGTGAGTGAGCTGGTTGTGCACATACCAGTGATGTTAAGTCTCCTTTAGCTCTGTGCAAATGTCCCCTGCCTTGAAGTCAGAACAAATCCACCATGTTTGTACATGTTCATGGAGAAAGCTCCCCAGTCAATCCAAACAAAAATTATTACTGAAGTGTGTGACCCGACATTTGCGTGATAGACATATGCGCTCCGACAAAATAGCGGCGATTAAAACACGCAGACGAAATCGCCCCGACAAAATTGCGAAAGTTTAATCAGATATGAATTACTAGTTTAAAGCATATATAATAATGTTTATTTTAGAAGTCAATATTATGAGACGCGACATGCCATCAGCATGGCATGCAGATAGTCCTTAAGATCACGCCCTGCATATGTAGGAAGAATTGCAGCAAAGGCGTCCCACTATCTTGGCCTCTCTCGCGATTTTGTCATGGCAATTTTGTTGGCGTGCATTTGTCGAAAACCAGTTAGCGGGTTTGTCGGCGCTCATTTGTCCGTCGCGGTTTTGTCGGAGCACATATGTCTATTGCGCTTTTGTCGGTGAACCCTGAAGTGTGGATAATTATTGACTTACCCTCATAAATTGTTTTTGATGGCCACAGCGACATCCATTGCTAGCACCCTGATCAAACATCATCATGACACATGGTGTCATCACGTAACATTTATTTTAGATGACAGAGCACTAGTGTCAACATCCTAGCGTTAGACTGACGTTTTATCTCACTTTGTTCTCTTACCCAGAGCAAGCAAAGGTAAGTGTGAGTATTTCTCTCATGTTTTGTCCTCTTGTCTACCTCTACACCAAGGTTTTTCCTATTGCCACTCCGTGCCTTAATCTCCCAGCCTTTCGTACTGTAGATATCTCACAGCACACTGTCTCCCTACCTTTCTGTCTCTCGCTGTTTCTCTGAGTATCCAAAGCAATTTTTTAAAGGATAAAAATAATTTTTAGCCACGTTTACACATTTTTCAAATTGTCACAAAAAATGAAATTAAGTTAGGAAAAAATGAGGAACTGTATATGCAGAATTTCTAAAATGTCATCTGTGAAACATTAATACAAGGAATAACCACAAGCACAAAAATTTTGTTCCATTAAGAAATAAAAAATAATAATTAAGGAAAAAAGTGGGTGCAGCAGAGGAAGAGCGGCTAGACTTTCTAGAGGTGAAGAGACCAGAGGTGTACATATACCAGAGGGTGATGATTGTTGAGAAAATAATTCAGAAGTCGTTGGGTAAAATTAAAACTGATTAGTACAAGAGTAGAAATCTTATTTTCTTGAGCTTTCTTGAGTCCTGTTAGTTCCAAACTTCTTCCATTTCATAATTATCGTGCTCCTGGGAACACTCAAAGCTTTAGTAATGGCTTTATCACCTTGACCTCTACACAATTTGATCCTGGAGGTCTACAGGTAAACTTGATGGCTTAGTTTTGTCCTAAGATGCAGTGTGAATTTTTCGGATTTTCTATACACAGGTGTGTGCCCTTCAAAACTGTCCAATCAATTCAGTTTGCCTCTTGTGACCTCCAATCAAGTTCTAAATGCATATCAAGGAAAATGAAAGCAAACGGAATGCACTTAATTTGGAGTGCCGCTGCAAAATGACTGAGTGCTTCTATGAAGAACAGATTTCTGATAGTGTCCAGGCCATGATTTGAACCCAGGACTCTGAAGAGATGAGTTAGCAGAACTACCCACTGCACCAGTACGCCATCCTACAGCTTACTGATTCTGCTAAATGAGCAGAACTCTGTTTTTACATATAATATGAGATCAAGGAGATGACTGAGCTTAAAGAATGATGGCATTCAAAATAATAATTATACTGTATATCTGCCCCTGAAAGAAAAATAAATTAACAATAAGATGGCGAGATTTCAACTTTTGATTTTTACAAAAATTTGCAAACCCTTCTGAAATCCTGTTTTCACTTTGTCATTATTGGTTATTGAGTTTTAGATTGATGGGTCAAAATAGCAAATGCATCCGTGGCTGATTAAATCTACAACATAGTAAAGTGCGCAGAAACTGGGGTAGTCGGGTCTCAGTATTTTCCAAATCCACTCTAAATTGCATTAGTCTACGCCTGGCCGGATAGAGTGTGGGTGAAGCTGGAAGAGAATCTTCTTTCTGCTCAGGAACAAATGCTGTTCTAAGTCGGACTTTCACAGATGAAGGCTTCTTCTTCTTCTTCTTTCGGCTGCTCCTGTTAGGGGTTGCCACAGAGGATCATCTTTTTCCATATCTTTCTCTCCTCTGCATCTTGTTCTGTTACACCCACCACCTGCATAATTAGTTTAGATATGGTTACATTTTAAAATCTGCGATAGAGTGAAGCCGTGAAAGTCAAAGCGCGATATAGCGAGAGATCACTGTATTATTTCCACTCTAAAACTCCAGCACTTCACTCCCAGATAATGAATCAAGGCATGAGCTGGAAGAACATTGTGCACGTTCTGTGGTGGTGGAGGATGGGATACCAGGCTGCTTGCTGCTTGTCTTTATTGGCACATTTACAGGACAAAAGACGCTGATGGAGAAGTGCGAACAGATTTAGGGTGGGCCGGATCTACGAGTTTTTTTGTAGGCTCTGGTAATTCTAGTGTTAACTCTGCTACCTCCAGCTCTGTCTCCTGCTTTCTGGTCAGTGCCACCGTCTCCAAACCATATAATATAGCTGGTCTCACTCTTCTCCACCCATTCTCAAGAGCTTAAATTGAATTATACTTTATATTCTAGAAATCCGACTGATAGAATCTGAAATATCCTGGAGTCTTATGTTTATAAGAGGAGGCTGAGGTAATGTGGGGATCGATGCAGATTTACTCCGAACAAAATTGTAGATTTGAAAATAGCAGAAGAATTTTATTTAGAGGATATCATAGTTTTGAGGCGATTTGTTTGAATGCCTCCATACTATTTTAAGCACCCAGTTCCTTTTTTGTGCCATAAGTTTATTTTTAATTTTTTACATTATTGATTAGTTGATTGAGTAGCTATATTATCTGTCCTGAGAGTCGCCATCTTTGTTGTTTATGTTTCTGATGCTCTATGCATCTGACTTCCCCCTTGGAAATAATACAATACAATACAATTTTTGTTTAGCCCAAAATCACACAAGAAGTGCCAAAATGGGGTTTAACAGGCCCTGCCTCTTGAGAGCCCCCTAGCATTGAATCTTTAAGAAAAAAAGGAAAACCTTTCAAAAAAAAACCCTAGTAGGTAAAAAATGGAAGAAACCTTGGGAAAGGCAGTTACCCTTTCCAGGTAGGTTGGGCGTGCAGTGGGTGTCAAAAAGAAGGGGGTCAATACAATACAATACACAGATCAGAACAACAGTATAAAAATAAAAAATTTACAAGTACGGAGCAGAATTTAACAGTAGATGATATCACATAATATGATTTGGATTTGTTTAGAGTCCTGGAGACCTTAGCCATCAAGCTGTCTTCCCCCCTTTGGCCATTCCACAGTTGAAACAGCGCTGGGCCAGCCAATCCGATCAAAGGACCCCTCTACCCACAATTCCTGTGATCCTCCATCAGGGTAGACTTTCCCTTAGGCAGGCTAAACAACTTGGAAGGTGGGCCGTGGCACCAAGTGCCACATTTGAGTACCGAGAAGAGAAATAAAATAGGTGAGGGTTAGTAACAAATTATAACTACCATGTTACTCATGTTTTAGTGCTAATGACTAACAACAGAGATGCAGTCTGTACAGTTAATCGTCAGCTCTAGTCAGGATATGCTAAACTGAAGTAGTGAGTCTTCAGCCGGGATTTAAAGGCTGAGAACGAAGGGGCATCTCTTAAAGTAGCAGGCAGACCATTCCACAGTTTAGGGGCCCTGTAACTAAAAGCACAACCTCCCATTGTTATTTTCTTAATCTTTGGACTCATCAGCAGACTGACATCTTGAGATCTTAATGTGCGCTCTGGTTTGTAAGTCATGATAAGTTCAGACAAGTAAGCCGGACGTTGGCCATTTAATGCTTTATATGTTAAAAGGAGGATTTTGAAATCTGTCCTAAACTTAACCAGAAGCCAGTGTAAGGATTTAAGAACTGGAGTTATATATTTATACTTTCTTGTTCTTGTAATAATTCTTGTAGCAGCATTTTGGATTAACTGGAGGCTGTATAGAGAACAGTTTGAACAGCCAGTGAACACTGCATTGTAGTAGTCAATCCTACTAGAAATAAATGCATGCATTAATTTTTCAGAATCCTGTTTATTTAGAAAGCGCTTTAATTTCCCAACGTTTTTAAGATGGAAGAAACATGATTTGGACAACTTTGTAATGTGCGCTATAAATGACATGCTAGAGTCAAAGATAACTCCTAGATTGCAGGCTGATTCAGTAAAACTGAGTTAAACAATGACAAAACATTGCTGTAATATAGTAATAATAAAGTTTATCTAATCTAATCTAATCTAATATCCTGTCCATAGAGCGAGGGACAGCATGGTTTGCAAAATCCATTTTAACAGCCGTATTTCCTTTGTAAGACATTTTGTGTTATTTACCTTTTCATTCACTCAAGTTAAAGGTAGCTCTGTTTGACCTCTCAATCATCCGCCCTTCAATGGCAGGCCAGGCGTTTATTACATAATTGCAGCTTTATCACATTGTGCTTAATCAAGCAAATTGAAATTAATCTGATGAGTATTGCATCTCTCTGTACATTGCAGTGCCCATTTTTGATATGCAGGCATTCAGTTGCCCTCCTGTGGATGCATACGTAAATCCCCAAAGCCATCAGAAATACTACTACATTCTGAACTGTGGTACTAACATAAATGAAAAAAAAAAATTTTCTAAAATATTGTACATACCCATAGGAATCTAACAAAGGCTTGTTAGGCCTCATTTTCACTACTGCAGTGCGTGTTACGCCTTTTCAGGGGGTTCGGTGGCTCACCCAAATGGGGACACTGTCTTCTTTTATTCATATTTAATTTTCAGGTTCTCTCCATATGACATTTGTACCATTTTTCAATTATAGGCTCATTGCTCCCCCAGACCTTCTGAAAAAGTATTTATTTTGATAAAATATGCACAGCTCTATCCTTATACAGTATGTTCTTTATTTAGGGAGTGGTGTTATCTGTTCTTACATTTTTGCTTTTTGAGTTGCACTTGGTGAGGAGCTCTGTGTGCAAGAACAAAGACATTTGTACTGCTGTGTTGTATTTCTGAGGTGGCCATGATATAAGATTAGCCACCAGGCTCTGTGAAGAGGGTTACTTGTGTTCGGTTTTGTGTGTTGTAATTACAACATTTTTTGACACCCATTGCATGCTGGAAGGGGATCTGTCTATGAATTGTCCTACCAAAGATTTGTGCTCATTTTTGTTGTACAGTTTTTGGGATTTTGTTCTTAACTTCTTAGAGAGTCAAAGCCATGGAATTGTTTAAGAAAAACAAATCCTGTTAAAGCCCATTGAGGCATTCCTTGAGTGATTTTTGGGCTATTTTTCTTGCTGATAATAAAAGAGCAACCACACCTTTTCCTTATATTAGGATTCTGAGCATGTTTGTTTGATATTACAAGCTCTACATTATGTAAATTAGATGCCCATTTCTTGTAGACGTTACTCATGTAAATTATACGTTTAAAGCTGACAGAAATGCCAGAAGAGACCAGTCTAGTGTTTCCAGAATAATCTGGTTAGTAAGAACACATAAGTAGGCAGACTGCACACAGTTAAATGTAGAGAGATGCAGTATGTGAGGAAAATTTGAAAGCTGTCACTCATGCTGTGTGCATTGTTTACTTCTATTATTCTAAATTTGACAAATAACCTCATAGCGTCAGATATTTCATTGTCTTGTGTGCCAAATTTCATATCATACTTAAAAACAAAGTCTCTGTTGTATTTTAAATCTGCTTCCCTGGTTTTGAATTCTGTCATAGCCTCACAGTACCACACATATAATATATGGAATACTTTTAGTCTGATGAAGTCCCACAAGTATCTATCTATCTATCTATCTATCTATCTATCTATCTATCTATCTATCTATCTATCTATCTATCTATCTATCTATCTATCTATCTATCTATCTATCTATCTATCTATCTAACACAACTTCCTGTCGACACATGATGGCAATGAAGCACCATTGCCAATGTCAAAGAACTACAAGATGGTTGTGTCCACATCTGGAAATAATTTTAAAAAGCGGGAGTGGTCTCCCCTCAACTTTCTCGTATACTCGGATATGGGGATGGATATGTGAGGAGTAAACCACAATACGATGATTATATTTTTATATTATGTACATTAAAGAACCATCAACAACAAATCAAGTCAAATTAATAATATATTGTACAATTATTATAAAAGTAAAGTTGAATAAATCGGACTCTGCATGCAGTGCATGAATGAAAGATTAAATGTTGAGAGTCATCAAAATCTCGAAATGGAATTTTTGGAAGATTCCAATACTTTCCCTATACTTCATATATGAGAAAGACAGGGAGGTCTAAAATGTCGAGATTCATCAAAATCTCGACATCGATTCTTTGGATGATTACGCCATTTTCCCTATATTTCGCATACGTGAAAGTGAAAAATGGCAGCAAAATTATTAACAATGTTAAAAATTATTTGTGGTATTAAAAAAAAAAATCTCAAACTGGCCATCAGAATGGGTTCTCAAAAGAATAGTTCCTGACCCTTAGCTTTTGTTTCCTTATAATAATAATTCTTTGATTAGCATTTTGGTAGTGATGATCAATAGGACACATTTCTGTGTCTTCTCCTGGTCACCCCCATTTTGTTATTCTGCATTTCCTTGTTGAATGACATAACATTCGGATGCTCTCACACTCTTTGTCCATGTTAACTGAGGCTCCTTCAGTGCTCCATCCTTTATTTTATTAAGTTGTTGTCACGGATTTTAGTGGAATTTTGAGGGTGGAAGAAATGAATAAATCTCAGGGCTCATCAGGCCAGCAGTTGTCATGCTCCAGTGTGTCTCAGGTTTCAGAGATTGTTGGGTTCTCAAATGCCAGTGTTTGGTAGCATTTCTGGTACAATAAATCAATTGTGGGGGGTGGGCTTCACCCTTGGCTCCACTTCCCTGCTTGTCTCTCCACTGTACTAGAAATCTCTGGAAACAAGGTTGCTTTTCTCATTGTTTCTCCTGGCAGAATTCAAGAAGTATTTTTTTCAAAGACTGTTACAGCATTATAATGAAGCAAAAAAGAAAGAATGTTTAATAAACAGGAAAAGCAAGATATCGGAGCTCGTGCAGTTGGTCTGTCCTGGAGATTAAAGAGGAGGACATGTCGCCAATAGCACCCTTTCATGCTCTAAGGTGGTATTACTGATTTTGTCTTAATCTTGTGGTTGACCCCTATTCACATGTGTCTGACACTGTTTTAGATTACTCTTTGTATGTTGGATATCTGTAATTACAAATTTCAAACATACACTACCAGTCAAAAATTTTAGAAAACCTCATTTTTTTTTTCTGTGTTTAAGGAAATGCATGAAGCTTAGTATTTTAAAGTTTCATGAAATCAAGGCTCAGAACAAATAAACAATGGCAAATAAAAGATAAATCAAGGAATCATAGAGTGTACAAAATTTTTGGTTCATCAAAGTAGCCACCTTTTGCTGATCTAACAGCCAAACACTTTTGATTTAGAATGCCAGTCACTCTGTGCAAGTCACCAACTCTGCTTCCATTGAAAGAACCCCAGACCATCACACTTCCTCCTCTATGTTTGACAGTTGTTGTCACACACTGAGGGACAATCCTTTCACCAACTCAACAGCGTGCAAACACCCTAAGCAATGAACTGAAGATTTCAAATTTTTTGTTCATCGGCCCAGTCTGCAGTAGTTCACAGCCAGTATTTCAAGGCCTTGTTTGGTTCTTTAAGGAATGGCTTTCTTACTGCTACTCGCCTTATCAGACCTGCAGCACAAAGTCTCCTCTTCACAGTACAAACTGAGATTTAGCTTTTTTTAACCTACACTGTTAAGCTGTGCGTGAAGCTGTTGTGCCACGAGGCTCCTGTGATCACACAAGCTGCTGACCCTCAGAAAGTTGTCTTCTGATTAGCTTATATCTTATATTGACTTTGGGTCCCCCAGATCTCTTCCACTTTCCAATTGCCTTTGGATTGTACAGGACACCACAGTACTCATTGACGCTTTGATTATTTTTTTTTGCAGTTTCTCTAAATGAAGGCCTTCACTTCTAATGGTAATAATGCACTTTTCTTGGCACTATCGCTGGAATTGAAAACTTTCTCCTGTGTAATATTGTCCAAGTAGGACTTCAGAAGGTGTAGTAACACAGTCTGTTCTAACTCTGCTTTAAGACACAGACAGGGTTTTAAGTAATCAACAGAAGTTAGGACACCTGTACAAACTGTTTGCTTCAACGAGCAAGGCTTCATATTCTTAAACTGCTGCAGAACATCTGTAGTTTGTAACCTGTTAGCTGTTCCCTGAAGAAGGCCCATTGGTAATATTCTGATATTTCCTTTTTTTTAGTTTTTGCTAACCTAAAGTTGAAATTTAAAATCTCTGGCAGTTTACTGCTTAACCTTTTCACCATTTTAGGTTATTCATTGCATTTAAACTAATTACATTTGAAGAAAAGCTGTAAAAACAGAGGTGTTCTAAAACTTTTGACTGGTAGTGTACTTGACTTTGTAATTCTTACTCTCAGTGTCTTTGCTCCTCCTGATCTGTGATGGCACTTTGGCTCTTACTGCCAGCCGAGTCTAATTAAGCAACTTTTCACTTGTTGCTTCCAATTGCTGTTGGTTTTGTTAAGTGATGTGACTTTTCCTGTCTACTGCTAAAAATCCCTAAAACCACAAATCAGAATAAAGGACAGACTCAGGGGATAGGAGTGGCACTGTGGATATTTGGGGACAGTCATTGACAATTGATCTGAATCTCATTCATATCGGTAAGAAGAGAAAGAAGCCTCTGTTGTATGAGGGAAATTCCACTGTTTTATCTTATTTGTTTTTTAATGAATCTGCTATTAAGTTTCCTAATGTAAATTTATTTGGCAATGAACTTTAAGAAAAAATACAGTCTCAACAATGTAAAATTATTAGTCTGCAGCCATCCTCTCTCACTGAAATGCATCCCAAGCAGATTCATAAAAAGAGCAGTTCTGTTATTTCAGACAGTAGCCATCCTGTGTTTCCAGGGTTTCAGTTGTTGTCATCAGGCTGAAACTTTACATTACCAAGACTCATTTAAGAGCTCTTTTACTCCTAGTACCATAAACATTTTGAATTCTAGTGGCTGTTGGGAACTTGATGAATTCTAACTTATTACATTGTGCTGTCAAAATTCTGAATTCTTATCTGTTGGAATCCTTGGTGAGTGTTCTGATTTTAACAAAGGATGCCATTTCTTGCCTCTTGGCTTATTCTCTCCTATCTGTGTCATTTGCTTCATATTTATTTATATCTACTGCCAACAAATTTCCTTAAATGATAATAAATTGTTGTAACCTCTCTTGGCTTAGTGACCTGTACTTGTGTGGATCTCAGCTCTGATTTAAGGATCAGATTCCATGAGGTAAAAAAAAAAACGTTTCCACAAAATATGCCATTCTGATTCAAACATGGCATAAGCCAGAATGATACAGTGCCCAATATAGCTTGGTGTTTTTATTTTTTCAGAGCACTAGTAAAGCACAGTAAATTCTTGAGTGGAAAACAAATATTCTGATTGAGCGTAAGCTGAAGCCATAGTTCTGTCCTCATGGACTCTTTAAAGTCAGTCATTTTCTAACCCGCTTAGTCCTGGACATGGTTACAGGGGGCACTGGAGCCTCTCTGAGCTAGCATAGGCAGCAGGGCAAGACCAAACCCTGGACAGGGAGTCAGTCCATCACAGGACAAACAAACACACAGTCACACTAAGGCTAATTTAGTTTCACCAAACTTGCATGTCTTTTCACTGTTGGAGGACACCCATGTATAAATGGGGAAAACATGCAAACTCCATGCAGGGAGGACCCAGAACACAAATACTGGTCTGCATACTGAGAGGCAGCAGCACTACCACTGCACCACCATGCTGCCATCTCTTTAAACTGCAGAATTAAAAAGAAATGTTAACTGTTGAGTTATCTCAGGCTGTGTCCACAATTCTACCTTTTAATGTTAGTTTTGTTTAAAAACATTGATTCATCTCCAGCCACACACAAACAACCAAAAATGCATGTGAAGTATGTAAGGGACGGCTGGTAGTTTATCGCCTGCCAGAACGACCCATTAAGGGAAGGATGGGGGATGGCAGCTTATCAAGGACACTGCCTCTCCCAAGACGATAGATGGCATCTAACCTGGACTGCAGCGGTGCCCCAGATGCCCTCAGAGCACTATGGGACTTGGAGTTCGGCAGCACAGTCCTGCTGGGTACCGTGGCTGCCACCAGGGGATGCTGAAGGAAGTTGGTGGGAGAACAAATTTTCACCTAGCCTGAACTAATGGACTATGATAACGGAAGCCCTGAAATACTTCCAGGCTGATTAAAACCTAAATTCTCCAGCTAACCCAGAAGTGCTGGCAAGTCATGTGGAAGGAAGAACAGAAGAACTTCCAGGTCAAGGACTATATAAAGGACTGGTGGAGACCCACCCAGCAAGCTAGCCGGAGTTGGGAGGAGTGTGACAGAGCTTGCTGGAAGGTATGGAGGAGAGATTATTGTGATTACATATTGTGTTTATTGTGGCTGTGGTGCTTTGGAGGCACGGTTAGAAAAGAAGAAGACAATTAAATTTCTTCTTGGTGCTTTTAATTTGTATCCGGAGTGTCTGTCTGTTGGGGAAAAGGTGGGCAAAGGTGCCACCAAGCGTCCATTCACTTACAAGTAGCTGTCTACCTAGACTTGACCTGTGGGCACTGGCAGAAACAGAGAGACAAACTGTCCTCCAAGACAATATGAAAAACATTTTTTTTTTGTTTTTGCATTTGTCATGCCAACGGGTAAATCACAGACATTTTTAGTAATGAATTTTATTAATGTTTGTAATGAGCCATCTGCTGGAATGGCAAAAGCAATGTATTTTATTCCTACATATGTTACAAAGTACATTCGAATAAATGGAGCATTGTAAACATTAACACTGAGGTCAACATTGAGTACTTCGATTTCCACCTGTCTTAGATGAGTAGCACAGCTAGTATAATTCATAAGCTGGTTAAGTTTGAAGATGATACCAAACTAAGTGGACAGGCAGATAATGTGGAATCAGCTTAACTGTTATAGGGGACTTGGACAGCATAAAGCTTGGGACAGATTTGTGGAAGATGAAACTCAATGTAAGCATATATAAGTATTATCCATTGGAAGTAAAAATGTTAGATTTGGATGTGGAATGGGAGGTCTGGGACTTGAAAGTACACCTTAGTAGAAGAACCTAGACATCATAGCGGACTTTTCATTATTACCTTTAGACAGAGATTAGGAAGGCTAATTGAATACTTGGTTACATTTGATGATGTGTGGAGAACAAGTCAAGGAATGTAATGCTGAAGTTGTGTAACACACTAGTATGCCCTCACTTGAAGTCATGTGTACAGTTTTGGTCTCCATGTTTCAAAAAAGACACATCAACATTAGAGAAAGTCCAACTAGGCTGATTTTGGGACTGAGATGTTTGAGCTTTGAAGAGAGACTAAAGGTAAGGAACTTTTTCAGCTTAAGTAAACAGAATTAAAGGGGACTTGATTGAAGTGTTTAAAATTATGAAAGGAATTAGTGCAGTAGACCCCAGTTGTTAACTTAAAATACATTCTGCAGCAAGAAAACCGGACACCGCTGGAAACTTGTTCAGAGCTCAAGTTTTTGTTCAAGCAAAGAAATACAGACACATAGGACTTCAAGAACTTCAGATCTTAAATTAATGTTATTTTGGACAGCATAGGTGAGTAGGATGGAGAAGTTCGTTGGGCTGTGAATGGCCTGTTCTTATGGCGGTTATTCCAATGTTCTCAACTGATGTCACTAGTTTGACCCAGAGTGATATGAGGGGTGTTTGCCCCAGGGTGCCTTGTAATGGACTGTGTTGGTTCCTGCCTTTTACCTAATTATTCATCTGTGGTTTTCTTTGATCCTGTTATAGAAATACAGGATTGAAAAAATGGACAGCTGACAAACCATTTGCAGTCCTCCAGAGCAGACGTGATGCATACAGTAGTTACTAGAGCGTCCGTTTTATGGTGGGTTTAATACTGTGCGTTGTTTTACAAATATGACTTTTTTTTGTTGGTAGTGATGAAGAGGACTCATGCACAAATGTATTAATGCACACATGTGTGCATTTCAGAGGCCATATGTGTTCACGTTAGCAGTTACTTAACAGGTCACTTGTACTTATGAATGTGAACTGTCAAGACTGGCAAATCCAATCTGAGCAAAAAATCGTAATTGAGCAAAGAGGCTTGTAATGTGAATGTAGTGAAAATATCCAGTTGTGTCTTAAATTTATTTACAAGGCAAGATTATTCTATTGATTATTTCTCTGAAAGGTGCAAAATATTTAAAAGTGCATGAAAAATGTTGCTTGTTCTTTGAAGAAAACATTTTTTTTCCAGTTCTGAGCAAAGGCCTTCACGATGCACATCTCTTTGTTATATTAAAAAGGTCTTCTGTCGTGTCCGCGTTATTCAGCCTTACCACTCCCCTCCACACCCCTCGGCCAATCATTACTCCTACTGCGCACTTCCTCTCTCCGTCCCACCCTGTGACTGCTGGAAGTCAGTGCTAACTCACCCTTTCAATGTGATCAGTTAAAATGGCAAGGCAGAAAAGCAAATTATCTATTCATGAACGTCAAATTGTAGATTGCTCAAGAGAATGAGCAGCAAGAGCTGATAATGAACGTCGAATAAAAAAATAAACAAAAAAGAGCATGCATATGATAAAAATCCAGAACAAAGAGAATCATCCAATAAATGAAAAAGAGAAAAATATCCTGAACAATATGCGAACAGAAATGCAAAAAAGCAACGTTTACAGAGTGTAAGTTAAACAATAAAGTAATTCATGATACTGTTCTTGATTAGGCATTAATGTAATAAAAAGTAAATAAAAAATACAATTATGTTATACTTTTTTAACTTCTACTTTTACTTTTTGACTTTTTACTACATTTTAAAATAGATAGTTGTAGTGAAATACTCATATAAGTGATTTTTTATCTGCAGTATAATAATTAAGGACCAAACCATCTTCTGCCTCCGCCATACATACTCTTCTGTATACCACCTCTTTAAATACCAGTGCCCAATGCCCTTCGAGCGGCTCTGCTGAGAGATAGCGGACCCTGAGGGTTGGCTAGCAAAGTGAGCAGGGGGTAGAGCCCCCTAGTAATTAACTTAAAATCTCTACGCACATTCAGTGTCCATCCTTCCACAAAATTCTAAAATATCTTACCCTGGTGATGATGGCTGATCACTTTTTTGTGTTAACATTTAATGTTCTCCTTCACATTTCACATGATTTACATTTTTAGTTTTTACCAAGTGATGTTAATACTTCAGTACCTGGGATTTCTGTATTTATGCCAACCATCCAAAACTGTTATGACTTGAATCTTTATATATGAAATGCTAAGAGTTGTGTCAGTTTGTCACACAATTACTTCCGAACCACTGGAGCTAGAACTTCGATCTTGGTGTTAATCGAAACCTTATGTCATGGTATGCAGTAAGGAAGCATAAAACATTGAGGAACAGCACCTCTGCAAAGTTATCAGAGTTTTTTTTCGTTCCTAAGACTAACTGCAATAACAAACTGATCAAGAAAATGATAAGGCTGAAAGGAAAAAGAGTGGCGACATCTACTGGGCATGAAGGAAATTACAGCAGTTGATTATGTGATGGGAAGAAAAAGAAAGACAGATGCAGCATCTGTTGTGTGTGAAGCATATGTGGGGGCGCGTCATACTGGGGCTGGAATGTGGATCTCAGGCAGACCAGAAGTCCGCATGGTTCCGAGTGTTACATAAAACTATTGAGAGTCTGAAGGATTAGCAGGATGACACGTTTACTAAATCTTGTTTATCTCTATTAGTCCTTCCTGTAAAACAAATTGGGCAAATATTAATTTTATTTTAATGTATAGTTAGCATCACACATACTGATGCAGATCCTAAAATAAAGCAGTCCAGGAACATAATGATATGTTTCTTGAGGTGAATCAATGTCTCCTTTTCCCTCCTCTTGCCCTTCCTCCTCCTCTTCTCTCATGCAAGCATTTGAGCTTGTTCTGTCATACTTGACCTTCTTCTGAAATATTGACGTGGTTTATAATTTGCCATTGCAGGTGTACTTAAGATTTGTGACGTGGTTTCATCTTCGTTTTAATCGAGAAATCACTCATTTTGTGTTAACTTTCTCGGCAGAATGAGTGTGATTATGTGCAAAGTGTGCCTTATGATGGACTGTCAAAGGTTGTATCCAACCCCACGCCCAGTGTTGCCCTATGCCTCCCACCTGCCTGAAATGAATTATTGTTGTGTATGATTATGTAAATCCTAGCTAGTCATGATGGCAAAAATATTCTGCATTGGTTGTCTTGCCTCTGCTGGAATGCTTCCATAGACAAGTGGAAATTAACACCTACTGGAAGTTTGCCATGACTAAAATATTAGTCATTTGATACTGTCCTTTGGGCCTTTGTAAATATTTTCTACAATAATTCATTTAACTAAGCCTTGATCTCAACATAAAACAAAAAAGGAAATATGCGGTTTTCTTGCCCTAGCATAATGGCAAGAGACAGAAATACGTAATACTGGAATAGACTGCAGGCCATTCCACTTCAGGACCCATGCACATGCATTTTGATTTTGGTCTTTGTGCACCAGGGAATCTTCACACTTTCCACCTGTATACAGTTAGGTCCACAAGTATTTGGACAGTGACACAACTTTCGTAATGTTGGCTCTATACGCCACCAAAATGGTTTTGAAATGAAGAAGACCTTATGTAATTGAAGTGTAGGCTTTCAGTATTCATTCAAATTCATTCAAAC
Source organism: Polypterus senegalus (assembly GCF_016835505.1). Classification (NCBI taxonomy): domain Eukaryota; kingdom Metazoa; phylum Chordata; class Cladistia; order Polypteriformes; family Polypteridae; genus Polypterus; species Polypterus senegalus. Next base: position 137,364,353 of record NC_053165.1, on the reverse strand, counting down.
GCCTTCCCCATTCCCACAGGCACATCACTGTCCCAAAGCACAATAGCGTAATCACCACAATACTTTTTCTCTTTATCTCCTCCACTCCTCTCCGGCAACTTAGTCCCTCTCCTCCCGACTCTGGCTCCCGGAGTAGTGTCTGCTGGTCCCTTATATAGGTCACTCCAGGTACTCGTTGACCCACTTCCGGCAGCACTTCCGGCTTTGGCGGAAGAAACGCCCACACCGGCTCAGGGACAGTTGCAGCACATCCCAGCGGCACCTCCCGATCCCAACAGGGCTGTAACCATCTCCAATTCCCATGAAGCCCTGCGGGAGTCTGAGGTGTTGCTGCCATCCAGGGAGGCTGTTCCGGGGGATCTAATGCTCTGTCCACACTTGCTTACCTGGTCCTTCCAAGGCTGAGGCGTCCCGACCAACCATGACAATCTGTAAACATTTTATTTTAATTTCTTTTTGTTTCACATAAACATTTGCATATACAGTTCTGGAATTATTAACTTCAGTTATTTTTTATGAGCTCATAAACTGCAAAACCCCAGGTCACGCATTTGAGCTTGTATGGTCTTCTAAATTTTCATTCATGATTCTACTAGTGGCACAAAACAAAGGTCTATTAAAAGACTTTTTTTCTTAATCTTCTTCTTCTTTCAGCTGGTCCCGTTAGGGGTTGCCACAGCGGATCATCTTCTTCCATATCTTTGTGTCCTCTGCATCTTGTTCTGTCAAACCCATCACCTGCATTGTCCTCTCTCACCACATCCATAAACCTTCGCTTTGGCCTTCCTCTTTTCCTCTTCCCTGGCAGCTCAATCCTTAACATCCTAATCCCAATAGACTCCTCATCTCTCCTCTGCACATGTCCAAACCAACGCAATCTCGCCTCTCTGACTTTGTCTCCCAACCGTCCAACTTGAGCTGAACCTCTAATGTCCTCATTTCTAATCCTGTCCATCCTCATCACACCCAGTGCATCTTTAACTGTGCTACCTCCAGCTCTGTCTCCTGCTTTCTGGTCAGTGCCACCATCTCCAACCCATATAACATAGCTGGTCTCACTAACATCCTGCAGATCTTCCCTTTCACTCTTGCTGATACAACTCATTGCTGTCACAAATTACTCCTGACACTCTTCCCCACCCATTCCACCCTGCCTGCACTCTCTTTTTCACCTCTTACTCTGTACTGTTGATCCCAAGTATTTCAACTCATGCCAACTCTACTCCCTGCGTCCTCACCATTCCACTGACCTCCCTCTCATTTACACACATGTATTCTGTCTTGTTCCTACTGACCTTCATTCCTCTTCTCTGCAGAGCATATCTCCACCTCTCCAGGATCTCCTCAACCTGCTCCCTATTATCACTACAGATCACAATGTCATCAGCAAACATCACAGTCCACGGGGACTCCTGTCAAAAAAAATAATTCTTTTTTTCCTTTTTCTAGAAAGATCTTTAACAATTTCTTGGAGTTTTATAGCCAAATCTACTGCCGTATTCACATTAAGATTGTTTTTCTAAGAATTCACTTCACCACAGATTGACACTTTTTATAGGGACGTTGTTTAACAAATGGTCTTCATGAAATATGTACTAAAATGTTTAAAAATATACGTGCAGTAATAAAAAAATAAAAGATACTCATCCTTCTCCTTGTCCTCTGGTTGCCCTTACGATCTGCACTCTGGCTCCCAGTCATAAATTATTATATACTGTATGAATGCAGTTTCCTGAAAAATATTAACATTGTGCTATTATTAAATTATTGCGGTTAAACAGACAGAGTGTCATAAAAAAGCCATCAAAGGCAGGCATGAAATGCCACATCATGTTTTGTATTCTGCTGCTGCTTAAAATACATTAAATGGGTGCAGACTCCTGGGAATACTCAATGAATATTAAATGAATTGCACATGAGGCTTATTAGCTTTATTTTGCTTGAGAATGAATCTCGAACAATCTAGAGGCCTTCGGTATGCCCACTCAAGGACAAATTAATCTTTTTTTTTTTCCCTAATTTTGCTGCTTTATAATAATTACTAAAATTAAACATGCTGTATGATATACAGTTCTTTTTAAAATAAGCAGAGTTGAAGTTGATGTGAACAGGCTGTCATTATGTGCATCCTCTGTGTAACAGCAGGCCCCATTTTCAGGGCCTTTCTTTATTTCTCTCAACTCTGACCAGACATTCAAACCATGAAAATGTCGAATATTGATGAGTAGTTTCTCATACTGTATATGTTTTCAGTCTTGTACCACTGTATTTTATTGGTAAAATAAATTTACCTTAATTTGGTTAGCAGACACTTTTATCCAAAGTGACTTACAAAGGAGGTCAACATAATTGAGTGACATCAGTCTTAGGGAATGTTTTGGACAAGTGTAGCAGGACAGGCTACAAACGTTGATCACTAATGTTGACTGTTGAAATTCGCCAAGGCATTTTTTAAAGTAAATATGCTGTCTTCACTAGTGACGTTGTTTGATGAATATTTTCCTGGAAATGTACCCAGAAATCAACTTAAGCTAATATTTTTTTTTTTGCCCCAGCATCCCACAATTCCTTGTGAGGCAATCGTGACATCACAGAGCTGTAGCAGCCATGCACATGTTTGAATACTGTTAAAACGTTGCGAAGATGCTGTGGGCTTCATGCTTCATTGTTATTACCTGATGTTATTACCTGATTAGTATGCCAGCCTTCTGCCCCACATGTGTGTTAAAAAATCTATACTAATAAAAGGCAAAGCCCTCACTCACTCACTCATCACTAATTCTCCAACTTCCAGTGTTGGTAGAAGGCTGAAATTTGGCAGGCTCATTCCTTACAGCTTACTTACAAAAGTTGGGCAGGTTTTATTTCGAAATTCTACGCATAATGGTCATAACTGGAACCTATTTTTCTCCATATACTGTAATGGACTTCAGCTTGATGGCCGTGGAGGGCGGAGTTGCATCTTACATCATCACGCCTCCCAAGTAATCACGTGAACTGACGCAATATGTACAAAACAAGGAAGAGCTCCAAAGCTTATTCATAAGTGCAGCTACTGCGGAAACAAAGCACAGTGTAAACCGTAAGTTTAAATGAAGTTTATAGACACGCTCACGCTAACGTTTGTCATGCCTTCGACGAATACTTCATTCGCGAGGTACAACTTTAATGAGAAGACACGAGGTATAAACGAGACTTTGGATCACTTTGTAACGGAGTTGAATTTGCTGTAGTAAGAAACTTTTAACTACAAAAGGTTGCCATTGATTTGAGGCAAGATTGCTTTTCTCCTGGACAACTATACGTTGCATTTTCAAGAGTGAGCTCGCGCAGCTTCGTCATATTACAACCGGAGTACAGCCAGAAACTTTTAAGTGCCGGGTCTTAGCTAACATCAAATAAAGCCGTGAACATCGCAACATCACACAAGAGAGCAGCTCACGTGAACTGCCTGAACACAGTACGAGTGATCACTTCCATGCATCAAACTTGTTCAAAAAACGCATTACACAATTGACAAGGTAGGAAAAGAATATGCTCCGAGTTGAGCTCCACAGCTAATGCGGTCTTGCAGAAGCAATTTCGTCACGCTGCCACCAAATACTCACAGAAAAATCCACAAGTTAATACACACGCTGTCTCTAGAGTTTCTCCACACTCAATGTATTCCTCACATTCCCTTTATACCCTCTGATCTCCCATTTCAATTCAGATGCCTCCATTTTCCAGTAAGGCTCTGCTGCGCGATGACAAGTAATAAGTCTCAGGGACAGACCCTACAAAAGGATGCCATTGATTGCTTTTCTCCTTGACAACTATACGTTGCATTCTCAAGAGTGAGCTCGCGCAGCTTCGTTATATTACATCCGGAGTGCAGCCAGAAACTTTTAAGTGCCAGGTCTTAGCTAACATTAAATAAAGCCGTGGACATCGCAACATCACACAAGAGAGCAGCTCACGTGAACTGCCTGGACGCAGTACGAGTGATCACTTCCATGCATCAAACCTGTTCAAAAAACGCATTACACAATTGACAAGGTTATGGCTTTATATGTCGTTCGTTTATAAAACAGTGGAGAAGCTGTGTAAAGGCTGTTTCACAAAAAAAACAGCGGAGCGTCTTATATGAGCAGGCAGTCAGCTAAAGAAGGGAATCAATAAATATCTATATAATCGTAATAAACGAGCAAAAAATAACGTACAAGCCGAGGATTAAATAAAGGAAATGGGTACCTGAACAGTAAAGTAAGTCTCGAATAGCTACACAGTAACTATAAGAATCGTAAAAAACGAACAATAAAACAGTACAGAACCGCGAAGCATAGAAGAAACGATGGCCTTATATGGCATTTGTTTATAAAGCAGCGGAGAAGCTGTGTGAAGGCAGCTACACAAAAAAAACAGCAGAGCGTCACACTCTGAATGTATTCCTGGCATCACCGTTATACCCTCTGATCTCCCATTTCAATTGAAATGCCTCAAATTTCCAGTAAGGCTCTGCTTCGCGATGGAAATTAATAAGTCTCAGGGAAACACCCTACAAAAGATTGCCATTGATTTGAGGCAACATTGCTTTCCTCCTGGACAAAACCATACGTTGCATTCTCAAAAGTAATATATATATATATACACACACCCTGATCTACATACTGTCAAATAAACGAACCAACATGAGAGGCTTCGCCTCTAGCGCTGACGTCTGAGGTTCGATTCCCGATAGGGGGTGCAGTGAGTGTGTACTTCCTGATGAGCCCAGAATTAGGGTGAAACACGTGCCGCGTACTGTTTGCATTACTTGACAGTAAAACTATTTCAATATATTCAATATATATATATCAGCGCTTCCCGATTCATTTTACCCTCGCACCCCCTTGGTTTGAGAAGAAGTATGAAAAAATATGAGGTTAACACAGAAAAACAGATCACCAATTGAAGCTTTATGAATAATGGATACTTTATTCGCCATCAATAATTGTTTTGGTAAAGCCATACTCAGTGTAATCCTCCTTCCATTTTATAATTTTTCCGCTACTAGCCATGATTAAATGAGCGGTAAAAAGTAAGAGCGGCGGGTGACTTATTCAGGCAGGCAGGCGACAGCTCAATAGCTCGAATTTGGATATAAGTAGGTTCTATTTAGTCGCTAGAAATATCTTTGGTAGGAATGGAAGTTGAATTTAGTCTTTAAATTTCTATGGTGAAGAAAAATTTATGCAATGATTACTAAATTTAACTTACATTCCTACTAAACATATTTCTGTCGACCAAATAAAAATTACTTATATTTAAAATTTAAATAGAACTTCAACAGATACGATAGTTCATAATACCCACGCAGCACTAAGTGCACGTAAGAGCAGGAGTCATCTGTTTTAACAAGCAGCGTATTGCACTGATACGAAATAGCCTGCCCATTTAATTATTTAGGAATGGATAGATAAATTAAGATTTTGTACAAATAATGTTTTTAATTTTTCTTCCTCGATGGATTCTGGCACCCAAGCAACAGCTGCTCGCACCCCAAAGGAGATATATATATAACGCCCAGGAGGACCAGAGGAGGGCTTGTACCTCCTCCAGATCGCGAGGGGGCGTCCGTCCTGGTTACGCTGGTGGCCTCGGGTAGGGGGCATGGAAGCCCAGCCCTGTAGGGGCCCGTGGCCACCGCCAGGGTTTGTTGGGGTTTTGTTCTATAGGCGTAGAGGTGGGCCGTTTAGTGTTGACTTTGGTTTTAAGTATTTACATTTTTGGTAACCTCTCACCGGGTGTGATTTTTATTATGATGCGAGTTTCAGCTTAATAAATTATATACAAGAGATAACAGTCTTTTGATCTCAGTGTACAAGTACTCAAAAACTGAGAAAGTTTAATTATTAATGTATCCTCCCAATGATTTTTTTTTTGTCATGTCAATTCTTCATGTTTACTGACTTTATTATCTGTTGTTTTTAAATTCTTTTTTGTGGTTATTGTTAACTAGAATTTAAGCAGCTTTAAAAAGGTGTAGGTTGTACAATGAAATTTATGATGCAAATTACTCTGTTAAATAAACTTCTTTTATTCTTCTATATGATTCATTTCATTGCTGATAATGGCACACATGGTCCTTCTTAATGCAACGCATAAGATATGAAGTAACCTTTTTGTTTCCAAGAAGTGGGTTAATTTAAAACGTAATTGACTCAATTCTTTTCTTCCCTTTCACTTCATTTAGTCAGCATCCTTGTTCTTTTTGTAATCGTGATGAACTTTAACAGATGTTACCATGCATTTTGCGCTTAAGTGAACAAGAGTTGAGTATCTGAGTGTAAAAGGTTAAAATCTCAAGAGAGTTGCAAACTGTGAACCTTTAAGTCTTATTTACCAGGCTCGACTGACTCATGCAGAAAATGCCACTAAAACAAACAAAAAAACAAACCTATAGTCTGATTTCAGAGAAGCTGTGTCCAAAGCCATGATCCATTTGGATCATTCTAACACTTCTCACTAGGTGACCTTGAGTTTCTAAGGTTATTTCTGGATGTGGAAGCTGTTTGCCGTGAAATGTTTTATGTGAAGTAAAAAGCAACTAGATAGATAAACAGTGTAGATGCCCCAGTGGACGGATGGGTGTCCCACCCAGGGCATAGGTGAATTCCTTACCCGGCTGGGATGGAATAAATGGGGGCAATACCTGGCAGGGACACCTTATGATTCCCCTCCTGATTAGAATGCCAGAAGGCTACTGGAACCAACAAGAGAAGACAGAAAGAAGCAGTTCATTCCCCATTATACTAGGTGGCAGTGGCCCTCATATAGAGTCCTGCAGGGCTGCATGGGAGTTGGAGTTCAGAAGTGCAGCCCTGTAGGAATCCCTGGGGAGACGATCGCGGGCACTGCCGAGGTAGGACCTCCCTAGTTTCCTTATAACCCAGAAGTATTTCAAACTGGCCACATCATGTCACTGTAAGTGCTCCCGGGTTCACCTTAAAAGGAGCCCACTGCCATAGCTCAGGGAGTCAGAGTCAGGATGCAGTGGGTAAAGCTCATTTATAGGAGGAAAGGAGAAGGAAAGCAAGCACTTAAAGTCTGTGTATTGGCTGGATTAATTGATATTTGGAGCTGTGGGGATTAAAGAATCATTCATTTCATTCTGCAGTTGTGTTGGGTTGTCTGTGTTTGGGGTTATAACTGGTCATAATAAATAGATAGATATGAAAGGCACTATATAACAAAAGAAAGGAAGAAAGAAAATGAACAAACTTTATTTGTCCCCAGGGAGAAATTTAGATTTTTACAGAAGCCCACCCTTTTAGTTAGCTTGTTAATTTGGTTGACCTCAATTGCTTTGTCCTGAGTACAACATTAACCTGTATCCAGCCCTCCAACTGGCAGGGAAAACAAGGGATTGGTGGCAGGACTGGCACTCCAGCCACCATAAAAAAAAAATAAAAAAAAACTCCTCATACTGTCTTTGTATGGTACTGAGGTGTCACCTGTTGCATGGTGATGCTCAAGTCACAATCCAGGTAGTTCATTGTGTGGTGGGTGCAGCAACATGCAAAGGACTGGCACTCTATTGAAAGTTTGTCACTGTGGTGTTATGGGTCCACAGCTCGTTGAGTAAAGGCCATTTTTAAATAAATAATCAATGTGCTCGCGGCTTAGTGAGGGGACGTTGGGCCATAGTGGGCCGTGGGACGATCCGTAGGGTGTGGGCGTTTCTCACCTAGTGCACAGGTGAGGAACTGCCCACATTCATGATTGTCCCGCGGCTAATGCTGCAGCTGCTGTGGCCCTCGTCATTTTAAAAAGAAGCGCGAGTCGGTTTTAGAAGAAGAAAAAAGAAAGAAACGTTCGGGAAGAAAAAAACGACCGGAGAGAGAAAGGAAAGGAGAGGACGGAGGTTACAGGGAGCGTGGAAGCAAGCGGTGCAGGAGAGAGACGGACACGCGGAGCGTGTGGTGAGCGCGATCGAGCGCCGTGGGCAGCTGCGAGGAAGCTGGGTGTCAGGCCGACACCCAGGTGTTTGTGTAGATGTCGCTCCCGCTGAGCGAGCAGGTAGCGGGAGTGACCAAGGTGAAAGCGACGAGCCGCAGAAAGGCAGCGGAAGTCGGGAGGCTTGGAGTGGCAGTCCTTGGTGTGAGCGTCCTGGAGACCAAGGAGTCCAAGTCTCGAGGCTGGGATGAGAGCCAAACCGAAGCCAGGGATCGGGAGGTCTCCAGTCTTGCGTGTGTTTGAGGAGGGCAGCTGTAGAGAGCGTCTTGCCTGCTGCTTGGCCCATACGGGATAAGCAGGTGAGACGCTAACAGAAGAGCACCAGATTTGTTTGTTGGGTTTTAAGACTGCTTCCAGGAGAAGATTTTAACCTCTCGTTTTTAAGGATTGTTTTTTCTATTTATTGGTTTTACTCCACGTTCTTTTTATGGATTATTTATTTAATGAATTTGAAGAACTGCACTATTTATGAACACTGTTTTTGTTGACTGTTTTAATAAAAGCACTTTTGTACTTTCAACCATCCCCTTGCTCAGATGCTCAATTTGCCTCCATTGACTGGCTCACTCGGTTTCATTATCGACGGTGTTGGGTTCAAGGGTTCCCAAACAGCCATGGGAGCGTGGAGCCAGAACCCACATCGTCACAGTCACATAAAGGTATAGATGCAAGAAAGGGACTGTTTTACTGGGTAGTTAAGTAAGTATGTCTGGTTCCTATCAATCAGATACTACATATGTCAGTTGTGGTCTCCAGAGAGTGTTAAGCCAAAGTCAAATGTTGGTTGTGAGATAAAAACAAAGAATCTATTCTTTGACACAAGAGATTTACACGGTTAGTAAGTAAGTATGCCTGGTATCTTCATTTCAAAAAGATGCAATACATACATTCTATGTGGGGGAGACCAAATAATTCCCGAAATTTAAAAAAAAAAAAAAAACACTACTTTATTACAAAACTTACAGAAATTCCCTTTTAGTCACCTTCAAAATACTCTCCATGAAATGCAATAAACTTTTTCAATCTGTCAAAGATGAGACAAAAGAGTCGCACAAAGGTTTGGGGCAGCTACCCATATAATTTTCCCTGGCTGCAAAAGAGTTGAATAAGGAGTACATACAGTTGTGCTTGAAAGTTTGTGAACCCTTTAGAATCTCTATAAATAATCTTCATTTGGATCTTGATCTTTGTTTGTCCACGAATGAATTAGAAGAAGAAGCACTAGATGGCAGTAGAGAGACAGCTAAAACATAGGCATTGCATTAAGAATCTCCTCCAGGCTTATACTACTGAAGACTGTAGTACTCCAGTCACACCTCAAAACACAGACATTCAAACTAAACAAATTGTTGTGCTTCAAATTAACTAAAGAGATCTTCATTTAGATTTTGATCTTTGTTTGTCCGCGAATTCCACGCATGCGTAGACCACCTTCCAGTTTAGTACGTTGTTGTTACTCACGGATGTCAACAATGTGCCGGAATACGAAAGGGGTGGTGGACAGTGTTACGCTGGTTAGCTCCTGAGGCCTGGTTAAAGAATGAGATTGTCAAAGATAAAAGGTATGTGCCTACGTAACATATGAATGAAAGAAAGACAGTGGGTAAAATGAATGACAACGTAACAGCACGTTGCAGAAATTATTATTGTTATGTTGTAACCGTCTCACAGTTGTACCGTGACTTGCTCACATGTCAGTGAAGTGGTCCCTATTTATGCTTTAAACAGCCAGGATACCTATTTGTCCCCCTTTTATAACCATTGCTCTGTGTATATTGCCTTACTCTTTGGATTGCCACAAAGCAACCTGCGAGATTGGAGAAAGGTTGAGAAGACATCGTAAGAGAAAATGACAGCATCATGAAAACGAGACGGACTGTGAATGGACAGAAGCAGAAATGCTCCTACACCACCACATAATTACGATTGGACAGTGATTCAGAGTAGGCCGTTCCTATCGAATCAATATCCAAGGGTTTTCTTTTGTAATTTTGTTTCCCTTATAAAAAAATCATAATGCTGTGCAACAAAGGGCCCAGTTCACGACTGGCAGCCACGTTTAAACAGGGAGCCCTTCACAGACAACTTTAAAATGCGCAATATAGTTGGGTGCACATGGCTAGTTTTCTATATTTCTACATAAATGTGACCTAAAACATCATCACATTTTCACTCAAGTCCTAAAAGTAGATAAAGAGAAACCAGTTAAACAAATGAGACAAAAATATTATACTTGGTCATTTATTTATTAAGGAAAATAATCAAATATTACAAATATTAATAGTGGCAAACGTATGTGAACCTTTGCTTTCAGTATCTGGTGTGACCCCCTTTGCAGCAATAACTGCAAGTAAACGTTTCCGGTAACTTTTGATCATTCCTGCACACCGGCTTGGAGGAATTTTAGCCCTTTCCTCCGTACAGAACAGCTTTAACTCTGGAATGTTGGTGGGTTTCCTCACATTAACTGCTCGCTTCAGGTCCTTCCACAACATTTCGATTGAATTAAGGTCAGGACTTTAAATTGGCCATTCAAAAACATTAACTTTATTCTTCTTTAACCATTCTTTGGTAGAACGACTTGTGTACTTAGGGTCGTTGTTTTGCTGCATGATCTACCTTCTCTTGAGATTCAGTTCATGGACAGATGTCCTGACATTTTCCTTTAGAATTCTCTGATATAATTCAGAATTCATTGTTCCATCAATGAAGGGAAGCCGTCCTGGCTCAGATGCAGCAAAACAGGCCCAAAACCATGATACTACCACCAGTGGCGTAGCTACGGGCGGGCGGAGGGGGCAGTCTGCCCCGGGCGGCACATTTTTGGGGGCGACATTATTGGCCAAAAGGCTCAGCACAATTTGTGTGTAAGCAGCAGGGTTCGGAAAAATATCACTCATGTATGAAAAAAGTCAAATTCTTTGATTTTTAATCACAAATGCTTGAAAAATAATGTTCAGACTGTCCTTCTACATCAAACACAGCAGTGGAAATTTATGAGGCAATGACAAAAATAAACATAAACATTACACCGAAAATAATTTATAGGAAGATAAACAACTAATTTACAATTTATAATTTTGTTTCCTTATTAATCCGAATGCGATTTTGCTCTGCACAGAAAACATTCCCACCTATCACTTGTACCCTACTTTGGTTCTGGTTTTCATGGCGTAATTATATTAAACTAATAATTAGAACACGGCTTATCAGTGTGTCTATACTATATTCTTGTCTAGTTGATGCTTATAAATGTATATAAAAAAATATTGCTGTTTCTTTATATATGAATAAATCTATGCAAAATGTTTCTTAATTTTTCTCTATACGTCATTTTAATTTTCTGTTTAAATAGTTTATCATATTCAGATATGTTGGAGGGCGGCAAATTGAAGCATCGCCCCGCCCCGAGCGGCATGAACTCGAGCTATGCCACTGACTACTACCACCACGTTTCACAGAATGGGATAAGGTTCTTATGCTGGAATGCAGTGTTTTCCTTTCTCCAAACATAACACTTTTCATTTAAACCAAAAAGTTCTATTTTGGCCTCATCCGTCTACAAAACATTCTTCCAGTAGCCTTCTGGTTTGTCCACGTGATCTTTAGCAAACTGCAGACGAGCAGCAATGTTTTCTTTTGGCGAGCAGTGGCTTTCTCCTTGCAACCCTGCCATGCACACCATTGTTGTTCAGTGTTCTCCTGATGGTGGACTCATGAACATGAACATTAGCCAATGTGAGAGAGGCATTCAGTTGCTTAGAAGTTACCCTTTGTGACCTCGCCGACTATTACATGCCTTGCTCTTGGAGTGATCTTTGTTGGTCGACCACTCCTGGGGAGGGTAACAATGGTACTTGAATTTCCTCCATTTGTACACAATCTGTTTGACTGTGGATTGGTGGAGTCCAAACTCTTTAGAGATGGTTTTGTAAACTTTTCCAGCCTGATGAGCATCAACAACTCTTTTTCTGAGGTCCTCAGAAATCTCCTTTTTTTGTGCCATGATACACTTCCACATACATGTGTTGTGAAGAGCAGAGTTTGTTCTTTAAATAACACAGGGTGCCCACTCACACCTGATTGTCATCCCATTGATTGAAAGCACTGGACTCTTAATTTCGCCTTCAATTTAACTGCTAATCCTACAGGTTCACATACTTTTGCCACTCACAAATATGTAATATTCAATCATTATCTTTAATAAATAAATGACCAAGTATAATATTTTTGTCTCATTTGTTTAACTGGTTTCTCTTTATCTACTTTTAGGACTTGAGTGAAAATCTGATGATGATTTAGGTCATATTTATGCAGAAATATAGAGAATTCTAAAGGGTTCACAAACTTTCAAGCACAACTGTATATGTACAGATTTGAGTCCAAAACAGAACTGAATCGATGAGGCAAAGATGGCTGTTTTAAGGCAGAGGAACAGGTGGGATTTCCCGTAATTGTTCTGCATTGGAAATAGAGAAAGGTTTGGGACACTCCACCTCCCCCTGGTGTGGCATGGAATTACCCTCATTCAGTTCCTTCAGTTGCCTCCCATGCACATGTGTTTGACAAAGCTAATCTCCCATTCCTGAAAACATTCCTTGTACTCCTTGTTTGTTTCCAGGTCTAGAGCCTCCTGCATTTTTTGTCTCCTGGACTTTTTCCACAGTGGCAAATCTCCTTCCCTTTAGTGTCAATGTAAATTTTGAGAACAAAAAAGTCACAGGGAGTGAGATCCAGTAAATATGAGGGGTGTGACACAACAACCACATTGTTTTTGATAAAAAAAAACAAAAAAACACCAACGTGGTGTATGCAGGTGCAAAATCCAGTTTTGGGTGTGCTTCTTCTTAAGGTGTTTTTCCTCATGCGTTCCCATAGAAGCCTCAGTTGTCATCTTCTTCTTCCACTTCTGCATGGAATCAACATGCTTGATCAACCTTCTTCAGACAGCTCGGTCCTGCACCCTCTCACCAGTCAAGCACTTTTCCTTCAAATCTTCCTTTACTTTTTCCATCCACCTCTTCTTTGTCCTCCTTCACTTTCCCTTCCCCTGTACTTCCATTCCCATCACTCTTTTGCCCACATCTTCATTGTCTCTTCTCATCACATGTCCACACCACTTTCTTAGCTATCCCATCCACTTTTGTTGTTCCTCTGATTGTCTCGTTTCTTATACTATCCTTTTTTGTAATTACACACATCCATCTCAACATTCTCATTTCTGCCACATCTAACTTCTTCTCCTGCACTCCCTTTACTCTCCCCATGTCTCAGCTACATACACCATTGCTGGTCTCACCACCATTTTAAAACCTCACCTTTAACCTTTGTCTTAATTCTTTGATCACACAATGCTCCAGCTACCGCCTTCCAATTGTTCCATCCACACTGCACTCTATATGTTATCCCTGCATCTGATTCCCCATCATGGGCTATCATTGATCCTATATATTTAAATGTATCCAGTCTTTTCAAAGGATTTCCCTGCTGGCTAACTTCTGTGTAATGTCACTGATTAACACTGAATATTAAATTGTCTGTCCATGGGTAATAAACTCTTTATGAAGAAGTCTGTGAATGTCAAAAAAATGCTTTGATTATTGTCAATTGAAAATTTGCTGTGGTGGCTTGGAGAAAAAAAGCCACTGTGCAAGAGAAATATGCACTTGATAAACTCGGCATGATGCCACTCAGCGGACTGACTAATCAGACTGTAGACAGACAACACACTAGGCCATGTCTGAGAACTGCACCCTACTCCTATGCTTACTACCACTTGGTGTGCATTATTGTTGCATCATGACTCAGTATAATTGTTGATAGTATATTTTAGTATGTGTCTGTGGGGAAAAATGTGCAGCATTCGACATTTTTAATAAAGTGCTTTTAGCTCAACAAATCCATAAGCAAGAAGTTCGCAATGCAATCCTAGTAATTACCAACACGAACAGAGATGAAATCATTGACCATAAAAACATAATGTACACATTTAGAGACTACTATAAATCCTTATATTCTATTGAGTTTAAAGAAGACAACACACAATCTAATGCATTTCTGGATACATTACAGATACCACAAATAGATACTTTTAGTGCGGAGGAACTGGATAAACCTTTGGATCTATCAGAATTACTAGATGCTATAAAGTCACTTCAAGCCGGGAAAGCAGAAGGCCCTGATGGCTACCCTGTAGAATTTTATAAGAAATTCTCCACTCAGCCAGCTCCCCTCTTATTAGCAACATTTACAGAATCTAGAGACAATCAAATTCTACCTCAAACTTTTCACCAAGCATTAATCACCATCTTTCCTAAACAAAATAAGGACTTATTACAATGTGCATCATACAGACCAATTTCACTTTTGAATAATGATGTTAAAATACTCTTAAAAATCATAGCTAGAAGGATGGAGAAAGTGCTGCCTTCAGTAATATCACAAGATCAAACTGGATTTATCAAGGGTCGACACTTATCTTCCAATCTTCGACACCTGTTTGATGTAATATACTCACCAGTAAAGTCAAACACCCCAGAAATATTATTATCATTGAATGCAGAAAAAGCATTTGACATGATTGAATGGAAATTTGCAGTCGCCATTGAACCACTGACGGTTCCCTGTCAAATTGCTTATCAGATAAAGGGGATTATCAGATAGGGACTGGAACAGAAAATTTCTCTATATACAGATGATATGGTACTGTATATATCAGACCCACAAAATTCTGTGCCTGCAGTCTTAACAGCACTCACAAAATTATAAAAGATCTCTGGTCTCAGAATTAATTTGAATAAAATTGTACTCTTTCCAGTGAATTCTCAAGCATATAATATTAGATTAAACACCCTACCTTTTATCATTGCAGATCAGTTTAAATACCTAGGGGTAAACATCACAAGTAAACATAAAGCTCTTTATCAACAAAATTTCGCCGGCTGTATGGAAAAAATTAAGCAAGACTTACATAGATGGTCAACCCTTCATCTCACTCTAGCTGGAAGAATTAACATTGTTAAGATGAATATTCTTCCTAAGCTTCTTTTTTTATTTCAAAACATTCCAATATACATTAATAAATCATTTTTTAAGCAATTAGATTCAACAATAACCTAATTTATTTGGAACTCAAAACATCCACGTATTCAAAGAGCGAACGTACAAAGACCAAAGGCAGAAGGTGACATGGCTCTCATATAACTTTCAGTTTTATTACTGGGCAGCAAACATACAAGCTATAAAATCCTGGACACAAATAGATTAACATACACAGGCTTGGTCCGCAATAGAAGTTAAATCCTGCAGTACTTCTTTATGTTCCCTGCTCTGTGCCCCAACAAATGTATTTTATCGCCAATATACTGATATCCCAATTGTACTTCACTCACTCAGAATATGGAACCAATGTAGAAAGCATTTTAAAGTGGAGAAACTTTTATCTGTGGCACCTCTGCAAAAGAACCACCTCTTTCAACCCTCATAAACATATGCAGTTTTTAATATTTGGAAAAGGTTTGGGATTAACTTGCTTAGAGATCTTTATATAGACAACAGCTTTGCATCCTATGAACAATTACAATCCAAATGTAACTTTCCAGCTACACATTTCTTTCACTATCTTCAAATTAGGAACTTTGTAAAATAGAACCTTCCCGATTTTCCTCATCTTGCACCCTCCTCCATGCTGGAAAAATATTGCTCAATTTCAAGGACTTAGACACCATCTCTGCAATATATAAAATTATTTTACAGTCCCTCCCTTTCAAAGATCCAAAAGGACACTGGGAAAAAGATCTCTTAATCAATATATCGTAAAAGGAGTGAAAGGTAACAATGCAGAGAATTCACTCGAGCTCCATATGCGCAAAGCATACAATTATACAACTCAAAATTATATATCGAGCACATCTGTCTTGCTTAAAACTCTCCAAAATGTTCCCAGTTCAAGATCCAACCTGCGAACGCTGCAATCAAGTCCCAGCCTCACTGGGTCATTTATTCTGGGCCTGCACCAAATTAACATCATTCTGGACCAAAATTTTTAATTACCTTTCAGACAGTCTTGGTCTCACAATCCCACCTAACCCATTAACAGCTGTGTTTGGGGTTCTTCAAGATGGGTGTAAAGTGGAGAAGGACAAACAAATTGTGATTGCATTCACTACACTTTTGGCACGCAGACTTATTTTGCTAAACTGGAAGAATCCTAACTCTCCTCTTTTATGTCACCGATGTTTTGTACTATTTGAATTTGGAAAAAATCAAATTCTCAGTTAGATGATCAGTACAGATTTTTTTCAAAACCTGGCAGGATCTAATCAATAATATTTTAAAATAAGCTCTTAAAGCACCGAGGAAGCAATTTATTCTGCATTTCTTTTTCTTCTCCATTCATCTCTATTGCCCTTTTAAACTAATCAATTTAGATATGTTTACAAGCTTTAAGTTTTACTCCGTTGGCCATGCTCTCTTTCTTAGGGGTGGGGGTTAATTTGTTTTCATCCTATTTTTTTTTGTAAAAATTGATCTTTTTGTATGGAATGATTACAATAAAATTAATAAAATTAAAAAAAGTGCCGCACTCCTCCACAGAAAAGTGAACAAGGGGCTTAATAGAATTGAATTAAATTTTGTGCGACAGATTAAATGCATTGTGCATCTGCAGAAAGGAACAGGGGTAAAACCAGAAGAGGTAACCCAAAAGAAAACCTCTTTTAAAACCCTAAAGAAACTATTTGTAAGTTTTGCATTTACGTATAACAATGGCTAAATCACTTGCAAAACAAATATTAGTGTCAGTTTTTATTTATTTATTTTTTTAATTTCTATTAATGACATAGATTCCTGTTTAGTCAGTAAACTTGAGAATTTTGAAGACGATACTAAAAGTGGAGGAATGGCAGACACAAAGGGGGCTACAAAAACAATTCAAAACAACTTGGACCAGCTTCAGAACTGAGCAAACACTTGGAAAGTGCAGATTTTCAGTTCTGCAGTCCTCTTTCTATTTCTTCATGACTGATGTAAGTGGACTGCAAAGGATATTCAGCTGTGACTTTGGATATTCTCTTGGATATTCTCCATCCTCTGACTTTTGCACTTCATGGAGTTGCTTGGTTTACTCTTTTGTCTTTATTGTGTTGGTTAGCCCACCATACTGCCTCACCACAAGTTGGCACTTCCAGATGAGGTCCACAATCAATTGAAACCCTAGGCAGGTGGTCTCCATTGAACTAATTCTGTGATGTTGTAAACCAGTTGGCTGCACCAGTGATTTCGGGGTGTCATATTAAAGGGGCTATTTTGTGTTTTATTTTTGTAATTTATTTTGACCATTCTACAGAGATCTGTTTTCACTTTGTCCTTAAAGAGTCTTTTTTTCTGTTGATCAGTGTCCAAAAAGCAACATTAAATCCACTGTGATTCTACGTTATATAACAATAAAATGTGAAAACATCCAAGAGATGAATAGTTTTTATCCACACATTTTTTTACATATTGTGGAGGTAAAACCTGGGCACAGACAGGCAGACACCAATAAGTCCAACACACATGTTTGTTTACACTATTTGCACAAAACAGTCCCGCACAGCACACAGTGCCCCTGCACCAATCACCCTTAAGTCCGGGCCTTTCAATGCACCTTCCTTTCTTCCGCCGCCTTTCTTCCTCTCTCCTGAGCTTTGTCCTCTTCCTCCCGACTCCGGCTGATGACTTGAGGGAGGTGACCTCTTTTATTCCCATCCAGACGTGCACCAGGTGCCTTCTGATGAACTTCCTGCGGCACTTACTGGTGTGGCGGACGTGCCGCATGAGCACCCGTGTTTTATCTTGGTAGAGTAATATATATTGCTCTACTGTCCCCTATTGTATTATTAATATGTAGCCTTAGAATACCTAATCTCACAGACTTACCACTGTATATAACTTATCCCCACCTTCCCATCTATATCTATAACCTCAGGCAATTAGATGTAGTAAAAAGACAAGCAGGAGTTAAGTTACACATAAAATAATGTATTACTGATAATATTCATAAATAATAACAAAATGCAAAGTACATTTGAATATTGGCAACCATACAACCTGATAAAATGGTGATGTGTAATTCAGGTGGCACACAGACTTGTAGTTACTTAAAATGTCTCTAGTTAAGGCATTGTTGGTGCTCAGCTTTCAGCCACATGTCTGTTCAATATGGCTGCTGAGCTGTGCTCTTCATTGTGTTGTCTTCATCATCACAGGTTAGCAAGAGAGATGCTTCTTCCATCATATGTTGGTTAGAGAGAGAGATGCTTCTTCATCATATGTGAGTCAGTGAGAGAGAATGTGGTTGAGCAAGCAAATTTATAGGCTTTCTGTCCAACTCCCTACAACGAATAGGATATCATGGTACTTGAAGGCCTCTGAGACAAGCCAATTCCAAACAGCCATACCTCAAACCAATGGGTGAAATAGAACATCTTATCTCCTGCCCCCAAAAGACCATATATTACACTAACCTGGCTTTGTGTGGGGGATGGGGGAAAAGACTTTAACAAAGAAATGCTCATCAAACTGGTTTAAGACACATCCCCCAAATCCTGTCGTAAAATTAAACATGGGGGGGATAAACAAGAATGCCTCTCACCAAGGTACCACTAAGTTACATTGGTTTGCCTAAATTATAAATAAAGACATACAAAACATTTGTCAAGTTATATGCAAAATCTTACATCACAACAACCCGGAAGCACTCCGGGTGTCCCTGGTATTCCCTGCTGGTGTCGGCTCCTAAATCATCCGGGCGACCCCTGGCAGTGACCACAGGCCCCTATAGGGTTGGGCTTCCAGGCTCAATTCCCATGGCTCCCATACCAACCAAGGCAGCTGCCCTCTTGTGGTCCAGGGGAGGCAGAGTCTCTCTCCTTGTCCTACCAGGCATCATGGCTGGGCACAGCCCCCAGCCGACCACCACAATATATATTACAGAATCTATTTAAATACCCAAGTTCTAGATATTGTGATCAACAAGAGGCACTACAGAGCCCCAAATACAAATGCACAGATAAGTCTTGGGTTCAAAAAAAGGTTTGGTTTTTTTAAAGAAATACCTGTAATTCTACAATTACAAGCACTCTTTGCTTCTCCAAGTAAGTGTTGCCTGTATCCCCTCCTGGTTCATGGACAAGACAGTGAAGTTCTTTTTATCAAAGGTGCAGGAGTTGTTCCAGTGCCAGAGCATCACCCATTGGAAGTACTTCTGTGTCACAAGAAAGACCAATAAAGTAGGAAGTGTAACTCCCTGCAGCATCCACGGACCCCAACAGGGCTGCCTTACTGGCCTACAATTCCCAGCATTCCCTGCAAGTGACTGAATGGGTACCAAAGCCCAGGGTTGCTGCCATCTAGTATGTTGGGGGAAGCATACAGCCTTGAAATGAAGCCTCCTCTGATCTCTCCATTGTATTGACGTCACGACCAGTTAAGGTAGCGGGGCCAAATTCGGCAGGGACACCAGCCGTGTCATCATTTACAAGATGTATCTACTTTGCCTTGAATGTTTTCCAACACTGGTGAAAATTTTCTATTTAATTTACAGATCTTAAATGTGTAACTTTAATAGCCCTTCAAAGTCATTTCTTTCAGAATTCTTGAATGGGTGACTCATGTGACAGCACCATTAATGTTACAACGTAAATAAAGCCAGTTCAGAGCCTATACAGCTAGTTAATATTGTATGCTGGAGATGTTCCCTCCATCAGGAAAGAATTTGTGGCGCAGTTCCAAATATTCATTTGCCTTAAGAAATAAGAGTGCACCATTTCTAGAGGTCATGGAAAGACAGGAAAAGTGAAATGGATGGTAAGTGGATTAAATTTTATTTGTGTAAAGGAAAGAAGGCTTGACCTACGTCACAGCGTGCATTTTGGAAATTTTTTAACTTGAAGGACTTTTACACATTTTAACTATACTTTAATGAGTCCAAAGAATGACTTACTGTAGATGGGGTGTACATTTCATCCTGTTATTTTTTTAATTTTGTCATTTTCTCACATGCAAAGAGCTCTATGTATGTTGAGAGTATCAGCTGTCTACTAGCAGACCCACTGATTATTGGGCGGTAACAAGTCTCAAAGGCTGTTGTATAATTTAACATCTCTCTGGTGTTTTCCAATTACTTATTGTGAGGCAAATGCAATTTAATCAGTGCCCAAGGCTATCGTCAGAGGCTGACAGCTACAGTCTCATTATCAATTTTGATGGCTTTTGTTAATGGGAAATAATTGCAAAAATGCATCAGTAGCATCCCTTCTTCAGCAGAATGCATCTGTTTGGTTCATGTGCTGAGTGAAATGAGGACTTCAGGGTTAGCCAAAGACGGTGTCACTCTGGACAGTTCAGGCCACAATCACTGTGCTGCTAAAGCATTTCATTCACTGCCCTGTAAGCTTTTGCAGAAAGAAGATTCAGTGTTTGGCCTTTTATTGTCACATTATAACCTGGAATTTAAAGGGATTTTTGAGGGTAGCACTATTTGATTTACACAATATGACTGCCACTTTGAAGATGCAAAACATTTTTTAATTTGACACAGATAATAATTAAGACAAAACAAAATTAGAAATCCTGAGTGTGCATAGATATTCAAGTGAATACTTTGCTGTACGCCTCTTTTACAGTGTGTCACACACGTGCACATGAGAGGCAGCTAAAGGGTCTAAATGAGAGTAATTCCACACCAGACCAGGGGGTGGCGGAGGGCGCTGACCTTTTTACTCACTTTCTTGAGGAAATTCCAACTGGCCCTGATGACGTCACTTCCGTTTCCGACCTTGATGACGTCACTTCTGGTTCCGGGCCCTTAGATGATGCCACTTCTGGTGAAGAACATGTGACCAGAGAAACTTCCGGTTCTGGCCCTTTTGATCACGTCACTTCCTTTTCTCGTCTTTAAAGCTGCCATATTTGGCTAACCTAGTTAGTTCTGTTTTGGACTCCGTGCTGAGCACATCAGTGCTAACAATTTACCCTTTTTGCAGCCAGGGAATATTACATGG
The DNA here is from genome assembly GCF_016835505.1 of Polypterus senegalus. Lineage (NCBI taxonomy): Eukaryota > Metazoa > Chordata > Cladistia > Polypteriformes > Polypteridae > Polypterus > Polypterus senegalus. The sequence continues at coordinate 137,343,333 of NC_053165.1, read as the reverse complement.
GTGGCTGCCCCAAAACTTTTCATGACTCTGGTGTCTGTTTATTGTGACAAGTGTTAGCTTAGCATTTCTTGTCACTGATTGATGCCCTCAATGCCCAGTATGTGAGTTCTCTTGTCAAGTTTATTGCCCAACGTTACCATTTATTATAATGAATTTAATGGTGCTCCATGGGATATTCAACATTTGAGATTTTTTTTATAACCCAACTCTGATCTGTATTTCTCCACATCTTTGTCTCTGACCTGTTAGGAGTGTTCCTTGGTCCTGTTGATTGTTTAGTGATGTTGCAGAGTCAGTGGCCTTTCAGGACAGGTTTATTTATACAGACATCTGTGATACTTTGATGGCATATAAGTGGACCCTAATCATCTAGTTATGTGACATCTCAAGTTAATTGGTCTTAGTCATCTTAGTCAGGGGCCTTTCAGAACAGATCTTTGTTGCATCTCTGATTTAATGCCTTCCTTGCCTGGTGTGTGAATTTTGGTGGGTGGTCTTCTCTTGTCAGGTTTGTAGTGGTGCCATATTCTTTCCATTTTGTTATAATGGATTTAACGGTAGTCCTTGGGATATTCAAAGTTTTGGAAATTTGTTTAGAACTCAACCATGATCTGTACTTCTCCACAGCTTTGGCTCTGACCTGTTTAGAGTGCTCTTTGGTGGTCTTGTTGCTTGCATAGTGGTGTTGCAGAGTCAGGGGCCTTTCAGAACAGGTCTGTTTATACAGACTTCATGTGGCACTTTGATGGCACATAAGTGGGCCCTAATCATCTAGCTATGTGACATCTCAAGTTAATTGGTTGGAACAGATCTTATTTAGGGGTTATATAACAAAGGGATTGAATACATATGCACTCATATTTTGTTGTTTTACATGTTTTTTTATAAATATACAGGGTATGAGGTATTTTATTTTCATTCTGCTTCAACAATTTGTACTAATATTGTTAAGTCAATTACATACAATCCAAATGAAAATTAATTTTAATTCTAGATTGTAATGTGATAAAACAGGGCAACCACTGAGGAGGGTAAATACTTTCACAAGTCACTATAAGTCTTCATTCTCTGTTTATAAATAGCCAGCGACAGTGAAACGCGTACGGACTGTGGCAGTTTGGTTTCATATGCACGAGTTAATGGAGCAGAATGCTCGATCACCAATTGTGGAGAATTAGAGGTTGCAGACCAGAAAGTGAAAGCAGAATTGGATGGGGTAAGTACTGTATATACTAACGTATAAGTCAGGTCTTGAAACCCGAAAAATCGATCATAAAATCAGACCCTGACTTATACGCCCGTTCAAAAATTACATCTTCTTGCCTCCTCCAATCTCGCACCAGTTTCTCAGACGCATCAAATTTTATTGCAGCAGCACAGTTACTAATTTCTTCTGCCACTTCAACGACATTTAATTTAAAACCAGCTTCATATTTTCTTCTAATCGAACGCTCCATCATAGATAAAGGATGCTCTTACGATAAAGGTGTATGAGGGTGTGAGATATAAAAAACACAAATCAGTGCAAACGTTGCTTCGGAATAGTTTGGGTATTACCGTGTGGTCACGTAGGCACAATACATAGAAAAAAGGTACTGATCTCTGTGGTTACTCTGTCAGGTGAACATTGGCATATCATAATCTCTTGTGTCAATAGCGTGAGTTTTCCGCATTTGACTTACGACTGACATTATAAAATGCCTTGAAATTATATGGTAAAATCAAGTCCCAAGGAGGCAGCACGGTGGCGCAGTGGTAGCGCTGCTGCCTCGCAGTTAGGAGACCCGGGTTCGCTTCCCGGGTCCTCCCTGCATGGAGTTTGCATGTTCTCCCCTTGTCTGCGTGGGTTTCCTCCGGGCGCTCCGGTTTCCTCCCACAATCCAAAGACATTCAGGTTAGGTGGATTGGCGATTCTAAATTGGCCCTAGTGTGTGCTTGGTGTGTGGGTGTGTTTGTGTGTGTCCTGTGGTGGGTTGGCACCCTGCCCAGGATTGGTTCCTGCCTTGTGCCCTGTGTTGGCTGGGATTGGCTCCAGCGGACCCCCGTGACCCTGTGTTCGGATTCAGCGGGTTAGAAAATGGATGGATGGATGGATGGATCAACTTAAACGCGAGTATATATACAGTAGGTCCTGAAGATATGTGGGTGCAGGGGCAGGAGGATAATGAATATTCATGCAAGACACTGTAATTAGTTTGCTAAGTGAACAAATGTAAATGTTAAGTTATTTTCCTGATCTTCGCAGGCTTACTGAAGCCCATCCCCACATCACTGTTCCTAAGGCCACAATCATTCCTGGACTAAGCCAAAGCCTGTTGGTCTGCTGTCAAACACACCCTCTTGTCCTCTGATACTGTCGTGAACTTGCCAGTTCCAAAGCACGTATTTCCAAACACATCCATTGATGTCCACTACTGTAGAGGTGGGATATATCATCAAATCCCAGCTAGTCATTCGGGCAAGCACCAGATCTTTATAAAATGAAAAGTTTTTTCTGACATAATGCTTTTTAGTAATGATGAACCTCCCCAGAGAGCACTGGGCAAAGGAGTTGCCAGCAATGGTGAACAAATCCGTATACCCAAACCAAAGGCGAAGTTAAAAGAACAGAGCAAAATGGTCAAAATCCAATGCATCCCACAAGCACAGAATTTAACAAAGAAACACTCACCCAATTCCCAAATAAATTCAAAATGAACTGACAGGAGCTGTGGAAGACCCTTCAGATTTGTAGTGCGGGGGTCAGTTCCTGTTGGTGATTCCCTAGCTAACCAGCTGAGGTTAGAGTTACCCATCCACCTAACCAGCACACTTTGGGGTAAGTGAAAAAATGGAAGTAGCTGAAGAAAAACCTACATAGGTGCAATTTAAACCTGACTTACTGTGTCACAATGCTGTCTAATAAAATAATTGGCAGTCAAATTTACAGCTTTTGCAAATGTTAAAAAAAAATTTTAAGGTTATTTTCATGTTGAAAACGACAGAAGGTTAAAGACACAACATTTCAGCTGTATTGCCTTCATCAGGTGTGTGTGACGGTGTGGGTCCTGCTCCATGCTCCCTCTTCTTGTTTTGGGAGCCACTTGAAACCAACATCGTCGGTAATATAACCAGATGAGCTGTGCAATGAGGACAAATCACACATGGAGCAAGGGGATGGTGTAAAAGTGTTAGTGTTTTATTAACAAACCAAATTAAAACCAAAACAGTGTCCAAAGTGCAGTGCTTCAAAGTTCCACAAATAAATAATCCATAAAAATGGGTGCAGTAAGTGAAGGTTAAAAATCAATAAATAATCTTTTAAAATGAGGTTAAAATTAACAGGCTAGAAGCAGTCCCTTTCTTAAAAACCTTCTCTTTTTTAACTAGCAACTCCCCTGTTTCTCCCATACGGGCCTTGCAACAGGGGAGTCACCCTATCTGCAGGTGCAGCTGACTCTCCTGCTGGTCTAGTAGCCTTCCATTCCCTGGCTACATACAGTCCACTCACCAGACCGAGACTTGAGTTCCCCCAACAGCCAGGGAGCTCTCACTGGGGCTCAGCCTCCCAAGCCTCCCTTATGTGGCGAGCCATTAATAATCCTGAACACTCCTGCTCCTCTGAAAAGCTTAACAGGAGTGACCCAATCCATCTGCCCTGAGTGTCAGCCTTATACCCTGCCAGGGCTCTCCTTCCAGCTGCCTTCCTTTGCTCAAGCGAGCCTGCTCTCATTCACTCGCTCGCTTCCACACCGGCTTTGTTCTCCTCCTGCCTTCTTCTTTCTTTAACCTCTGTTCTCTCTTGCTTGTTCTTTCCTATCTTTATTTCCCCCTTCCGCACTTGCGCTTCTCCCTTTTATAATGGGGACGTGGCACAGGTGTGGCGATTAGTAGCCCCCGACATCAATTACGGACACTGGCGATCCCGCACCTGTGCACTTCAGTGTCAAACGCCCGCATAGGGCCCAGGAACTGTTCTGGCCATACTACCATGAGTGCACCGATTATTTATTTGTTGTCATCTGTTTAGAGCCGCAGACCTGCTGTATCACAGTGTGCAACTGAAAGGGAAGGTGCAGGTAACAAATAGGAGGGGAAAGAGGGAACAAAGAAAGGTGAAAAGGTGAGAGGAGGTGTAGGGAGAGATTTAAAATTGACCTGAAGAAATATGTGATCTCAGGCTGAGAATGAGCTGAGTTGCTTCTGTTTCTTTGACGAGTGTCTTTGAAGTCCTGCGAAAGAATACAAATGGAGAGATCAGCGTGGCTATGATCAAGGGATGTGAAGTGGAGGCGGAGGTGGAGTGGTGGCTCTGAGGCTAGGGATCCGCAATTCCAATCGGAAAGTTGCTGGTTCGAATCCTGTAAATGCCAAAAGAGACTCTGCTCTGTTGGGCCCTTGAGCAAGGCTCTTAACCTGCAATTGCTGAGTGCTTTGAGTAGTAAGAAAAGCACTATATAAATGCAAAGAATTATTATTATTATTATTATTATTATTAAGTGTTTATACAGTAATAGACTTTGTAAGGTCTACGATTTTAACAGCTTGAATGTGCTCACTGAAATGGCCTGCTAGCAATCTCCCTGTTTCTCTTATGTAGATGGCCGGACACATCCTACAAGAAAAACAATAAATAAGATGTTTAAATTGGCAAGTGGCCCATTGTCTACTATTGAATTGACCAGGGTGATCAAATGGAAGGGTATTATTGGTGACATATTTGCAAATCACACAATGACTCCTGTTACAGCTCAAAGCGCCTGATGAGGAATGTGGCTCTCCTCCCTGAAGTGAGCTATGAACTCAATGTTTGTGTATATTAGGAGATCAAGAGAGGGTTCGGAAAAAAAGGGTTCCATGGAAGGATGAGTCTGCAAAATTGGGAAATGTTGTTTGATGTCCTGTAGGAGAGAGAGAGAGAGTGTTATACTACATGTTTCTTTATGTCACTATATCTGGACAATACTGTTATGAGTTTTATTCACATGTGCATGTTAACTGTGGCACACAGGGGCTCAGCAGTTAGAAGTGCTAGCCAAGCATTGGATTCGATAGCCTAAGACAACTGGAGGCTTGTATAGTCAGCTTAAACACAGGTTAGGGTATTTTTGTCCTCTATCAGCACAAATCTCCTTTCCTTATTGGGAGAATGAGAATCGGCATATAAGCACTATGATATGTCTGTATTTTGGGGAAGAGGAATTCAGCCCTTGTTTGGAGACAGAGAAGACCAGCAAATGAAGCAAGACATTATAAAAGGTCTGGACAGTGGCCAGACCCTTTGAGGCGGAATCAACAAAGCTCGTCGAAAAACCTCCCAGCGTAGGGACGGAGAAAATGGCTGACTGTGTTGATCCAGATTCCCACCTGGATAAAAGTCTGTCCATATGCCTCCCTGTCTGTAACCGCGTAAAACGTCAGTAAATGTAAGCTAAAGATATTTTGTCTCATGTGATTTTTGTACCGCCGTAATCACTATGGGAGGGATATCGCCTTTTCTGGTATATTATGATATTGTTTAATTATTTAATAAGCCACAATATTAAAAGAACACATTTCCAAGAGAGCTAATGCCTCTGCAGGAAACAGAGAGTTAGGCTGGAATGAAAGGACCAATGGGATGTGGGTTTTCTTAATAGATTTGATTAGATCAAATTTAATAATCCCATGGGGAAATTCAAATGCATACATCAGAAGAAACATGATAAACAATGAAACAGTCTCACAGAACAGATAATATAGCCAATCAAATGATAAATAAATAAATTACCCGAGTAATGTCGGGTAGAAGCATTGAATTACCTGATAACAGTAGGGAGAAAAGACCCCCAAAGATGCTTCTTAGCACACTAAGTGGTGTAAGGAGCCTGTGGCTAAAACTGCATCTAAGAGAGCGCCTGCTGGAGGGAAATTTTAATGATGGCATTCAATTTTGCCTCCATCCTCTTTTCCACAACAGCTTCCAGTTTGCCAAGGTTTCACCGAGTGATATCGCAGGCTTTCTTAACAAGTTTGTTCAGGTATTGTGCTTCTTTTGAGCACAAGTTGTTCCTCAGGAGATCACATTGTAGAACACCACACTGATTACTGTGGACTGGTAGAACATCTCCACACATCAAAACACCCTCACATTCAGGTACGACTCTCCCCAATTACCTCATCAACTCCCCCCGCAGCTGCACGATTGCACGCACGGAGACTGACATGGCCAAATGGATTACTTAAAAACTGGCCATTCATTCAGAGCCTGCGGACCTGCTATATCACAGTGGCCTTCTTGTCCAGTGCCACTGTGTTGTCAGACAAGTCCAGTTGTTGTTCATGTGAACTCCCAGGTACTTGTAGTTCTGCACCACTTCCACGTCCTCCCCCTGAATGGTGACTTGTTTCAGAGGCTCCTTGGCACACCAGGAGTTCACCACCAGCTCTTTTATGTTGCTGATGTTGAGTTGTAGGTTGTAGTCCCTGCATCACAAGACAAGACTTCATTCCCAATGTCAGAAAAGTAAGAAATGCAAGATTCTGGAATGGCCAAATCAAAGCCAGGATCTAAATCCCATCAAAATGATGTGGATGGAGAACTTGAAACAGATCGTCCATGAAAGACACTGCTTAAATATCACCCAGCTGGGATAATTCTGCTTGGATGAGTCGGGGGGGAAAAAAACTTTCTACAGGTTGATGTCAGAGACTGGTAGACATTTGAGGGAACAATTCCAGCAGTTAGAGCCAAGGGTGAACTTTCTTTTCCCGCAGAATGAAATGGCAAATCTGTTCATTTATATTGAATAAATTATTAAAAACATATATATATATTTTTTTCAATTACATCACCTATATCTAATGATGTAATTTAAATGAATATGAAATTTTAGTATGTCCCCCATATGTTAAACAAAATAAATCATGGGGTGTCTCTACTTTTTCACATGAATGTATATAGTAATATTCATTGAAATAAACAAACAAAACCCAAAATTACCTTTATACAGTGACAATAAATAAGAGCAACACTAAGACTTCGTCCATCCTTGTCCTAACTATAATACAGAAACATTAAGGATGGAGTAACAAACAAGGCACTGGTGTGTGTGGTAACCAGAGCAGTTGTTGTTGGCTTAGTGGGAGCCATGTGCTTAGAATTGAGAGCGTCTAGTCGGAGAATGGGAGAGTGGCACATCGGCAGCTCTGTTCTGCGAATCGTGCCACATTGAGCTGATTCACATTGAACGTTTTTTTATCCTATCTGTAAAACTGGGAAAGGCTGGTGACTCGTCTGCTCTGTCTGAAAACCTACCAAGTCTGAGGATGCCACCTGAGAAGTTGCCAGCTGTATAGCAGTACGTGTATACTGGGAAGCAGGTGGCAATGCCAAGGATCAATGAACAGGAAGATTAGACAATTCAGAATGTTTGAACTAATTGCAGATCTGCAGCAGTGGGATACAGTGAGGAAAGAGTACAGTGTCATAAAATTTGATTAGCTTCAGCCATAGTTCCCGATATGTGTGATTACTTTTTGAACTGGGAAAATGATATCACTCTGCGGTGTTCTGGCGCCCTGCCTGGGGTTTGTTTCCTGCCTTGCGCCCTGTGTTGGCTGGGATTGGCTCCAGCAGACCCCCGTGTCTCTGTAATTAGGATATTTACGGGTTGGATAACGGATGGATGGAAAATGATAAAACTGAAAAGATGAAATTTGGAAAATGTGTAATTTTCTTCAGATTTTATATTTTAATGACACTTCAGTTACAAAACCAAGATGGTGAAAAAAGCTAGAAGAACACAAAAAGAAACTGCAGAAGACAAAAGAACTGTGTGTAGTGCACTGGACCAACATGTAGAATTACCCATTTATTGTACTCCAGTTTAATTCCTTGCTGTTTTTTTATATTATGATGAGTTGCCACTCAACGAGGGTAGGGTGCATCAAGGCTTTAGGAGAGGCAGATAAGCGTGTCCTGGCACAGCAAGTGCAAAAGGAAAGAGAAGGAGAATGATTTTTATTATAGTAGTATATGTTATATTTCTTATTAAAGACGAATTACAGATATTTAAACCTGTATGTTTAAGTTATAAGTGCACTTTTTTCCCCTTGAACTTGTGATCTCTGTAACAGTTTAACTAACCACATAAAAGAGGAAAGTGTTAGCAGGGCTAAAGTAGCAAAGACAAGAGTGGTCACTGTAAATAATGCCATCTAGCAAAATTAAGAGGGCAGAACTTTAAATAGTAAAATGGTTCTTTTTTGGACTTTCCACATGAGTAAAGGTGTAGCTCTTGAAACATTGGTTGTCTTTGTGAATGCTCGCCTCGTGAACTTGTACTGATCTGTTAAAATGACACTGGACAAAGAAGGCAACCCTGATAAGCTTTTAAAGGTCAGCTTCAAGCAAGAAGAGATAGAGAACAACCAGGGGTTACACTTCAGTTTAGGTATTGCAAAAATACATTTGTCACTCAATTACTATTAGGTAACAAGACATCATAACATACACTTCTCTGGGACTTCACAGCACTTATTAAAGATCGGTGTGCATTGTAGTGATTTAATGAATAGAGCTCCAGAGCAGCGTTGGTCTCACATTTAGCAATTTTTGTATGATGTGATATAGCGACTCTGGGGAGTGTGCATTTTAAATGAAGAAATGAAAAGTACAAATGAGTTTTCGGGTGCGATGGAGGTAGCATGGCGGAGCAGCTCCTAAGACACATGTGATAGCGGACAATCCCTCATTCTAGTGCACACGTGTGGGACTGACCTGTTCCCTTGTTAGTGCCAGAGTCACGATTGCCATACCTGCTTCTGCCGGTAGTTTAAAAGTTGTCCGAAGCGTGAGACCAGCAGGAGCAATAAAACGGGGAGTGTCCAAACGAGATAAGGGGACTGATGTAAAAGGAGAGAAGATTAGTGTGAGCCCTTGATGTACAGAGTGAAGGCAGGTGGTCAAGAGTGAAAGCCTGGGGGACGAGTGGGAGGGCTGAAGAAGGGCACTCCTGCTAATTAACTTGGGGAAGTAAGAGCGTCCCATCAGGTAGTGTGTCCCACAGGAGTCAGTGGAGACAGTGTGGGCAGCTCAGCGTGACATCCTATATATGCTGACGGACTGGCAATGGTGGGATCCAAGGTTAACTGAATCTGTCAGTGGGTATCTCCTCTATCTGAGGATGCTGGTAACGGTGAGTTAAGGTGACACCAAAGTTTGGAAGAAGGATGAAGGCTCATGATTGTTTTATGATTTTATTTGAATATTTATTGTCTATGTGATTTTACCCTTCACGACTTTGCATTTAATTTTTATTCTGGGTCATTTATTTATTTATCGATGACGCACTATTTGCAATCATGTTTGACTTTATTTTGAAATAAAAGCACCTGCGCACACCACCTCTTGACTGTGTGCATAGCTTCACTTTTCACGTCTCATCCTCGCGTACGTTCTCTATAGTTACGGGTGCAAGTGGCTCCTAGAAGTGTCACGAGGTGTGTGGAGCCAACCCAGACCATCACACACAGACACCTGGTTGTTTTATGCTGGGCAGTTGTTCCCAGTATTCATTCTTTGTTGCGGACACTAGATCATTTTATCAAGAGGGTATTTGCAAAGGCACCCTGCCATCAAGGACCACTGGGCACACACCTGGAATGCCCCAAAGGTAAATCCGTCCCTGGGCCAGAGAGAAGATTTTCCACAATTGTGGTATTGTGTAATAGGTGATTTGGGGACACCACCTGGGGGACTAGAAGTTTTTTAGCTGGGCTTAGAGAGGCTGCATAGTTTATTATTTGTAGCATTTTTGTGGTTATGTTGGGAATGAAGTGCACCATTTCTGTATATTTAATGCCTTAAAATCATTTTATGAGAGTGGCCCATTCTAGTAAAATTAGCTGATGAGAAAAACTGCAGTTCTCCACAGGCCTCAGGAGAACGCCAACATGATCCTTTTTCATGTCTTATCTGAAGGCTGACAGCTGAAAAATTGCACTGTGTTTGTTTCAATTAGAATGGACTTCTGCGAACACCATCCACATATATGTATTGTAAAAGAATGAGTCTCAACACACTGGAAAGGTTTGGGGCAGCCACCCGTATATTGTCCCTGGCTGCAAAAGGGATTTGAATAAGCACTGATGTGCATGGCTCAGGTTCCAGACTGGACTGAATTAGTGGTGGAAAAGATGGCAGCTTTAAAGGGTGATTCCGGAAGTGACGTCATCTGAGGCCGGAACTGGAAGTGGCATCTTTCTTGGTGCGGGAACCAGAACTGACATCGTTCTTGGCACCAGAACCGGAAGTGAGGCTGATGTTAAATCAGGTAGGCTTTCCCATATTTGGCCTGCAGCGACAACAAAAGAAGGTTTTGTGCACACTGCCACCCCCTGGCCTGGCAGATAATTAACTCCTCTTGATCCACTCAGCTTCCTCCTAATCGCACATGTGTGACAGTATCAATAGCTTTAATCATAGATTTTAAGAGTTTACATATTTATAATTCAATGGAAAAGTTTTCTTATTTTAAAGCTTGTCTTTCTGAAAATACAGGATAGAAACACATACCGTATATACTCGCGTATAAGTCGGGTCTTGAAATCCGAAAAATCATAAAATCAGACTCCAACTTATGCGCCCATTCAAAAATATGACTCTTACATTTTTTTTATTTTTTTTTTTGCATCTTCTTGCCTCCTCCAACCTCGCATCAGTTTCTCAGACACATCGAATTTTGTTGCAGCAGCGCAGTTACCCATTTCTTCCACCACTTCAATGACTTTTAATTTAAAACCAGCTTCATATTTTCTTCTGATCAAATGCTCCATCATAGATAAGGGATGCTTTTATGATAAAGGTGTATGAGGGTGTGAGATACAAAAAACACAAATCAGTGCAAACGTTGCTTTGGAATAGTTTGGGTATTACCGTGTGGTCACGTAGGCACAAAACATAGTAAAAAAGGCCGTGTGCTCCGTGGTTACTCTCTCAGGTAGGCGTTACCATATCATAATCTCTTGGACCAATAGCGTGAGTTTTCCGCATTTGACTTATATGACTGACATTATAAAATACCTTGAAATTATACAGTAAAATCAAGTCCTGACTTATCCGCGGGAGAACTTAAACATGAGTATATATGGTAGTTCCATCAGTGATGGTCAAATAAATATTCAGCAGCACTCAGGACTTCCCACAGTACAGACACACGTTGATGATTTAAGTAGAATATGACAAAGGTCTGAAGTTGGGTACATCTTTGGTGGTGGCACTTCAGTTTAATCGTACAGCTCCAAGCTCTAAAGGGAAAAGTTGAAGAATATGGTTAATCCTGTCATGTACCATTGCCAGGCATGGTGTGAAGTACGGGAATGACCAGGGGACTCTCTAATTAAGTCTTTGAACCCCCTCAAAAACAAAATTGTGTGGGATTTCTGAAAATAAATGTAAAAAACACAATCCGGTGATAATTTCACCCATGGCTTGTTACTAGATAGATAGAGAGAGAGGTTGGGAGCTTGCGCTGATAGCTTTGCAAGAAAATCAACTTAAAGGGTGTTGCTCTTTATTTTAGCCTCCTTACTCTGCTGTGGTTGTCTGCGAGTAGTCAAGCCTTTTTCTACATTCAGCCATAAATCGTACTGTATGTCGAAGCAACCACTTGATGCAGACTGTTTTGTATTCTTGATTATTTTGTTTTAATAAGCTGGCTGCTATTTCTCTTTTTTGCCCTCCCAGCATGTAATACGCCAACGACAGCAACAGCAATTTACTTCTTATATAGCCCAAAATCACACAAGGAATGCCACAGTGGGCTTTAACAGGTCCTGTTTTTGACAGATCCCCAACCTTGACAGCCTAAGAAGACAAGAAACACATTTATAATCTTTTTCTTGCTGTTCACTTAAGTTAATTTAATGCATTGAACACCAGCATGCAATATGTAATTAATCTGAATTATACTTTGTATAAACACTGTTCTGCTTTTTCTTTAGTGATTTAAGTCGCATCTTTATTTCGTGTCCCTGTTCACTTGTTCGGTAAGGATTGCAGGTACAAAACGGATGCTAGTAAATTACTCCTCCTTGAAAGGTACCTCATGGCCCTGCACAATTCATCAGACACTTCAGTTTGAGACTGGCGGCCTCTCTCAGGAGGCAAACAGAAGATGGCAACAGAAGGACTGGGAGGAGAACTCCTGTTTAAGCAAGTGTCTGCCAAACACACTCTCCTGTCCCTGCTGTTCCAGGATCTATAGCTTAAGAATTGAGCTTCTTAGTCACTTGTGAACACAGATAACTCTCATTCCCACTGGATGCTGAGAGAACGTCAAACAGTCACTGGGGTCATTTAGGCAGGCACTCTATCTAGAGTAAATATGGCACTGTGTGCACCTCATGTTTTACATTGTTAAAGCAAATTTCTGTCTGTATTTGAATTAGTAGGTGAATTTCATCTCCTCTTGTTTACCATTCACGTTTCTTATTGAGCCTTGTGTTAGCTAGAGATCCACGTTTTTAGCAACTCCTTTAGAATTCCCTCATGTTTCCTTGACAGCTAAGATACAGTTAGGTCCATAAATATTTGGACAGAGACAACTTTATTCTAATTTTGGTTCTGTACATTACCACAATGAATTTTAAATGAAACAACTCAGATGCAGTTGAAGTGCAGACTTTCAGCTTTAATTCAGTGGGTTGAACAAAATGATTGCATAAAAATGTGAGGCAACTAAATCATTTTTTTAACACAATCCCTTCATTTCAGGGGCTCAAAAGTAATTGGACAATTGACTCAAAGGCTATTTCATAGGCAGGTGTGGGCAAGTCCGTCGTTATGTTTTTATCAATTAAGCAGATAAAAGGCCTGGAGTTGATTTGAGGTGTGGTTCTTGCAAGATTTCGCTGTGAACAGACAACATGCGGTCAAAGGAGCTCTCCATGCAGGTGAAAGAAGCCATCCTTAAGCTGTGAAAACAGAAAAAAACCATCCGAGAAATTGCTACAATATTACAAAGACTGGCAAAATCTACAGTTTGGTACATCCTGAGAAAGAAAGCAAGCAAGCACTGGTGAACTTTGCAACACAACAAGACCTGGACATCCATAGAAGACAACAGTGGTGGATGATCGCAGAATCATTTCCATGGTGAAGAGAAACCCTTCACAACAGCCAACCAAGTGAACAACACTCTCCAGGGGGCAGGCGTATCAATATCCAAGTCTACCATAAAGAGAAGACTGCATGAAAGTAAATACTGAGGGTGCACTGCAAGGTGTAAGCCACTTGTAAGCCTCAAGAATAGAAAGGCTAGATTGGACTTCGCTAAACATCTAAAAAAGCCAGCACAGTTCTGGAAAAACATTCTTTGGAGAGATGAAACCAAGATCAACCTCTACCAGAATGATGGCAAGAAAAAAGTATGGAGAAGGCGTGGAACAGCTCATTATCTAAAGCACAGCACATCATCTGTAAAACATGGTGGAGGCAGTGTGATGGCTGCCAGTGGCACTGGGACACTAGTGTTTATTGATGATGTGACACAGGACAGAAGCAGCCGAATGAATTCTGAGGTGTTCAGAGACATACTGTCTGCTCAAATCCAGCTAAATGCAGTCAAACAGATTGAGCGGCGTTTCATGATACAGATGGACAATGACCCAAAACATACAGCCAAAGCAACCCAGGAGTTTATTAAAGCAAACAAGTGGAAAATTCTTAAATGGCCAAGTCAGTCACCTGATCTTAACCCAATTGAGCAGGCATTTCACTTGTTGAAGACTAAACTTCGGACAGAAAGGCCCACAAACAAACAGCAACTGAAAGCCGCTGCAGTAAAGGCCTGGCAGAGCATTAAAAAGGAGGAAACCCAACATCTGGTGATGTCCATGAGTTCAAGACTTCAGGCTGTCATTGCCAGCAAAGGGTTTTCAACCAGGTATTAGAAATGAACATTTTATTTCCAGTTATTTAATTTGTCCAATTACTTTTGCACCCCTGAAATGAAGGGATTTTGTTAAAAAAATGCTTTAGTTGCCTCACATTTTTATGCAATCTTTTTGTTCAACCAACTGAATTAAAGCTGAAAGTCTACACTTCAACTGCATCTGAGTTGTTTCATTTAAAAATTCATTGTGGTAATGTACAGAACCAAAATTAGAATAAAGTTGTCTCTGTCCAAATATTTATGGACCTAACTGTATGCAGTCCCTCGTCCATCTTCCATGTTTCTTCCCAGTAAGTGTCACATTCATTCATAGACATAAATAAGGACTGAGACCTCCGTAGACCCATAATTCGATAATTTTATTTCGAGAGGTAACTTCCACTTCACCACTGCTCTTTGGTGCACTTCTTGTAGTACACCTCCCAAATCGCCATTTCTATCTCCATCCCTTATGTGACATTCAGACTCAGTGCTTGCTGGGATAGGCTCCAGCTACTCCACAACCCTGCCCTGGATACGCAGGTTAAGAAAACGGATGAATTTTAAAGCTCAGTCTTATCTACAAGTTCATATTGCAAGTCTTCTCCATGTCCACAAACACATGACCATGCAAAGACAAAATGCTGGTCCTCTGCTGCATATGATAGAGCATTATGATCAAGGATATAATTAAAAACCTGTTTAATGATAGTGATAGTTTTGATCAATACGCTAAATAAGTTTGGAATAATTACAAAGCTGATGAGAAACAAAGCCCCTTCCTTCACCATTTATCTGTCATGCTTTGTGAATAAGCAGTTTAAAGATAAAACTTGTCCAGTTACAGTCAGAAGTTAAAATTCATATTTCTTTCAGTGTACGTCTGACCTGTAAAATAAACAGGAATGACCCACACAGAAGTAAAGCAAAAAGTCATAAATTCATTTAATGTACCACTTCTATTTTCAGTGAGGTTATTCATTTGGAGAAATTCTTATAGCTTGCTGCATAATACTGCAGAGTGTATTATGTGATAAACAGGATTTCTCATACAGTATCCCCCCGGACAGTATTTAAAGGGACAATATAGCTATAAGCCAATATTACAACTAAGTAATATCGCTTTTGTTATTTGAGAACAGCACTTTTTTCACGTTAAAAAAAGCAAACAAAAAAAAACTTCTTTTGCGACTTAATAGTTTATCTGTGACCAAAGTGTAGACATAAAATCAGGATGCTCATTAGAACAATGTCTACATAAAATGCTTCTTCACAATGGCATACATCTTGGGTGTCTCCAGATAGATACTGTATATGATGTTAAATTAGCTTTCTGCAGCGCCTGAACTGCGTAATCTCCATTAAGGAGATAAGAGGCATAACAAAAGGATGTGTGTGCACATATTATACATTAGTGCACAGTAAATAGTTCAGTTTATTTTAGCAGAGCTACAGCTAAAGTTCTACATTCTTTAAAATAATATACAGCACTGTCTATTAAGATTGGTACAAAGACACATTTTTCCTTGATATCCCCCTCTGCTCCACCGTTTAAAATTATAAATCACACAATTCAGACATTGTGATTAAAGTGCACATCGCAGACTTTCATTTAAAAGAATTTGCACACACTTTGCTATCACCAACACTGTTATTCCACTTCAGGGCACCATAATGTTTGGCACAATTGGTGTCACAGATGTTTGTGATTCCTCAGGTGGGTTTTATGGTTTCATAAGATGCCTCAGCCTGCTTCTACCCTTTAGAGTCTGTCGTTGCCATTGTTCAACCTGTGGGCAAGAGCTGTGCCAGTGAAAGTCAAAGAAGCCATTATGAGGCTGAAAAACAAGAATAAAACCATTTGAGACATCAGTAAAACCTAAGGATGACCTCAATCAATTGTGTGGAATATCATGAAGAAGAAAGAACACGCTGGTGGGCTCAGTAATCACAAAGGGACCGGTAGACCAAGGAAAACCTCCACTGTTGATGACAAAAGAATCCTCACTATGGTAAAGAAAAAGCCCACCAAACGCCTGTCTGACAGACCAGAAACAGTCTTCAGGGGGCAGATGTGTGTGTGTGTGTCAGAGACGACTGACTATCAGCAGAAGACGTCATGAACAGAAATACAGAGGCCACACTGCAAGATGCCAACCACTAGTTAGCCACACAATACAGGACGGCCAGGTTGTAGTTTGTTAGAAAGGACTTAAAAGAGACTGCAGAATTCTGTGAAAAGGTCTTATGGACAGACGAGACAAAGATGTACCTGATTGTAGTGAAGGCAAGGAACTGCCCAAGATCCAAAGCAGGCTACCTCATCTCTTACATATGGTGGGGGTGTAATGGCTTGGGCATGTATGGCTGCCACAGGTTCTGGCACACTTCTCTTCATTGGTGATAGAACTGCTGATGGCAGTGGCACAATGAATTCTGAGGTGGAGAGAAACATCTGATCTGCTCAAGTTCCCATAAATGCCTCCAAACTCCTTCAACAAGATGATGATGATCCAAACATACTGCTGAAGACGTAGAGGAGTCTTTCAAAGCTAAAAAGTAGACAATTCTTGAATGGCCAAGCCAGTCACCTGATTTAAGTCCAACTGAGCAGGCCTTCCTTATGCTGAAGAGGAAACATAAGGGGAGAAACCCCAAAAATAAGCAGGAGCTAAAGATGGCTGCCTTAGGGCCAGCATATGCCTGATGCTCAGAATACTTTTGTGCACATATCATGGCTGCCATGCATTCCCCACACTGTTTTGCTGCATCGTCTGAGCATGTCACCATAAATTAAGGCAACGCATGAGAGAGTTGCAGTACCAGCAAAAATTTAGGTGGTCAGTGTGTTCAAGTTTTAGAACCTGACTTCCGCATCACTGCTTACGATGAATTGGGCTGAACGTTTCAAGGAAGAGATGACAGAGCAGGTTAATGCTCAGCAAGTGATGCCTGTTGCAAGATAACGCAGTGTGACAGCAAGCCATA
Source organism: Polypterus senegalus (assembly GCF_016835505.1). Taxonomy (NCBI): domain Eukaryota; kingdom Metazoa; phylum Chordata; class Cladistia; order Polypteriformes; family Polypteridae; genus Polypterus; species Polypterus senegalus. The sequence goes on along the minus strand of NC_053165.1, from coordinate 137,326,450 downwards.
TTGCAGCTCCAACAGGATCACTGTGTGTGTGTGATGTTTGAATGGTTTGATGTGGTGAAGCAAATCATCCAACTTCAGTGCTGACATACGAAAGATTTCATGGTTATTCATAGTGCTTTGCTTCATCCATTTCTCGCTGAGGCAACACAGGAGTTTTTCAAAGCTAAACAATGGAAAATTCTTGAATGGCCAAGCCAGTCACCCGATTTCAGTCCAATTGAGCAGACCCTCCATATGCTGAAGAGAAAAACTTAAAGGGACAAGCCCCCGAAACAAGCAGGAGCTGAGGATGGCTGCATTAGAGGCTTGGCAGTGCATCACCAGAGAAGAACCCCTCAGCACCTGGTGATGTCTATGAATTTCAGGCTTTGAGCAGTCATTGCATGTAAAAGATATGAGACAAAATCCTAAATATGACAGCTTTAATATACCCACCATTGCTATGTGATAAACATTATGGTGCCATCATATCATAATTATAACAGCTGAAAACCTACCCTTCACAAAGATTATTACTTTTCAGTTACAGTGATACCAATATAATAATAAATTAGCTGGCTTTACTTTCATAAGAGTTAAAATAAATAATTTTCAAATTTAAAGTAGATGTTCTTATGTTTTGGTGTAGGTGGTGCTTTTCCCGGTCGACTTTCTACTGCACACAATGAAGGAAATATAATTTCTTTAATTTCTTTGTTCAGGAGCTCTTCTGCTTCTTTGCCTTGATTGCACCTTGTGGTTGCAGGTGGTACTGCAATTTTCTCTTTACGTTTTTACACACCGTGTCGTTTTTGCTAGAGAAGTGTTGGGCAGTCAGTGATCAGTAACCCCTTATCTTTAGCAAGATGTATGCATGGCTTTTACGTACAGTAGGTCCCTCTCTTGCCTGTGCTGTCTTAGCAAGTTTTGGACTTGTGGCCCGCTTGTCCAGCTCCAATACAGACAATTCTTTTACTCTTCTAGTTCAGTTCCAGATTGTCCTTCAGAGTAAAGAAGGATCGGTGTAGCCTTTGTTTCTGCTGCACCCAAAGCAACGGGGTCCCTTCGATAGAAAGCAGAAGTTATGGCCAGATTAAGAGAAGTGAACATGTAAATAGGGAGTGTAGATCTGGTGAAGGCAACAGTTTTTAAAGCAAGGAGTACCTAAGCCCATCATTTTTGGTTGACTATCGGAGCAAAGAGTTTGTCCTTCAAAGTTTCCAGTCATTGACTTATGGCTGTTTATTTGAGTTGAATGTTTTAACTGGTACCACGAAAAGACATCTCAGGAGTGTCACTTTGCAACTGATTATTTTATCAGACGTCACTGCCGCTCACGTATGTGGATTTCACTTTCACCAAACAACAAATCTTTTAATTCTCGCAGATACGCCTCTTCATTGGGAAGAAACACTACTTTTCCCTGATGGTAACATGAATTAGAACATTAGAACACTCTAGACGAGAACAGGCCATTCAGCCCAACAAAGCTCGCCAGTCCTATCCACTTGTTTCCCCCAAGAAAACATCAAGTTGAGTTTTGAAAGTCCCTAACATCTTACTGTCTACCACACTACTTGGTAGCTTATTCCAAGTGTCTATCGTTCTTTGTTTAAAGAAAAACTTCCTAATGTTTGTGCGAAATTTACCCTTAACAAGTTTCCAACTATGTCCCCGTGTTCTTGATGAACTCATTTCAAAATACAAGTCTCGATCCACTGTACTAATTCCCTTCATAATTTTAAACACTTCAATCATGTCGCCTCTTAATCTTCTTTTGCTTAAACTGTAAAGGCTCAGATCTTTTAATGTTTCCTCATAATTCAACCCCTGTAGCCCTGGAATCGGCCTAGTCGCTCTTCTCTGGAACTTTTCTACGGCTGCTATGTCCTTTTAGTAGCCTTGAGACCAAAACTGCACACAGTACTCAAGATGAGGCCTCACCAGTGCATTTTAAAGCTTGAGCAGAACCTCCTTGGACTTGTACTCCACACATTAGGACGCTATATAACCTGACATTCTGTTAGCCTTCTTAATGGCTTCTGAACACTGTCGGGAAGTTGATAGCTTATAGTCCACTATGACTCCTAAATCCTTCTCATAAGGTGTACTCTCGATTTTCCGACCGCCCATTGTGTATTCAAACCTAATATTTTTACTTCCTATGTGTAATACTTTACATTTACTGACATTTAATTTCATCTGCCACAAATCTGCCCAAGCCTGTATGCTATCCAAGTCCTTCTGTAATGATATAACGGATTCCAAATTATCTGCTAATCTACCTGTGTTGGTATCATCTGCAAACTTAACCAGCTTGTTACTTATATTCCTATCTAAATTAGGCTATCTACGAGTCTCCGACTTAAAGTTTAAATCTAAACAATATATTCGATCTCTTTTCACTGTTCCATTATTTCACTGAGTAATAATTTACGTTTCTTTGCGCTAATGTGATCTTTACTATGATTTATTTGAGACTTTCGAATTTTAGTACTTTCATAATCTCTAACCTGCTCTGCATGTGTATCGCTCCAACATTTTTGAATTCTTTACGACATTCTACTTTTGTCATCGACTCTTTGTCTTTTAATTCCTGCCCCGGGTGTGGTTAAATCCCTTGGCATAAAGTCTTGTCTCGCGGGACTTGAAAGTATTTCTCTGAAAAAGTCACGTCTCGTCCCAGGCTAAAAAGTCTCATCTCAGGATTGTTTTTTATTATAATATAGCACTATATACTCAACTTTTATTAAATGATCTAGTCCTTGTGGGTTAAATATTTTATTTTTGTCAAAATTCTTGTATAGCACAGTGGTTAGCATTGGTGCTTCACACATCCAGCATCCTGGGTTTGAATCCTGCAGCTGCATGGTGTTTGCACAGTTTTCCAATTGTGTGTGCGTGTATTTGATTTTCCTTCCACATCCCCAAACACGTGCAGATTAGATTTCTCGCTACTCTAATTTGTGTGTCAGTTGGCCCTGTGTTGGACTGTCGCCCTGTTTATGGCTGCTCTGCATGACTCTGAATTAGATAAAGGGGGTCAGAGACTGGAGTGGTGAATTTCTCGTGTTGTACAATTAGTTAAGATTTAACATAAACGTAACTAAATCAGGTCCTTCAGTATACCCCTGGTGTCACATTTCTGAAATGAATGCTCATCTGTTGATCTTTAGATGCTAGCACAAACATTTCACTAGATTTTCCGTAATTGCCCCTCCAAGTATTTTCTTGTGTTAAAACAATATTTTTTTCACGTTTTGTGAATGATAACTAACAGTATATGTCAGTAAAGTTTCACTTACCTTCCTACAATGGCAGTTAAAAGCTTGTTTCCATTATTTAAGACTAATTCATTTAACAAGAAATTAACGAATAATGGCCCAAGAACCCAGGAGCTAAAAACAGCCTCCTTCTCTTTAAAAATAAAATGCCTGAACATGTTTCATTTACCCTCAAGATGACAATTTATTCAATGAAAATACTACATGAAAAACATTACCTTTTGATGAAATTCTCCAGCCAGATTCACATTTTTATATACTTTATAAACAGATCCAAAAGGGAAATTGGAGTGAAGGTACTGTAATGTGAATTCTGATTGATGTGGATATAATACTTAATATTTTTAATCATTGGCAGAGTTTTGGGGAATGAGGTGTTAGTGTGAAGGTAATTTTGAAATAATAACTAGAAACCTGTATGACAATAAATGTGTATATGTACCTGTATATGTGTTATGAGCGTGTGCATGTGTATATAATAGAAGGCCCTAGGGGAGAGAACACGTAAAGGGCATTACCTCCTCTGGAGTGCTTAAATGGCAGCCCCCCCAGTTTGTGGTGGTGCCTCCCTCAGGGCAACATGGGAGTTGGAATTGGGCACTGCCCTGTAGGGTTCTGTGGGCACCGTCAGGGGGTGCTACAGGAATGGCTGAACCCTTTATTGCAGCACTTTTGCCATACCTGCAAGCAGATTACAGGACACTCTGAGCACTTCCCGGGGCTTTATAAAAGGATCCGCCTCACTCCATGTGAGGAGCTGGAGTTGATGCTTACTGGGAGGAGTGGAAGTGGAAGGAGAAAAAGAAGAAGGAGAAAAGAATGTGCTGTTTTGTGTTTTGCCATGCGCTGTGCAGGTGGGAAACAGTAGAAAGGCGTTGGAATATGCCTTGTAGAAGGAGAAATTAGCAAATACTCTTCCAGTCTTTCTTTGAGGGACATTGTTTTTAAGCATTTCAGTCATTTTATCACGCTTTTGTTCACAAACAGGAGATCCTCTGCCCATCTTTGCTCCTCATATTCTTTGCCTTTGGTGGATACTGCTTTTGTACCAACTCATGATTACAATCGCCTGTTTGAAATCACGTCATTATTTAATTCTTTGACCTCATTACTGGCCCTAATTTGCCCATCATAACTTTTTTTTTGGAATGGCAACATTACAGAGTAGTGAATGCTTTACCCTCCCAACCCTTTTTTGGAAAGCATTGCAGACCTTGACCAGACAAAATATGAATTATCTTGGGTTCATTCCGTCTGCAATGAAATAAAAGTAAATTTAAGAATCACTACATTTTTTGCATTTTCTATACTGTTCCAACTGTTTCTGGAGTTGTATTTTATTTATTTTCATATAACGCAAAGTATATGTAATTTTTTTGTTTGAACTCTTCATATATTTCTATTCCATGGTCCCTGCAAGCCCATTTCAGCTTGTGCTACATTAGCCACCACATTGCCATATAAACGAGCCAGAGATATCAAAAATAGCTTGGGGCAGCCGCCCTGGCTGCTAATGGGTAAATGGCTGAGTTGCTCACAGAACAAAGTGCAAAATAGAACTGATTTTAGGATGAGAATATGACGGCTTTGGAGGCCAAGACAGGAAGTGATGTTATCGGAACCGGAATTGATACCATCTGGACCGAAAGTGGCATCATCAACAGCACTGGGACCAGAAATGATGTCGTTGGCGGAAGTGACGTTATCAGCAGAATCCACACACACCCCAATCCCCACCCCCAGAAATTATATCATTATAGGCGCCGGAAGCAAGCGAGATTTCCTGCGGATGATCTGCAGAGGATTGAGAGAGACAGTCAGTGCAGCACGTCACCCTGTGGTCTGGCATGGTACCACTGTTATTTAGGCCCTTTAGCTACCTCCCAATCGCGGGTGTGGCAACATGTAAAAATATGCATTATAACATCTAGAAGAACTGAAATAAGTAGCTATTTAGAAAACAGATGAAATATCAACAGCTCCTTTTCTGTAACTACCTTTTCATACAACTGAAGAGAAGCCTTTGGAACAATACAGTATAATAGTCTTATAGTTCTTCAATGGGTTTTTTGACAATACAATTTTTGACATTCGGGGAGTGTGAAGGCTTTCTTCTTGGCACAGTTGATGTCACATCTGTGCCTTGTGGGACTTCTGGCTTTGAGTCCTCCTGACAAGCTTTTATACTTATACTTTCTACTGGCAACCACCACTATATATGGTGTGTACTAATTTAACACATTCAGTAAGCTGCCTGCAGGTTTTATTGACCAATGTTATGTATGGATTAGTCTCGTTTAGCCGTCTGCTGTCTCCTATCAGAGTGGAACCTGCTCCTGTTTCAGTCACGAACCTTCATTTGCAGCCATTAGATTGTCACAGTAAGATGGTTTTGTAGTCTCCATGGACCCTGACAACTTTAACTTGGATCCATTGGTAATGAAACTGAGCGTGAGTCGAGCAAATCAGAACACACACACACAGTCAGCAAGAGGTAAGTAAAAGTGCTTTGTGCTTTAATTTTTCAAAAAACAAAAGCAGTCAAAAGTGGAAAGAGTGCAACACAAAGCCTGAGCGACTTTATTAAATTATTTATTTAAAATCGCACATTGCCACGGACCCCTCACATCACACACAGCTGCCTGGAAAGAATTTTCTGCTTTTGTTAGTTGAAAATGTGTGTATGCTAAATATAAGTATTTCAAACAAAAACTACAGTATGCTCACAAGTCACAGTATTGTGTAGCCTACTTATATATTTCCAAAGGACTTGCTTGTGGATTGATCAGACTCTGCAGTCTTAGTCCAAAACACAATTTTGCCTTAATCAGTCCTTACACTTCCATTGCATGATCCAAGATAATTCTTTGCACTGAAACAGTCTGCCTGAAAAGTGTGAATAACTATTCTTGTTCTGTTTAATTAACAACGCTGCTATAACATGTAGAAGTTATCACATCCATTTCCTTTTGAGCAAAGCATACTTGTTTGCAAAAATAGGCAAGTTGTAACATAAGAGACTGAGATTCTCCAGAGAAGTTAGAAGGGAAGTCAACTGGCTGTTCACATCCTCTCTGATGAATGTGTAAACTACAAGTTTCTATTTTCAGTGATTTGGTCCTTATTGAATGAAGCTTAAGTACAGATGAGGGTCTCACAGTCTAGTAGCTTTGGAATTGAGGAAAGTATACAATAATTAAGGAACATACACCAGCGAGTTTAAGGATAGATTGAATTTGGAACAAATTGTGCCATCATAGTATTTAATGTGTTGACCCAGAGGTTGGCACTTCTGCCTCACTATTTCACGACCAACATTTGCTGTCTGTGTGGCATGTGCATATTCTACCTGGTATCTCTAAGTTGCCTCAGTACGAGTGCGTGCCACAGTGGGCCTTCCATTTTGAGTGTTTTCTGCAGCTTTTTGCATGGGTGGACATTTAATACTTTGGAACTGTTTCACTCTCCCATGATGTATTATAACTTAATATGCCAATCGGTGTAGAATTTAACTTGGCCCAATACATGACAATGTCTGAGTGAGTGCACATCCCATCCTATCCTAGTTCCTGCGATGCACCTGATACCTTTGACAAAGTGGACTCAAAATGGATATTTGGACATTTCATACAAGCCAAATACCAAATCTTATTTTCATCTATGGCAACACACTATAATCATTCATTTTTTTTTTTTAAATGGCATTTTTCATAGAGCACAACATTAGTGGCCATCCTAATTGCATCATAGGCCACCAGGCAAAGTAATGTGCTGGGCACCTGTTTTGACAGCTAAACAGAAACATACATAGGCATCAGAAATATCGTGTGCCCCATGCTCCTGTTGTGCCCATACGTTAAGATGGCTCTGAGTCACCATTACCAGGTGATTTGTAAGGTAAACAAGTGCAGGTATCTGCTGCTTAACATCCACGATACCTTCTGTGAAATAGGACATTACGCGTTTTAGATCTTGTACATCCAAACATATCCTATATATCATACATCTGGAGACAACCAGGAGTGAATTGTGCTTAAAAATGGGTATGGAACAATTAGACAGCATACTGAGTGTCAAATTTCTAAACCAATCCAATGCATCATGTGGGCTCAAAGTAAGGATGATAATTTTGGACTGCAAAGAGCAGTGGTGTTGTTGTTAACCTGATCCGACAGAGAGCGCACTTTTGATTGCAATAAACAATACAGCAGAAAAGTCACTTAAAAAGACCCCCATTAAACAAATATGTGTTGCATGTGCAGACAGCACATTGCACCTGTTAAAAGTTAACTAAGAAAATCTTTTTGTACACCAAGATTATACATTGGCAATCGAAGACATCACATGTGAAATGATTCTGTGTGTGCAGTTTTCTTTTGTTCAGTGTTACGATGATAGTATAGGAGTTGATGTAAACTATGTAAAGTATTGGGAGCCATGTTTGTGAAAATATGAGTTACGGAATATGCAATATGATTTAACTTTTAACTTTCTGGTAAAGTAGTCACGAGATTTACTAGCCATGCTGGGATGATTGGTTTCTAAATGGCGTTTCAACTTACTTGGTAGTATGCACTCTGGTGCCAAAACATTCATGCACAGTACACACTGCGGCGTCTCTTCACCATTGACTTCTGTCAATGTAAAACCAAAGTCCAAATAACTGTCATCATATTTTTGATATTTGCGCTTCTTCACACTCTGGTTGACGTTGCCACTGGTTGACAGTGTGCCCTCTTTATTTTCACTCACACAACGCTTATTACTGTTTAGTAAAAACCGATCCATTTTTAAAAATACATACGAGAAGAAATACTTCAAAAACTTCACTTGACTTAATCACAAAAATATACAGTTGATACAATCTCCGAAAACTAATTCAACACTAAGACTGCACAAAACTGACAGCTATTTATATACGAACACAAAGTGCTGACAAAGTCCAACAAACTACTAAAATAATTGAGAAACTTAATTATGGTACAGCACCATCTAGTAACCATTTGTAGAGGCTTCTACAAACAGTTATTACTAAGTGAGTTACTGGTTTGCATCAGGTCCGCCAGTTACCGCGTCCTTTCACTTTGAATTGAAATAAACTTGAATTGAATAAAATTTTAAAAATGTTGTAATATTTCGCAGCCCCCCTGTTAAGAAGCCGCAGGTCCCCAGGGCGCTACAGCACACACTTTGGGGATTAACTGGTCTACATGACTAACTAAAAGAAGTTAACATTACTGTCTAACTGATAATATACACATGTCATGCCAAAATAGCCATAGGATTGTAATACATAGTGTGTAGATCACAATGTTTATCTGTTATGACATTTACTGATGCAACAGTCAAAATGACAAAGAGATACCATAGCAGACAGAAGCACATCTTTTCACATTCTCATCTGTCGTCACACTCATTAAAATGTACAAATTAATTAATAACCTTCACTTACCTTGAGCTACTGGGCTCCTGAATGGATAGCAGCAGTTTAATCTTTTTATTTTCTCTCAGTGTCAGGTCTTTTGTTCAGTAGCTTTTGCTCTGTAAAGCCCCAATGGTGGTTTAAAATGCACAGACTGGAGGAATTGGTTGCAGATGTTACCGTGGCCTGTGAGTGCAGAACAGGATTCCACCACTAATCACTACAGACTTCTTAATGGGTTCTCCCCAGACGTGTGTTTTCATTTGAAAATCACGTCTGGCCCCACGAGACTATCACTGTAGAAGAAGGAGTGAGTAATGGTTGTCAGCACATTATTAAAGGACCTTGTATTAGTTGAGAAAGCCACTAGTAAGTGGGCAAAGAGAACTTGTACGCACAATGGGGCACGCATGAGAGACCACTGGATTCGTTACAGTGTTTTCCTACTGCAATGAGACAAGTTACATAGGTGACGTGATTCAATTGAAGAAGACCATCTCTGAAGACTGGGTGATGTATTAAACTGCAGAGTAGGTGCCAGAGGTTGGCTTTTGTCATTTGCGAGGTTTTCCTTTGTCTTTTCCTTACTGCCTGCTGATCATTTAGTACCAAAGCAGGGAGTGTGTGCTTTCAGATCAGATGTTTCAATTAATTACAGTAGCAAATACGGTTGTCGTTGTGTGGGGAGCTGATTGATTGATCGTCTCTTCTTTTCGTGGAGTATCTTCCTGAACTTCTAATAGTTATTATTGGAGGAAGAAAACCGTTTATTTTTGGTTTTCTTGTTTATCCCTGCTTAGCTTTCTGAGAGTGCAAATGTTCATATTGTGAACGGTCTTTTCATTTTTGCATTGTTCTTTTTTGGCGTCATTGCTTATTGACTATGATGGCAAGAATCGCACAAGGCTGAAATTAAAAAATTGGCTTGGCACTTTCTGTAATTAGAGGACAGCTGACTTTACAGCTTATTTCTTGTCCATGTTTCTCACTCACTACTGGTTTATGCTCGGTTAAAAACTTCAAGAGGGTCCAGGGTTTAATCCACGCTGGGGTTCAAATGCACAGAGCATCAGAGAAACAGTGTTTAATTTAAAATTATGACTGTTTTAATATGAAAAAGTGAGAAAACTCACTTCTTTCTTTCAATTATACAAGTTGGTCTCCAAAAGCAGTAAAACTTTCCTAAACTTTTTCTTGGTTGTTAGCTGAAGTTATTTGGCTTTATCATAATCCAGTGGGATAGGTTTCTCATTTCTTTCATAAAAATGCACACAAGCACATTGTTCTGTTCCAGACATTTTCTTTGTAATTTCCTCTTTATACTCATTTCACAAACAATTTTAAACAGTTTTTTGATATTCTTCCAGTCTTCTAACATCTTTGAGTCGTTTTGAATGTGGTTACCTTGTCACAGTACATATCATTCCATAACACTGTGTGCACCGCAATTTTGAGGCCACTCTGTTTCTGTAACAGCGTAGCAGCTTTTCTTCTTATTCTTTGTGAGTTTACGTAGTTCCCTTTATGGACTTCTAAATATTTTTTTTTATAGTGGTTCAATGGAATTGTTTGTCACAAATTCTTTGCTGCATATAATTCTGTGGCCACATGGGATAATTCAGTATATAGGTTGTGATGTGAACAATGTGTAAGTCCAGGACATGACACACCTAAGGAATTAGGAAACAGAGAGAGAGGGTCAGCATGAGGTCGAAACACAACACAATAGGCTGAGCGTCCAAAAGAGCAGTCGTCTTGAATGGAGAAAGAACAACTGACAATAATTTTACAGGGTGTTCTAAAAGAGCTGTCATACAGGTAAAGTCTGTACACGTTCAAGTACAATGGTAACAAAATCAAAGGGAAAGTACAGGAAAGGAAGTCTTAAATAAGCAAGATATCAAAACCAGAAACCAAAGTCTCTTTAGAAACTGGCCTTCTTTAACTGGTTAGTGTTTTTGAAAAGCAAAATGCAGAAGCTATAATAAGCATGCCTTGCTAAGAAGTAATATGAACGCATGCAAAAATACAGGCTAAATACTGTTACAACGAATATCGTTACAACAAAGTATTTTTATGGTTCCCACAGTTTCCCCATGAGCCAGAGTCTATACAAATCTCATTACTATGAAATACATTCAGCAAGTACTTTCATTACAATGAAGTGCCCAAAAGACCTTGAAATGCCTGAATGAATCATCCACAGAGCAGTTAGTCAGTTCTGTGGTCGTAACTCAGTTGTGCACAACAATCCTTGAACAGAAACGTAAGTTTTTCTCTTTCTTTGAATTTTCCTCGTACTGTTTTTTTTTTTTTTTTTTTTTGCTGTGTTTGTTTTCTGTGGTTTTCAGTTATAGCTTTTGCTTATTGCTCGTCAACATTTGAAAAACATCCATTGGAATTTAACTCATTGTCACCCTCCTATAGAAATGGCAGACACGAAAAAACATCAACAGTTCACATTAGACAAAAAACTTACAATTTTTCCAGCTCTCGATTCTGGCAAAACTACTTCCTTGGTGCTCCCAGGTATCCTGCAACGGCAATGAACAATCTTCCACAGTCACAACAATCGCACTTCAAGACATACTTCGGGATGTCATCCCATTTTGGCAGTTGGTCCCAAAAGAGTTCAGAAACCTCACCATATGAAGAAGAAACAAAGGAATATTCTGCTTCTAATTGGTAACTGTGCTGTCCACAGCATGCTTCTACATTTAGATAATGTTCACATTAAATTCCTCCCACCCAATTGCACGGCAGTGTTTCAGCCTTTGGATATGGGCATCATTCGTACCCTGAAAGTGTATTATCACAAAGAAATGCTGAGAAAAATTCTCTTCAGCATAACTTGTAGACAGGAGGAGATGAAAATTAAAGTGAAAGAAGCTACTGAAATGATTGCAAACGCCTGGACGCAAGTTAAAGAAAGCACTATAGTGACAAATACAGAAACTCATCACTGTGAAATTTGCATTACAACAAAATATTTTTTATGTCCCTGGCAGTTCGCTGTAACAGAATTTGACCTGTATGTCCTTTGAACCTGGGGTTCACATTAATAACAAACTGGGCTGGTCTGACAACACAGGGGCGCTATACAAGAAGGACCAGAGCAGACTGGACCTGCTAAGTAGACTCCAGTCCTTTGTGTGCAGCAAGCTGCTGGAAATGTTTTACCAGTCCATAGTAGCCAGTGTGGTGTTATACATGTGGTCTCCTGGGGAAGCAAACCTAAGCTCAGAAGAAGCACAATGCCTGAATTAACTTATCAGGAAAACCTGTGCTATCACAGGGCCAACTATGGATACACTGGAAGCTTTTGTGGAAAAGATGATGGTGGCAAAATTTGGAGCACTTTTAGTCACAGGCTTATTCCACAACAGTGAGCTATGAAGTGCGTCTGGGATGTTTTCTGCCCACTGCTATCAAACAATTCAATGCTTTCACCCAATGTACTTGTAAGTTTGTTTATGTATGTATGTATGTATTGTGAAGGACAGCTGGGGAAGCCGCCATGGGCAGTCCAATACCTCTTCCGGGACGCTTGGTGGCAGCCTCCCTGGCCGACAGTGATTCCCCAACCACCCGCAAGGCTCCATGGGAGATGGAGTCCTCCACAGCTTGGTTGGGGCCCAGGGTGGCCGCTAGGGGGGGCTGTCTGCTTCCAACAGCCCGGTTGGACAAGTCTTCAGCCCCACCCTGTCGGATAGTTCGAGATGACACTGTTGCACCCTGAGTCTGCAGAACAGCTTGAATATGTTTTGAAGTTGATTGGGGCTGTTTATCCACCATTCGGACTATCCTTCGTTGCAGTCTTTTATCAATTTTTCTCTTCTGTCCACGTCCAGGGAGATTAGCTACGTGCCATGTGTTGTGAACCTCTTGATTATGTTGCGCACAGTGGACAAAGGAACATGAAGATCTCTGGAGATGGACTTGTAGCATTGAGATTGTTGATATTTTTCCACAATTTTTGTTCTCAAGTCCTCAGACAATTCTCTGCTCTTCTTTCTGTTCTCCATGCTTAGTGTGGCACACTCAGACACACAACAGAAAGGTTGAGTCAACTTTTCTCCATTTTATACGGGTTCAGGTGTGATTGCTATATTGACAGCACCTGTTTCTCACCACAGGAGAGTTCAAATGAGCATCATATGCTTGAAATAAAACGAATTACCCACAATTTTGAAAAGGTGCCAATAATTTTGTCCAGCCCATTTTTGGAGTTCTGTGTGACATGATGTCAGATTTGGTTTTTTTTCTCTGTTTGTTTGTGTTGTTCTAATGCACAAAAAGGGAATAAACATGTGTATACCAAAACATTTGTAATTGCAACAGTTTTCTGGGCGAAATGGTGCATTTTCTGGGAAAATTCCAGGGGTACCGACAATTTCAGCCATGACTGTATATTCTGGTTCTTCTTTATACCCTTGAGTTGAGCCACCACCCTTGAAATTTCTGTGCATATAACAATTGGCCGTTCTGGTTGTTTACAGGGCATCTGCTGACTTCTTAGTCATGCCTTAGTTATGTTTCAGTACATTTTGTTGTTCACATGACCTTTATCTGATTGCCGACATTTATTAACCCTTTATGGTATTTCATTAAGATGAATGCTCTGTTACCCTAAAAAAATTCTTCCACAAAGCATTAAGAAGAATGATAGAAGCTGAATGAGATTAGTTGAGGGGCCAGAGACAACCATGGTAAGAGTGTTGATTCCCTACTCTTTGATGCTCCATTGGCTTATAAATGCTCCAGGAAACTTTTTGTAAAGGATTTAAATAGCAGGGCAAATCTACAGTCTGGGTCGCACACCAGGTATTGCAGCTGGAGGCCCAGTCGGACACTGCCTTTTCACTGTGTAGTGCAAGAAGAACCTATCCTGTGTGTCTAGCCTTTGATGAGAAGGGCTGCTATCCATCTTGGGTGTATTTGGGGTAAATGCCACACTTCTATGTAATATGCTTTATTTCACCTTTAAGCACATTTTAGGAGATAGGGACATTAATGCCCAAGACTTAAAAGTGAGCAAAAAAAAAAGTTGTACCCGCTCCCCTACTTGATTTCTGTTTACTCCGTTTACTGTCTCTCTCAAAGACCACTTGGATTTTATTTTTCTTTGGATGGCCCCTAAGTGCTAAGTAACTCACATTATCAGGTACTAAGTAGACCACATTTTTGTGTAATTATCACGCAGTCAATCCTAGTTGGATCCATCTGTGTAGGTTAAACCTGTGGATTTTATAAGTGATGAGGAGTCCCACTGTGACACCCCAGTGACAAAACATTGCCTCTGGCCAATGAATCCCTTGAATGTGTAGCAGGGAGGAGACTTAGGGCAAGGGAACGACCAGGCTAGGGAATATGAGAGAAAGAGAGATGTAAGATGACGACAGTGATGTGGTGGTGCTTTGAGGAGAGTAAGTGGGCAAGCCAGCCCAACTGTAGGCCTCGAGAGACTTTTGTGTTTCTGCACCTATGCCAATCTGTGATTTGTTAAGTAAGTAACATACTGTTTTTAATAGCTTGTTTGTGTGTTATGATTTTATATGTTTGAATAAGCCTTTTAAAGTAATGGTCACTTCTCAGGAAGGGTTTTTTTTAATGTGGAATCTGAATTTTGTATTTATTTTTGTCATAGAAGTTATTTTGCAGCATTTGCATGACCATTTTGTTTTTTCCCCGGGCACAGGTTTTGTTGTTGTCTTGACGTTTGATACTCCAACAGTTGTTTGGTTATGCTGTCCTGGACATTATGTGGTTGACATCATCATTGCACTGCTACAAGAAACAGCATGCTTGATGTGTCACTATCTGAGTTTGCGGATATCAAAGAAAATAAAAAATATCTTCCAGCAGTACGTACTGCTGGGAGACTTCAATGCTCACGTGGGCAAAGACAGTGAGACCTGGAAGGGCGTAATTGGGAGGAATGGCCACCCCGATTGAACCCGAGCGGTGTTTTGTTATTGGACTTCTGTTCTTGTCATGGATTGTCCATAACGAACACCATGTTCAAGCATAGGGGTGTTCATATGTGCACTTGGCACCAGGAAACCCTAGGTCTCGGTTCAATGATCGACTTTGTGGTCGTGTCGTCGGACTTGAGGCCACATGTCTTGGACACTCGGGTGAAGAGAGGGGCGGAGCTGTAAACTGAACACCACCTGGTGGTGATTTGGCTCCGATGGTGGGGAGGATGCCGGTTAGGCCTGGTAGACCCAAATGTGTTATGAGGGTCTGCTGGGAACATCTGGCAGAGTCCCCTGTCAGAAGTAGCTTAAACTCCCACCTCTGGCAGAACTTCAACCACGTCCCGAGGGAGGTGGGGGACATTGAGTCCGAATGAGCCATGTTCCGTGCCACTATTGTTGAGGCGGGTGACTGGAGCTGTGGCTGTAAGGTGGACAGTGCCTGTCGTGGCGGCAATCCCTGAACCCGTTGGTGGACACCGGTGGTGAGGGATGCCGTCAAGCTGAAGAAGGAGTCCTACCGGACCCTTTTGTCCTGTGGGAGTCTAAAGGCAGCTAATAGGTACCGACATGCCAAGCGGAATGTGGCTTTGGTGGTTGCTGAGGCAAACACTCGGGCATGGGAGGAGTTTGGGGAGGCCATGGAGAACGACTTTTGGACGGCTTCGAGGAGAATCGGTTCGCAGCTGAGTGTGAAGCAGCTGGGATGGGAATCAGCACCTCCAAATCCGTGACCATGGTCCTCAGATGGAAAAGGGTGGAGTGCCCTCTCAGGGTTGGGGGAGAGATCCTGCCCCTAGTGGAGGAGTTCAAGTATCTCGGGGTCTTGTTCACGAGTGCGGGAAGAATGGATCGTGAGATCGACAGGTGGATCGGTGTGGCATGCGCAGCGATGCGGGCTCTGCATCAGTCTGTTGTGGTGAAAAAGGAGCTGAGCCGTAAGGCAAAGCTCTCAATTTACCAGTCGATCTACGTTCCTACCCTCACCTATGGTCATGAGCTATGGATAGTGACCGAAAGAATGAGATTGCGAATACAAGCGGCTGAAATGAGTTTCCTTCGCAGGGTGTCTGGGCTTTCCCTTAAAGATAGGGTGAGAAGCTCAGTCATCTGGGAGGGGCTCAGAGTAGAGCCGCTGCTCCTCCACATCGAGAGGAGTCAGATGAGGTGGCTCGGGCATCTGATCATGATGCCTCCTGGACGGCTCCCTGTTGAGGTGTTCCGGGCACGTCCAACCGGGAGAAGGCCCCAGGGAAGACCCAGGACACGCTGGAGGGACTATGTCTCCCAGCTGGCCTGGGAACACCTTGGGATTCTCCCGGAAGAGCTAGAAGAAGTGGCCGGGGAGAGGGAAGTCTGGGCCTCTCTGCTCAAGCTGCTGCCCCCGCGACCCGACCTTGGATAAGTGGAAAAGGATGGATGGATGGATAAAAAAATATATTTGTGTGTGTCAGTGGTGCTTTTAAAATTTCCTGCTTTTGTCCTGATTTCACTTACGATGATTTTTCAGAGATTAGATTTGGTTATTGACGTTTCATAGGACTGATGTTTAGCTTTTGACTTTCTGCTTATTTGTGTTTCCTCTCTTGGTCATCCCTTTAAAGTAAATTGAACTCTTTCCATAGTGAGTCTGCACTCCACTCATCCACCCTGCACCATTTACCAAACTCGTATTTTGAAGTCAGTAAATGTCCAAAGTCATTTATCATGGATTTCCTAAATTCCAAAACTTTGATTGGTTTTTTAAAAACAACTAAAATAAATGCATACAGATTTCTGAAAAGGTCTTTTTGCTATTTTATTCATTTTTATTCCTATTTTTGACTTTTAAACAGTTGTTTTGAGATATGTCTAAATAGAACATCATGACAACAAAGCTCTGTTATAAAGCTGTTTGTCTGTTGGAAACATTTTTGTCAGTCTTTGCTTCTAAAAATATATTTTTAACAGACACAAGTCTCAATAATAAGATAAATGATTATTTTAATTTTCTCCAAATACCTACAGTATGTCAAGAAAAATGCAATTAAAGGACATTTCTCATGGCAGGTATTGCAGCATTTTGACAGTTTTACAAAGGCTTTGCTAAGTAGGTGTCTTAGGGGAATTTTAGAAGTAGAAGTCAAGGAAATACTTATTTAACATCTAGATTTTTAACACCATCTCTAACACTCTTTTTTTAAGCAACTTTATTATTCTAAACTTTGGTGGAAGAGTTCTTCTAATAATTTTTAAGTCACAGAAAGTTAACTTTGAATACTTTTTAGTATCTGAATAATTTTAATAATGATAGTTCAAGCAAATATTTTCAATGCTGCTGAAAAAGTCAGCATACACTGTAAATAGGAAAGACATGTTTCCATAATAAGGAACTTTTGAATCGAAGGTCTGCCTCTCGTCCTCATTCATTGGTCAGGTATCCTGCATTTTGTACATTTTGAGCATACGAATAAACAGACTTATCAGGAAAATCTGTTCCATCACAAGGTGAGCCCTGGACACACTGGAAGCTGTTGTGGAAAAGAGGATGGTGGCAAAATTAGATGGCATCATGAAAAAATACCCTCCACGAGGCGCTGTCATGGAGCAATTTCAGCCAAAGGCTCTTTTCACCATGGTGTGCTAAAAAGCACCTCTGGGGGTCTTTTCTGCCCACTGCTATCAGGCAATTCAGTGCATCCACCAGTTGTACTCATTAAGTTTATTTTTATTTATTACTTATTGTTTGATTGTTTGGGTTATCTGCCCTGTGAGTCTGTATTCTTGTTTTTTTATGATGCTGCTGCTGTATGCATCTGATTTTCACCATTGGATTAAAGAAATTTATCTATTCTAATCTTAGAACAGACTAAACTAAAAGAAGTGGGAGTTCAGGGTGATGTTTGTAGATAGGTGCAAAAACTGACTCAGACAGAAGAAGCAGAGGGTTATGGTGTGAGGAACCTTATCAGAATTGGCTAAGTGGTGTCCGGCAGGGGTCAGTGTGGGGGCTGCTGCTATTTTTAATATATAAAAATGATTTAATCAGAATCTAAGTAACAAGCTGGTTAAATCTGCTGATAATACCAAAATAAGAGGATTGGCAGATAATCTGGGGTCTGTTGAATCACTACAGAGGAACCTGGACAGCACACAGGCTTGGGAAGATTTGAAGCTGATGAAATTTATTGTAAGTAAATGTAAAGTATTACATGTCAGAAGTAAAAATGTTAGGTTTGAATACACAATGGGAGGTCTGAAAATCAAAAGGTCACATTATGAGAAGGATTTTGGAGTGATAGTGGACTCAACACTATCAACTTTCAGGTGGTGTTCAGAAGCCATTAAGAAGGCTAACAGAATGTCAGGTTATATAGCGCCCTGATGTGTGGAGTACAAGTCCAAAGAGGTTCTGCTCAAGCTTTATAACGCACTGGTGAGGCCTCATCTGGAGTACTGAGTGCAGTTTGGTCTCCAGGCTATAAAAAGGACATAGCAGCGCTAGAAAAGGTCCAGAGAAGAGCATCTAGGCTGATTGCAGAGCTACAGGGGATGAATTACAAGAAAAGATGAAAAGAACTGAGGAAAAGGAAATTAAGTGGAGATATGATTGATTTTTAAAATTATGAAGGGAAGTAGCCTAGTGGATCAAGATTGTGACTTTAAAATTAGTTCATTAAGAACACCGGTACTCAGTTGGAAACTTGTTAAGAGTAATTTTCACAGTAACATTAGGAACTTTTTCTTCACACAAAGAACGATAGACACTTGGTGTAAACGATCAAGTAGTGTGGCAGACAGTAGGACTTTAGGAACATTTAAAACTAGACTTGATGTTTTTTTAGAGGACGTAAATGGATAGGACTGGCAAGCTTTGTTGGGGTGAATGGCCTGTTCTCGTCTCGGTTGTTCTAATGTGGATTATGTGGCTCGAATTACTTGAGAATTATTTTTTTTTGCTTTTTTCTATGCATAGTTTTCCCATTGTTTGCTGTCCCATTCCATTCTAATCTTCGTTATGTTATGCAGAGATCAACAGGGGACATGACTGAGGTTTTTCAATTTATGAAGTGAATCGAGGCTGTGACTTTAAAATGAGTTCATCAAGAACACGAGTGCACAGCTGGAAAGTTGTAAAGGGTAAATTTCACACAAATGCTAGAAAGTTTTTCTTCTCACAGAGAACTACTAATGAATGTATTGGGGTTGAAGTTTGGAATTTAGAGACTTTCTAAACTTGACGTGATGTTATTTTGGGTAGAAAGGATTGGAAAGCTTTGTTGGGCTTGTTCCTGTTAAGATTTCTGTGTACCCTTTGATGGACTGGCACTCTGACCAGAGTTGGTACCTCTCTTGCAGCCATTGCCGACTGGAGTGGCCCCAGTTCTTGTGACCCACTAATTGTATTATGTAGGTTTATACAATGCAGTTATGGAAGATTTTGCAGTAGTTATACAGACAATCAGCTTCTGTCTGCTGCATTCCTGAGGACAATCTGTCTTCATACCCTTGTAACATCTCATTTGTATAAAAGCAGTGAGTCATGCCGTCGTGCACTGTAATAAATCTCATCTGCAAGGCAACTGTCTGTCTTAATTAGGGTATGACACTCTTATCATGATGAAACGAAAATTTAAACTATTTTTGTTCTTTAGAAATAATTTATTAAATTGAGTTAATGGTGTGATCTCTGTTCTCTTTCTTTACTGTATATCCCTTATTAAAACTCCTATAGAGCTGATTTTTGGATGCCCTTTGGTTTTTATTGTTTCATTTGCATTTATAATTTGTTCTGATAAGAAAGTCAGAAAAATCACGAGATGGCAAATGCAAAAATGCATTTGACAAATGAATGGCACTTTGACCAGCCAATTTATTGTTAATCTGGTTTTTTTTTTTCGGAGGCAGACATGTAAATATTACTATGAAAGCCGTCATTTTATTAGCTCAGTCTTTTCGTTGATCTCATATGTAAAAACAGAGTTCTGTTCATTTAGCAGAATTAGTAAGCTGTAGGATGGCGTATTGGTGCAGTGGGCAGTCCTGCTAACTCTTCAGAATCCTAGGTTCAGATCTTGGCCTGGACAATAACTGACATCTCTCCTTCATAGAAATATTTAGACGCTTTGCTGTGGAACTCCAAATTGTGGTCAGGTTCGTCCTGTTTGCTTTAACTCTCCTTGAGATGTGCCTAGAACTTGATTGGAGACCACCAGTAACAAACTGAATTGATGTGTGCCTTTCTGAACAATGCCCAATCATTTTACAGTCACTCCCTTTCAAAGATCCAAGGAAACAGTGGGAAAAGGATCTCTTACTCAACATTGCAGAAAAGGAGTGGAAAGCAGCAATGCACAGAATTCACTCGAGCTTCATATGCGCAAAGCATAGAATTATTCAACTCAAAATTATATATCAAGCACATCTCTCTCGTTTAAAATTGTCCAAAATGTTTCCAGTTCAAGATCCAGCCTGCGAACATTGCAATTAAGTTCCAGCCTCACTGGGTCACATGTTTTGGGCCTGCACCAAATTAACATCATTTTGGACCAAAATCTTTAAATGTCTTTCAGACAGTCTTGGTGTCACAATCTTTCCTAATCCATTAACAGCTGTGTTTGGGATAAAAGTGGAGAAGGACAAACAAACTGTGATTGCCTTTACTACACTATTGGTACGAAGACTTATCTTGCTCAACTGGAAGAATCCTAACTCACCTCTTCTAAGTCAGTGAGTAACTGATGTTATATACTATTTGGAACTGGAAAAAATCAAATTTGCACTTAGAGGATCTGTGCAGAACATTTTCAAAACCTGGCAGGATCTAATCAGTAATATTTTAGAATAAACATTTACATTGAGGAAGCAGGTTCTCTCCCCTCTTTTACTCCAGTTATCTTTATTCATTTATTAATTTATCTATTCACTTATCTTTATTAGTATAAAGTGTGATATATGGCCGGCCACTCATCCCAGCCAATACCCCCAGGCCGCCAGGTAGAGCCCTCCCTGCAGCATGGAGGGAATGCTGGATACCACAGGGGCTGCTAGAAAGCGCTGCAGGGAAGAACAACGATTGTTTTCCCTACAACCCGGAAGTGCGTCCTAGTCACATGGACAGAAGAAATGACATGCTTCCGGGTTGAAGAAAAGGAGTTTTTTGTCTGACCCGGAAGTGTTACAAGTCACATGGACAGAGAGAGAAACACTTCCGGGTCAAGGACTATTTAAAGGACTGTGGGAGATCCCAGGGTTGAACTGAGTCGGGTGGCAGGGTGACAACGCGTCTGGGAGAGAAGAATTGGTTATTGTATTGATTTATTGCATTGGTTATTTTTTATGAATATAGTGGAGTAAAGGATGCTTTGTGCACATTATTGTTTGAATAAATTTAATATTTGGACTTATTCTGGTGTCTGGCGTCTGGTGTGAGGGTTCAAGGGGACGACAATGCCCCCTATCTGTCACAAAAGTTTTACACTGCTTGCCTAGCTTAGCTCTCTTTCTCTGGGGTGGGGGTTGATTTGTTTAGAACCTTTTTTATTATAATAATTTTTAGTTTTTTTGTAAAACTAGAGTTATGTGTATGGAAAGTTATTTGATTTTAATGAAATAAAAAAAGGCACACATCTGAGTATAGAAGGTCCCATGAAGCCATGAAGTCTAAGGAAATCTCTATTGACTAATGAGGCATAAATCAGGGCAAGAAGGTAAAACCATTACGAAAGCTTTGAGTGTTCACAGGAGCAGAGCAGCCTCAGTAATTGTGAAGTGGACAAAGTTTGGGACCACAAGGGCTCTTTACAAAGTTGGCTATTTGACCAAACTGAGTAACTGTAAAGGAATGCATTGGTTAGGGGGTAAACAAAAAACCCAGTGGTCACTCTAACCGACCTTCGGTAGTCCTCTGCTGAGATGGAAGAATCATTCAGAAGGATGATAATCTCAGCATCAATCCATCAATTGGACGTTTAATGTAGAGTGGCTCACTCCTGCTTGGAATCTGATAGCATGAGGAAAAATATTCTCTGGTTTGAAGAGACAAACATTGTTACTATGTCTGCTCATCATCTGCCCAATATCATCCCTACTGTGAAGCATGGTAGCAGCAACATAATGCTATGGAGGTACTTCTCAGCAGCAGGGATGGGGGAAATGGTCAGAACTGAGGGAAGGATGAATGCAAAGACAGACTGGTCCTTGAAGAAAACCTACTCCAGAGTGCACATAACATTAGATTGGAGTGATGGTTCAACTTTTAGCGCAACAATGACCAAAAGTATACAGCCAAGACAACACTGAAGTGACTCTGGGACAAGTCTCTTTACTATCCTTGAGTAGCCCAACTAACACTCGGTCTTAAAACCATAGAACATCTGTGCAGAGACCTGAAGATGGCAGTTTGAAGATGCTTCCCATCCATTTTAGTGGAGCTTGAGAGGATCTGCCAGGAAGAATGGGAAAAACTACCCAAATGCTGAGATGTGAAGCTTGTAGAGACTTACCTAAGAAGACTTTAAAGCTGTAATTGAAGCCGAAGGAGATTTCCACAAAGTACTGAATTAGAGGTCAGAAAGCTTCTATTAGTGAGAGATTTTCTTTTTTTTTTGTTATGAAATGTGCTTGCCAACCTTTCTGAAAACATGTTTTCACTTTGTCACTATGGGTTATTAAGTGTAGATTGATGGACAATAATGGCAAATTTATCCATTTAAGATGAAACCTACAATACAATAAAGGGTGCACTAAATGAAGGGGTCTGAATGTTTTCTGAATGTGGTGTATGAATAAAATGAATTCTAAAAGGTGCTATGCCACTTCTCTGATTATTTCCACTGGATTCAGTCTCCATTGTGGTCACTAACTAGAGCTGATGCCGTCTCTCTCAAATCTATATTTAGTTTTTTGACAGATTTTCCTGAACAGAGTATCAGCAGGCATAAGGTGGTGTTGCCAGTGCCTTGAGTCAAAAAAAAAGATGTTCTAACCACAGTGCCCTTCCCATGGCACATTTATAAAGACTTTCTGTCAGATATCAAATTGTCTTTGAAATTTCGCTACTACTAATTCTGTCATGTTTAAAATTCCAGAATATGTGGCTTAAACTATTATTGTATTCAAATAATGCACCATTATTTCTGAAAAGTGTTGAAAGTCTGATCTGTACATACATTTCAATGGTTTGTGGTGGAACAGAACAAAAAAAATCTAAGAAAATATTTTACTTTTGCTTATTCTGCAATGATATGCCAAAATGGCCTGGACAAAATTATTGGGGCCGTTTAGATGTTGTGTGAAATAATTGTATTGGAGTGATATTTTAAAGAGGTTAATCTCCTTGAATTAGTAACATGTTTGTGTCTGAACGTTTCTTCACTCATTCAGCCATTTTAACTAGTTTGTGTTATTGTGCATCACACTAAACATGTAAAAGTAATCGTCTCAGGTGGTAAGAAAGACAGTAAAGGCCAAGCGTGGTCCATGTAAAGGCTACAAAATCAACCTCAAAGAGCTTGATGTTCCTGTGATGAGTGTTTGCCAACATTATCAAGACATTTGAGGCCTGTAGCCAACATCCCTGGACATGGCTGCCCAAATAAAGTTCACACAAGATTGATGAGTGTTCCAGTGGAGGAGAAAAAGCAAAGAAAAACTTAGAAAACAGGACTGAGCTACGCTTTGAGGTCAAGGTGCAACAATTTCAAATTGCTCCATCCATCGCTGTATGCATGAAAACAGACTCCATGCTAGAAAACCCATTTCTACATTTCTAAGAGAGAGAGAGAGAGACCCACAAAAGCCCTACTGGAAGTTGCCAAAATATGTATTTTGCTAAGCCAAAGATTTTTGGGGGAATGTCCTTTGGACAGATGTAACACAATTAAAACTTTCTGTTAATCACACCGTCTCTGTGTACATAGGAACTAAAACACAGTTTTCAAAGAAGAGAACACCATCCTTACTGTGAAACATGGTACAGGTTCAGTGATTTTTTTATGGGATTGCGTTGCTGCTTTTGGGACCTTAAGTATTTCAAGGCCTCAATGAAATCTGAACACTATCAGGGTATTTTGGAATGAAACCTGTAGCCCAGTGTCAGAAAGCTGTGCCTCAG
The DNA here is from genome assembly GCF_016835505.1 of Polypterus senegalus. NCBI lineage: Eukaryota > Metazoa > Chordata > Cladistia > Polypteriformes > Polypteridae > Polypterus > Polypterus senegalus. The sequence goes on along the minus strand of NC_053165.1, from coordinate 137,302,693 downwards.
TCACAGGGCATGGATCATCCAGCTGGATAACAACCTGAAACAAACCTCAAAAAGCACCCAAGAATGGAACAGAAGGAGACATTAGATAATTCTGAAGTGACCTGCTCTGACTCCTGATCCGGATCCCATTAAACAACTGTGGAAAGTTTTGAGAGAAGGCGCCCAATGAACCTGAGAGAAATGGTACAGGTTGCTCGAGAACAGTGGGCCAACTGCTTATCAAAAGCGTTCAGATCTTATTCAGAGCTGCAGAAAGCACTCAATGGTAGTTACTGTCTCCAAAGGCTGTCCTACAAAATATTACGTTAGGGGTACCGATTGTTTTTTCTCCATGCCCTTTTCATTTGTTTTATTATTTAAAATAACATGTTTGGTCATGCATCAAAATTGCAGTTTAAAATCTATTAAAAATACCATAAGGAATGGCTGGATACCAAACACTTTTGTCTATTCCAGTTTTCAATATAGTTCAGTCAACATTGTGAGTTGAAAATGTACTGATATTTTCGGCCATGTCTTCATAAAGCATGAGTCACGTATTGCAACGACGTCGGCTAATTCTAAGGAATTGTGAAGTTAATTTAATGCAAATGAATTCTTCTTTCCCAGTGTTCACTTCAGTGCATGTATATGTATAAAACATTTGCTCGTGCGGAGCTCCCTCTTCTTGAATATATACACCAAGTAGTGGTGCGTAATGCAACATAGTGTGATATGGACGCTATATAGCGCTCAACCCAATGCAGACACACACTGAGGCACATGTTAAACACTAAGATCTTTTATTTTTCTTCACCTGTGGGGCACGTCTTCCCCTTGAACCCCACAGGCAATACACAGTCCCAAAAGCACTTTAAGGCAACACAAAACACTTTTCAGTTTTACTTTCATTCTGCTGTGTGTTATTCTGCAAGCTACGTTTCATTCTCTTTTCATACTCTATGATTTTGCTTTGCTTTTCCAAATGTCTGCATGTCATGATGAGTCCTGCTTGTCGTGTAGGTAGACTAAATACAAATTCTGTGAAAATGAATCTTGATGCTTCTTCTAAACATCAATAGGGATTGCAGTGCACATGTTGTGTCATGCCCCATTAGTACAGTATGTTTGAGTATCATAATAAAATCTTTCTTTTGTTGCAGGATTCTAAAAGAATCAGCTCCATAAAGTGTGCCTCATCACAAGTAATTATGGACTGAAAAGAAATTAGAGCATGGGACAGGAAGTGGACAATGCAGACTGACTATGAGAAGATGATTTTCTTGGTGAATACACAGTGAATAGGAAGAAAAGGCAAATAAAGTAGGTGCTCACTTTTTTTTGGTTAAGCGTCTTCATGTTATAATTGTGTCTTAAGCTCTAGTGGCTGCAAGAATCTTATATTTTTATTTTTTTGCCAGCTGATGAGTTCCTTTCCCTAGTTTATAAATATTGTATCAAATTTCAGATACAGATGTCTAATGTCGAGTGCCAAACACAAATTATTTAATAGCAAATATAACCAGCAGCTCATCTACTAAGGGGTGAAATGAATATGAAGGGTGCTAAGGGGGACAGAGCAGAAGAAAGTGCTTGCCAGTGCTTCATTTTTGGAAAGATAAAAAAGAAAAAAAAGAAACACACTAAGTAATGGAGCCTGCTTAGTGTGTCATATAATATAAAGAAGAGGAAATAGTTGTACAGTCTGTGGTCCTTCTAAACTGACCTGTGCTGCAATATTAGATTTTCCTGTGGCACAAGGTTTTTATGTTCAGAAGGAGACCATGTTCTTGCTGGAGATTACTCTGCATGTAGAAGGAGTTGGTACCCTATTTTTTCACCAAGTTGATTTTTTTTATTTTCTAACAATTCACACTTTTTACAGAAATAAAAGTATTATGATGCTTCTTCTAGTGTTTAAATGAACAACTAGGCACTCTATTCCTATTGAAAGCTTCTTTGTTTTAGCATTTTTTTTATTTCCCTAATTTTAAAGGTTATTCAATTTAGATTCATAATGTTTAATTCGGTGTTTCTCTTAATAGATATTTTTATTACTTCAATCTTTAACTTATACAAAGACTCATCCTTTCAGTTTGAAAAAGTAGGCTTTTATGGTGTCCCATTAAAGTAATGCACATTTTGGTGACTTTAATACCCCATCCTTGCACTTCCATGTTTCATCGGGCTCTGTAATAATACTGGCATTTGAACAGACCCTGAGCAGCTGGGATTTTCAGATGGCTTTGTGCGCTTTGCAATTCTTGTTACTCATGTTTTCATGTTCAGATCTGCTGCTTAAGTCTTATATAATGCAAACTAAAATGACGACTGAATGAAGGTTAAAGAATTATGAGGTGTGGCAGAAAAGTAATGAGACTGATTTTTTATTTACCAAAGTTTTTTATTTTTTTCAAACATCAATGTTATCCCCTTCAAAGTAGTTCCCTTGGGCAGCTACACACCGATGGAGACGTTGTTCCCACTGTTGGTAGCAGCGCTGGAAGTCTTCAACCCGTATGGTCTTCAGCATGTCAGTTACACTCTTGGATGTTTTCTAAAGTCCCGAAATGACGTCCTTTGAGGACATTTTTCGGTTTAGGAAAAAGGAAAAAGTCACACGGACTGAGGTCAAGTGAATAAGGGGGCTGGGGAACCACAGGAATGCCTTTTGAGGTCAAAAATTCTGTTATGGAGAGGGCAGTTTTTCAGCACCATTTTGGCACAGACCTTTCGCATGTGCAAATGTTCAGTCAAAATTTGATGAACGGTAAATCTGTTCAAATTTAATTGTTCACTCAACATTCTTAATGTTAAATGACGGTCTGATCTCACAAGAGTGTTCACACGTTCGATGTTTTCATTGGTTTTCGAAGTTGAAGTCCTCCCTGAACGGTGTTCATCTTCAACATGTTTTCTTCCTTCCAAAAATGATTTGTGCCAGCGAAAAACTTGAGCTCGGGATAAAGAATGTTCCCCATAGGCCTGTTTTAACTTTTCAAACGTCACACTTGCCGTTTAATGGCACAACGTTGCTCCAAATTCCGGTGTTCCATTTTGCGTGACGCACAACACAAACACAACTTCGCTAATAGCAGTCACAAAAATCACGTAGTTAACGGAAGGAGTTGAAACTTGCACTGAGCTATGGGAGGGAACTGATACACGTGCTCTATCAAGGACAACAGCGCAGCGTTGCCAGATCGCTTGCAGTGTTGCCAGTCTCATTACTTTTCTGCCACACCTCGTAAACCGTTTGATTAACTTTGCTTGAGATACCCTTAGCCTTGTCTTTCACTACTAAAATAAATACATAAATGATGGGTTGAGATAATGAATTTAGCATGATGATAAATTAAATTTTAAATTATTTTTAATGATCAAGTGTTTGCTGCCTAAAAATATGAAGGGAGAATACTTATAAAGTGTTACAATGCAACATTTAACACATTCAGTAATTCCTTTTGTGAAATAAGAATAGACTCACCATGCCTCAACTTACAGTGTATAAAATAGAGGTGGACACTGACTTCACCTCTTTTGCCTCCAAGAACCAGAAAGGCACATAGCAGAGAGGAGGGCTGGAGGAGTTGTCAGGGAAACGGGGACTAAAGTAATAAGGGGTTTCGTTATGTGCATTACTGGCGTTTGAAGCGTCCTTGTTCCACTCATCTCTTTGATCGTGTCACTTTTAATGCATATTTTTGTGAAGGCTGTGTTAGTATTAAGTATTGATTACTGTGTGCTTGGCAGATGCACGGTGAACAAAAAAGCAAAAATTCCTATAAAAAGGAATTATTATTCAAAGACATTTTAAATGCAAATGTACATCTAGTAGCACTTTATACTTTTAACCTGTATTTGAATATATTCAAATATTTACTTCTTATATGAGTATTCATAATTTAACTTTGTATAATTTCACAGCTTTACCTTAGAACTAAGAAATTTGACAAACAAGAGGGGACCATTCAGTCCATCAGGCCTGCATGTTTAGCTAATATCTCATCCAGATTCTTCTTAAAGGTTGGCATGGTTTCTGCTTCAATTCCATGACTCAGTCGTTTGTTCCAGATTCCCATAAAGCAGTGCTTCCTGGCTTCAGTTTTAAATGTTGTCCTGGAGTACGTGATTCACCCATAAGCTGAAAGAATGTTGCTGGATCTGCTTTATCAATGCCTTTGAGGGTTTGTAGACCTGGATGAGGTCCCCACACAGTCTCCTCTGCTCAAGACTAAACAGGTGTAATTCTCTGAGTCTGTCACAGTAGTACATGTCTTTAAGTCCCATGATGCACTTGGTTGCTCTCGTCTGCACAGCTTGAATTGCTGCTATGTGTTTTTTGTATTGTGGTGTCCAGAACTGCACACAATACTCCAGATGCCGTCTCACTAGTGTGTTTTATAATCTGAGCATACTGTAACATTACTTCCTTTATATGCAACACTTTTAACAATATAACCTAACATTTCAGTTGCCTTTTTTATCATTTCTGCACATTGCTTAAATGATGAGAATATTGTGTTCAGAGGTTGTTTCCTGTAGCTCAGTGTCGCCCACATTGTATTTATAATTGATGCTCCTTTTGCCCACGTGCAGCACTTTGTAATTTCCTACATTAAACTGATTTTTCAGGTGTTTGCCCAGTTCTGAAGGTTGTCCAGGTTCTTTTCGATGCCTTCTCAGGGTCTGCCATCTCTCCAGTTTTTCTACCATGTGTGGATATCACAAGTTTACTAACTATTTCAGAATCAATGCCATTAATATAAATCAGAGAAGATAATGAGGGTCCAAGGACAGACTCCACTGCTGACCTTGCACCATGTGGAACATTCTCCTCTTATCTGTACTCTGTCTCCTCATGATTAACCGACTAGAGATCCAATTTTGTGGGTCACCTCTGACAATTAAACTAATACACAATAAAGGAGGGAGTGAATAAAATAAATGCAAAACTCTATGAAATAAAAACTGTTTTTCAGTTGTGAGTACTGCAATTCAGGATCCTAAAGACAGTTGTACAGACTGAAAACGTTAGAATGCATGTCGTCATAATAGACAGATTTCTGTGTAGACTGAACAGAGAATATTTGCCATGAAATTATCAATAGACCAACAAAACAAGATTGTAATGTAATAATGGCATTATAGGAATGTACAATCTGAAAAGGCCAAACTTTCACTAAGACTGTAGTGGCAAAGGGCTGACAATTACACTGCTAGAAAGACACTTTAACCAGGACTGTGAAATAGATGGATTGTACATAGCTCTGTACACGCTGTATGCCTTATTCAGATTTAAATGAGAGAGCGTTGCATGTATTTATCATTTTCAGTGAACATCAACAAGCCATGAGGCCAGATTTCTGCAGAACCTTGTATTTAATCACAGGCCTTGTCAAGAGTTACAACTTATTAGGTTTTACATCAGAAACAGACAAAAGTTTTGATCTTACATGTAATTAAAGATATGAATAAATAAAGCATTTAATTTAAATCAGTCACATAAGAATGCTGTTAACATGACTGCACTGCGCCATGCCTTGTTTAAAGTGCTATTATTATTTTTGTTTTTATTTCAAGCTTATTATTTTGTGTTTTGTAGTATTTCTTGTGGCGGGCTGGTGCCCTGCCTGGGGTTTGTTTCCTGCTAGGATTGGCTCCAGCAGACCCCCGTGACCCTGTAGTTAGGATATAGCGTTTTGGATAATGGCTGGATGGATGGATAATATTTCTTCAAAAAAAAAAAAACATCCTTTCAACAACTTGATGTATATTTATCCCTTCTTTTTATGTGTTCCAAACCACTAGTTCCAGTGTTGGGTCACAAAGGGCTGGAGCCCACTTTGACAGCATCAGACACTCCTGGGTGGTGTCCACTTCTACACACAGCCGCACTACACTCTCTCAGATAGTCCGTTTAGTGTCACCACTCAGTCTAACTTTCCTGCACCAGTGCCAACCCCATGTGCCACTGTGCAACCTCACCATTTACACTGTGGCAGTCCTGCTTAATGAAACTACAAATGCCAGCAGCCCCGGTAGTACTTCATCTTTGGTCAGCTTTGGGCGCTGTTTCTGGGGGAAATAAGATGTGGTGTGGAATGTAAAGGTTGCCAGAAGAAATCAGCAAAAAAGCTCAATTGCCCTGTCTCAACTCTTCTCCCCAATATTGGATTACAGTTGTCTGGATTTGCGTTTCTGTCCTGTGCATGATGTTTCGTGTGGTCTGTTCAGAGCTGGTAAACATCTTCAAACGCCTGCAAGTCTACAAGATCACCCCATCACGGTAGGACAAAAGTTTACATATTATACTGAAACCTGTTCACTTGGGACTTCTGTGCATTTATCCTCTCTAATCTGCTTCTGGCTCTGCATCTGGATTGTGTATTACGGTGGTTGTTGTAGATTTGTACGTAATATGTTTTGTTTTGCATTAGATAATTTAATTATTGCAGTAAGGGCTTTTGGGGATGACTTTTGCATACGTGTTACTTTTTTTCCTTTTTCTTTATTTGCTTAACGTTTTCTTTACTGTCGGTTGATTTCAGCTAGATTAAAACTGGGCGTGTTCCTGGGGTCTTTGTTATAAAATAAACAAATTACTGTTTTCGGGCAGTGAGAATCTGAATGTTTCACAGCCGCTATAACGCAAACAGTGGGAGGTCTGTATAAGCCGAGAAATTTTCAAGTTTTTGCTGTACTAGGTTGTTGTACCGTGTTAGCCATTATGAATGTAGAGAAAAGCCAAGCAAAATGACACCTTTTATTGGCTAACTAAAAAGATTACAATATGCAAGCTTTCGAGGCAACTCAGGCCCCTTCTTCAGGCAAGATGTAATACAGAAACTGAAGTTTCCTGTGTTTATATCCACATACTAGGACAAGAAACAACAATGGTAAATCTTTAAATGAAAAATCTTAAATGTAAAAAATTAATAGGTTCATTCAGGCTAAGATTAATTTAACAGGAGATAGAAGAACAATGTATGGTCAAGATCTTTAGATAAGATAACTGTCCAACAAAGTCCTTTGAAGTTTGTGTGTGAATTAACCTATTAATTTTTTACATTTAAGAGTTTTCATTTAAAAATTTACCATTGTTGTTTCTTGTCCTAGTGTGTGGATATAAACACAGGAAACTTCAGTTTCTGTATTACATCTTGCCTGAAGAAGGGGCCTGAGTTGCCTCGAAAGCTTGCATATTGTAATCTTTTTAGTTAGCCAATAAAAGGTGTCATTTTGCTTGGCTTTTCTCTACAAGTTTTTGCTAGAAATTTAAGATACCGTTGCTTTAAAAATACAGTCAAGACCTCTCCAGTGTTGCTAATAGCTATTACTGCTTGAAACAACTTTTTCAAAATTATTTTTTCACATATGACTGCAAAGCCCCTTTTTCACTTGCCATTCCGTTGCTTTCCCAATGATAAATTGTTTAGTCCTTATATACAGTAGCTTATACTTAATTCCGATTGGTTATTAGAGAAACCTTGGCAATTGCATTAGCACCACTGAAGGATCCCAATATTGGCAGGGTGATGGAATAGATTAGTACCCAGATAGAGTAACATGTAGTATCAATGTGAATATGAAAACCTTCAAACTTAAGTAATTATAAAATACTAGCTGTGTAAGCCCGTGCTGTAAAAAGCCAGGAGTCCTGGAAACTATTGAAATAGTCAGAGAAAAAATTGAGATGTAGAGGTGTCAGGTAACTGAAAGGAACTACTCTGGACATCTCTCTCCTTGGAGGATTCGATTTGCCGATGTGCTTGCATTGCTTCTGCATTAGCAGCAGGAGGAAAAGTAAAAGGGATAGCACATTGGCAAAACAAATCCTCCTAGGAGAGAGATGCCCAGAGTAGATCATTGCACAGAGGAAAAAGAAAAAGGAACAGTGCCATCTGCTATTCCCTGGTCCGGTGTGGAATTATCCTTTTTTGAGCCCTTTAGCTGCCTCCCATGTGCATGTGTGTGACACTATCTGTCTATCTTAGCCTTGGCTTTCTGCTTGTTGTCGTTGACTAACTGGAAAACAAATCTTCTCGCAAGGTGCAGGTTTCTTACAGACTACAACAGGTTTTCGTCCAGGATTTTATTTTGCTGCATTGATTTTTCCCTTCCACTCTCTCAAGAATTTCAGGGCCTGCTGAAGAGAAGCATGTCCACAGCCCGATGCTGTCATCACCATGATTCACTGTGTTTCTCATAATGTGCACTGTTCAAACAAGGCATTTTGTCTGATGGCTAAAAGACTCAACTTTGGTCTCATCTGAACATTGAAGTAGGCTGGAAGAAGATTCTGAGTCTCCCATGTGTCTTCTGGAAATCTGTAGCTGACATGTCATGTGAGCTGTTATAAAAGTGTCTTTCTCTTTTACCACTCTGCCATAAAGCTCCAACTGGTGAAGCACCTGGCCAAAAGTTGTTGTCTGCACAGTCTCAGTCTTGGCACTCTACCTTGTAACTCCTTCAGAGTACTCAGAGGTCTCTTGGTGGCCTCCCTCACTTGTCTTGTTATTGTGTGATCGTTTAGTTTTGGTGGACGGCCTGCTCTAGCAGATTTACAGCAATGCCATACACTTTCCATTTTTCATGATTGATTTAACTGGACTTCAAGGATATTCAGTGACTTGGATATTTTCTTGTCTCCGTCCCCGCTCTTGTGCTTTTCATGGAGTTGCTTAGGGTGTTCTTTTGTCTTCATTGTGTAGGTTAGGCCACCGTACTGGCTCGCCACAAGTTGGCCCTTCCAGATCAGGTGCATTTAGACCACAGTCAAATGAAACCCTGGACAGGTGGTCTCCATTGAACTAATTCTGTGGTGTCTAAAGCCAGTTTGCTTCTCCTGGTTATGAGGTAGGGGGGTGTAAAAGACGAATAAGGAGACAGCATAAAGGTTTGGGGTTTCCGGCCCAGTATACTGTAAAATTATCCACAGTAAATAAACAAAATTCAGGTCAAAATACATAAACACAAACAGTCCATATGCACGACGCCGAAAATGGCGTCGGCGGCCATTTTATGAGGGAGAAGCCGGAAGTGGAGGAATGCTGGGAAGGAACCGTGGGGGAAGATAGGATCGATGACGTCAGGAACAATGGAGGAGGAAGGGCGGAAGTAACGTGCTGCGGGAAAATTAGGCTTATGGTGGCGGAGCGTCTTTTTTTCTGTAAGAAAGCAAAGGAGAAAGGTTAGTACCCCGCCACTCCCTGCCAGTGAATGTCTTCTCAAGCGTGTTAAGATCCGTCCGCGGTCTCCTACTCACGCGTGCGTGACAGGGGTTATATTAAAGGGTGAATATTTATACAATCGTTGATTTTATTGTTTATATTTGTAATTAATTTAGCCCACTTTATACAGGTCTGTTTTCACTTTGAACCTGCACAGTCTTTTTCTGTTGATCAATTTAAAAAAAAAGTCAAATCGTTTGTGATTCAATGTTGTATAACAATAAAAAGTGAAAACTTGCAAGTGGGAGGGTGAATACTTTTTATAGACGCTTTATATTCTTGTACTTTTTTCTCTGATATTTTGCTTAATAAATATTACCTGTTGTGGAAGTTTGCTTGAAAAAGCTTAAAACAATAAAGCTAATAACAATAACGTCTCAGGATGTCATTGTTGGTCTGTGAACAAGCATTATTGTCAGGGCAGATGGGCATTGGCACAGGATGTTTTTTCCTCAAGGACAAATATATATTTAAGCTCAGACTCAAGAGAAAATAAAGAATCTTTTACAATGCTAATATATCAGTATTTGCATCCAAAAACAGCGAGTTATCCACATTTTAATATGACAGTCTTTTATATACATTGTTTTATAAGAGACAAGCAGTATAAGAAGAATTGCACTGCTAGAAAGCAGCATGCTAAATATTTTATGGGAATAGGGGATAATGGATTTCATCTTCCTCTTAACGCTGCAGTAACAAAACGTCAGTCTGGAGAAGTTGCATTCAAATGACATAATCCTGTCATCTTTTGCTTTAATTTCTGCCACTGCCTTTTCTGTGTACCTTTTGAACTTACGCTAACCATATATAAGCAAGTGCTAAATATACAAAGACACACTGACACTTACTGGGCAATTTCTACTTGAGTAGCACAACATTTAATTGATATTTGCATGTGAATATTACATGGTGCAGTATTGTATTTTTTTACCTTGTTATTGTAGATTTTGTATTCAACCACATCCTGCCTTTCTAAGAGACATTTTTCATTAGCATTGACAGCACCACATTTGCTGTCGTCTTTTGTCGGAAGTGTTTTGATCATAAAACATTTTAATAAAACAAATACAAAAATAACACAGCCTTATAATAATGAACTGTTAAGGTACTCTCACAGGAATGTCTTCTTCATCCATTTCGATAACACAGAATGCTGAAGAATACGGTGGTCCAACTGCAGGTTCACACATGTCGATGTACGCCATTCACAACACCTAAGCAGCATTCCAATGTCTACCGCTCTGAAAGAGAAACAGGGACAGTCTCATTACGTTTCATTCAGCCCTTATAAAAAGTAAATATGCAGGTTGTGTATCCCTAATTCAAAATTCTAAAATCTTAAACATTTTCAGCCATCTATGCTGCTACGCTTTTTTTTTTTTTGTGCTTAGCGCATGTGAACAGCATATATGTAAGTTCCAAATAGTTTTAATTATTCTGAGCCATGAGAGATGGGTTGTCCTCTGTTAATTGTCACAATCTCTAGGACACGCAATTGTTGACCAGGGTTGGGGTCTCCTGTGAAGCAGTGAGTGCCAAGAAGCCCCATCACTCAATCGACTAGCGTATGGATATTTTTATTAATATTTACATTTACATTTACTTGCTTGCCTGACGCTTTTATCCACAGTGACTTACAAAAGAGGTAAACATAATCGAGTAACATCACACTAGGGCCTGTTTGTTCAGCTTGTGTAGTAGGAAAGGTAACAAAAGTTGATTGTCCCAAATGAAAAATATGTAATGACTAATAAATATACAATCATGGATTTCAACCAATTAAGCAGTTAAAGTTAGCCTACAACAAATTAACCAGAAATATAAAATATCACAGAGAATAATTTTTTTATCAATCAGACAGATATTCACAGAACAAGTGGGTTTTCAATTGCCTCTTAAAGACATTGAGGGAGTCAGCAATTCGGATGGAGGTGGGCAGCTCGTTCCACCAACTAGGAACTGAACATGGAAAAGAGTCTGGATTGAGACTTGATACCACAGCATCACCAGGCACTGTTCACTGACAGAGCTGAGTGGGTGAGAAGGAGCACAGCACCTCACCAGTTCCTCCATATACGCAGGTGCTGGCCCAATGACTACTCTGTAGGCAAGTGTCAGGGATTTGAACTTAATGCGAGTTGCTACTGGGAGCCAATGTAGCGACATTAAGAAAAGACTGACAATGCGTCCATCTCGGCTGGTTAAATACAAGACTGCATTCTGGACCACCTGAGAGGCGAGTTGCAGTAGCTTAGATACAACAAGACCAAAGCCTGGACCAGAGGTTGTGCTGCATACTCTGTCAGATAAGGTCTGATCTTACAGATGTTATATAGCGTGAACCTGCATGACTGAGAAACAGTAGAAATGTGGTCAGAAAAAGATATCAATCACCACCGCAAGGCTGCATACTCACTTGGCCGGTGTTAGTCAGGATGACAAGAAGCTCAGTTTTTGTCAGGTTGAGCTTTAGATGGTGATCCTTTATCTTGGTTGAGATATCAGTAAGAGATGCAGAGACTCTAGCTGATACTGTATTGTCCTTCAGAAGGGAAGACAGGTACAGCTGTATATCATTCGCATAGCAGTGATGTGAGAAACCATGGGATTGGATGATGGACCCCAGCGAAGTGGTGTGCAGAGAGAGAAAAGTAAAGGATCCAGCACTGATCCTTGGGACACACCTGTACATGTCTGTTGTGCCTTTAACAACTCTCCTTGCCAGGACACACTGTAGGATCTGCCTAACCATCTGAGAGCAGTCCCAATGATGCCAAGGTCTGAGAGGGTGACAAGAAGGGTGTCATGGTTGACCATGTTGAAGGCAGAGGAGAGATCTAGTAGGATCAGGACTGATGACATGTTAGTAGCTCTAGTAAGTTGCTCTAGTAGCTCTAGTAAGTTGTAGCTGTGTCGACCCCAGTAGAGCTGTCTCAGTCGAGTGGTTCCTCTTAAAGCCAAATTGGTTGGTCTTTTCAATATGCTACACAGGAGTTTTGGGAGCAAAACAATATCTGCTCTATGCATTAATGGAAGGTCACTGCTTATGGATAACAAATGTGCTGATCAGCTGGCAGACATCTTCCTTAACATTTTCAGTATGTCCCTTGCTCATATACCATTCCTCACTTTCTTTATTTAAGGTAATTGTTTTGGCACTGAGAAATCTACAGTAATTGAATGACTACTGATCTTTGGCACTCGCTATGATTACCATGAAGTACAATAGGTTGGCCAAGTCCATCATTGTTGCATCTCTTTGACAGTTGTGCCTAAAGTCCCAAAAGAGGTTCAATTTCAACAGCCAACCATGCAGCAATAACCCTTCACTTTTCTTCTAGGCTAGTGGGGTCATTATTGTCATGCATATAGAGAAGAATTCTATTTATTGATTGTAGTTGGGCCTCTCGCACCACCCTCCTGAGATAAGTAGCGAAGCTCGGTGCCCTAGGACTGAACTTTACCCTTTGTAACTGGATTCAGGACTTGCTAACCGGTAGAGCTCAGACTGTCGGGTTGCCTAACTTTAAACACAGGAACAATTATACAGAATATTATGTTTCTTAAAGAACGTTATTAGTCAATCTAATTTCAAGCAATTGACAATAGTGTCCATAACAGGAGTGGCCATCTCTAATCCTGGAGAGCTGCAGTGCAGCCAATCCTCACCAATACCAGTTCTTATTTAATTTCATGTCTTGTTAGTGTTTTAACCCCACCATTTCAGTTTATTCTTAAATCATAGGTTGTTTTTTTTCCTTTCTAATGATTACATGTTTAATTCAAGTGATCTTAAACCTAAAATGGATGAGTAATTTTCAGTTCTTCACTTTATCTTCAGTTTCCTTATGATTACTTAATTAATCCAAATAGTGAATAATGTATAAACACGGGTGGAAATGGAGACAACTGGATGGAAAACTGGTGGTTCCTTTGTCATGTGCATCTTATTGCTGATAAAGAGCAGTTAAAACAATGAATACAGCTTTTTAAGACTAAAAGAACCAATTAAGGGATGAACATCTTAAAAACTGAGACAGCTAAAATGAAGCACAAAAATGTCACTGAGCAAGTAATTATTCATCACTAATGAATGATTTCTAATGAACCAATTGGGTTGGAACAAAAACCTGAAGCCACTGCAGCCCTCCAGGACTGACGATGCTCAGCCCTGCTTTAAAGTGTCCGAGTATTAAATATCAATTAAATTAAATTAAGTTAATTAGGACCAAAAACTAGTCACTAATTAAGAAAGTAGAATGAAAACCAGTAGCCACTGCGGCTCTCCAGGATCGCAGCTGGCCACCCCCAAGTCTATAGGGTATAGAGGTCAGACATCTCATTGCATGGTGTAATAACAAGAATCTGTCCCTCCAAATCAGCAGAACCAAGAAGACAATTGTAGCCTTAATGAAACCGATGCACAGTGAGGAGCTTACTGACCGTCTGCCTCACAGTGTGGTATATCCACTACACTATGGCAATTGCAGGGCCCTGCAGCAGTACTCAAAATGGTTCAGTTCATCAGTGGAGCCAAGCTGTCATCTGTAGATGAGAAAAGATGGCTGAATAAAACACTTTATATTGTCTCAGTACCCATACACCCCGGTAATAAACTGTTTCCCCCCAGCAATCTAGTAAGGTGACATTTTAAAAATGCAGTGCCATACCAACAAACTGGCGAGCATTCTGTCCCTGAGCCATTAAGCTGTTGACTCCCCTACAGTCATCTGCTTGACCTGAGAATAGGAGTACATTATGTAAGCACCTGTACCAGAACTTGGCCGGTTTTTAAAGGGAATGGTATCCACTCCTTCTAAAATCATTTTACTCCACCTCCTCACTTCCTAGAAACCCATTTCATGAAGCTCCACACTCACAGTTCTTGTGTTGATGTAGCTTTTCGAGGCAGTTTGGAAGTCTGTTATTAGTGATGGTACAGAAGATAGATGATTTTTGTGCACTATACACCTGATCTACCACTTCATGACAGAACTGTTATTGCTCCTACAGTTGAACGGGGCAAGTCTAACAGAGCAGAAATTTCATGTACATGGCATCCAATGACAGCGCCACATTTAAAGTCACTGAGCTCTTCAGTATGACTCATTCTGCTGGCAGTGTTTGTCAATGGAGATTGCTTGCTTTTATGTACCTGTTCACAATAGCTGTGACTGAAGCACCTGAACACAGTGATTTAAAGGGCTGCCCACATACTTTTGGCCATTCTGTTTATCATCCCTGCAGTATTTACTCCCAGCCATCCTTACATTATTTCCACTTCTGACATCCCTGCCAGTAAGTTTTTCAAAAGAGCTCCCATCCAGGACAGTGTACGGCAACCTGTTATTTGGTTCTGACCTGTAGCCAATGGTTTGAAGTATGTCACTGTGATCCATGAAGTTTATTTCTGTGTACCTGCTATTATACAAACTGAAAGCCATAAATCAGTGCAGTAGAAACTATCCAAGCTATGCAATCCAGCTGACAGAGAGAGCAACCTGGCCAAGAGATGAAAAGAGACAAGAGGGAACAACAGCTCAGATAGACTATTAAAGGAAGGGAGATGTGCCCAATTCTCAGTTTATGGATTGAAGTGACCAGGTGCTTATGTCTTGGCATGCTATGCCAGTAAAAAAGTGTACTCATATTTGGAGATTGCATGCTCGTGTTTCAGGAAGCCTGAACTATAGAGAACATATAAAAGCTCAGCCATTTGCCCTGAACTTGGAAGCTCACCTACACTTGGATGGATGGATGAATGGATAGATGGATAATGTCGCCACCTGTACCTAAAATGCCTTCCTCACTGCCAAAATTGATGAACCCAGCTTCCTAGGAGACCTGGGCTTATATTTTGCACTGTAAGTAGACATCAAACTGAAGCTAAGTATTTCTTCTGCTTGATTCTTTGTGTTCTGTAGCATAACATCACTGCCCCATCACTGGAGAGGGATATAGTCTTTTATTTTTATTTCTATAAAATTAATTTATAATTTATACAATTATATGTTGGTTATGCAAGATGTTGCAGTCACTAACAAACCCATTCTCAGGAAGTGTGCGCCCCCTTCTGGATACATGACCTTGCCTGACTTTACAGTAGTCTATTGAAAGATATCAATGCATAAAGAAAAATCCACTTCATTTTATGGTATTTGCAAGATGGCAGTGTAGAACTTGGTGATGGGGATTTATTGTGTGCAGGGTGGCCCATTTCCTTCCAGTTGCATTTGCATTTCATTCAGAGAGTTACTGGAAACAATACCCAATACAGATCTGAGGCATCAGTTGTCTCTTGAATCTTATTGGTTTTTCCTTTATTTATTTAATTGAGATGAATTTCATGGTTTAAAAAATCATATACAGTCATATACAGCCACAGATTCCATACTGAAAAACAGAGAAAATAAAAGAAATAATAGTATGTCACATTATCAATTGTGCAAGAAAATTGAGATATTACAGAAGGTTGATATAGGGGTGTGTCAGTAAGACAGACAGGTTTACTGCTAACTGAGTGACACGAATGTATGCAGCTTACCATCTGCTAAGATGTACTTCTGTTTCTGATACATCATCTGGATACAAGCGTTTGACAAGATCCCATAGCGCATGCATGTACCACCCACACCTGTGTTCTCCTCCTCTCGCCTTATGTCCAGTTTCTCCATTAGAAGTGAGCTTTTTCTTATAGAATTACACTGTGCTTGAAGAGAAGGAAAAGACAAATGTGCTATGTCAGTTTGATTTAACAGCATACTTACAAGGAGTTATAGATGAGCTCAGAAACTGGGAATCTCAGTCAGTCAGTCATTTTCCAACCCGCTATATCCTATCATAGGGTCATAGGGAACTAGGATTCTAAAAAATTATTATTTTTTTTTAAACATTTTATTAATTTAATTAAAATCAAATAACATTTCATACAAGCAAGTCACGTTTAACAAAACTAGGTTTGAAACAAATCAGTTCCCACCCATGAGAAAGAGAACTATGCCAGCAGTGTAAAACTTTAATAATAGTAAAAATATGTAAATAAATAAAGTAATCAAAATAATTAGAGCAAAAAAGAGGGGAGATAATCCGCTTCCTCAATTTAAATGTTTATTCTAAAATGTTATTGATTAGATCCTGCCAAGTTTTGAAATAGTTCTGCACAGATCCTCTAAGTGAGAATTTGAGTTTTTTCCAATTTCAAATAGTATATAACATCATTTACCCACTGACTTAACACTAGAATTACCAGAGCCAACGAAAAAACTCGTAGATCCAGCCCACCTTAAATCCGTTCGCACCTCTCCGTCGGTGTCTTTTGTCCTGTAAATGTGCTGAGAAAGACAAGCAGCAAGCAGCCTACTATTCCATCCCCCCACAGCTGCAGAACGTGCACAGTGTTCTCCCAGCTCATGCCTTGATTGATTATCTGGGAGTGAAGTGCTGGAGTTTTAGAGTGGAAATAATAGATTGTTATTTGAAACACATGCATTTCATGTGTGTTCCGTTTCTACAATAATCTGTGTAAACACATTTTTAAAACAGAAACATTTTTCATATTTTAGTAGTGAATGACAAAATGTAGGCATAAACTATATAATGTATGAAGCCTGAAGTCCAAAGATCAACTAAACACTTTCACAAAAGGTTCAAGGACAATACAACAGCTTCCATGGCGTAGCGGTAAGATTTGCTGACTTGTAATCAAGAGTCCCCTGATTCGATCCCCCCTGCTTCTTAATATTTACCATTTTCAGTAGTGAGCTGCTTTTATTGTTAATATTATACAGTATACACATACATTTGGTTTGCATCTGTAACAGACCATGTAAATTTATAGGACTTTTTAAAGTTACCTTTTTTTTTCACTTTTATTCTCTCAGTCATGATCACGATACATACTACCACCCCCCACCCAATGGGATCTGACGCTGTTAGTTTTTATTTGAAACTGGGAGTAACTATAGATGTGAGTGGTGTTCTAAGGCAATGGAACTGGACATTCTCTAATCTGGAGGGATAAAAGCTGACACAAACACTGGTGAATCTGCCATCTTCGTATCTCACCGTCACTTGATTTTTTTTAATTCAGTTTTATTGAGTGTTCCTGCTCACGCTGAATTAGTATACACCTTATGGTCTATGATGTCAAAAAAAAAAAAACTGAGACATAGGAATATATGATATTTGGAATAATTTGTTTTATGACCTGTATAGTACATTTCGGAAAACATTGTGGCACGGATACAACATTATTCATATTATTCATATTCATTCGCATAACATCTTGCGCTTGTAATCAGTGACTGCATGTGTTTTTTTTTTTTCCCCCAATCTTGCCACTGTCCACGTGACTGTATGGGGCTGGTTCTTTTGTACTCCAGTATATGCAGCGGAAAGAATAGTACAGAGAGGTCAGTTCAGCACCATATGCAATCATCAAATTCAAATGTTAACAGTTCACACACGCAAGGACAGGCCTTCCTACATTTACGACATGTGTACCTGTTGCAATGTACACACTTTCTCCCTATGCTTTGGTTCCTGTTACATTGAAACTTCATCTCTCCTATTAAAAGGTCAAATAAAATGTTAGGTTATATTATTAAAACTGTTGAATACACAGTAAATTAAGGGGCATTCTGCTCAGCCTATATAATGCACACTAGTGAGACCACATCTGGAATCTTGTGTGCAGCTCTGGTCACCACAGTGCAAGAAAAGCAGTACTTGAAACTGTGCAGAGGAGATCAACCAAGTGCACCCCAGGACTTAACGGGGCCGGCTCTACGCTGGGGCAAGAGGGGGCAATGCCCCCTTAAATAAACGTCCTGCCCCCTTAAATCAAACTTTTAGAGGTTTAGAAAGAAAATAATAGATTGCCCACAAACTGAATATGGACAAGATTTACTACAGTAGCTGAAAAATCCACTGGAAAAGGCACAAATGAGATGATAGGTTTGACCTCTTGTTCGCTCTTTCCCTCCGTGCTTTTTTTGTCCGCAGGCTCACACAGAACTCGGCAGAGATCCCCCACTCACCCTCCCCCCAGCTAAACATCCAATCACTGTTAGTATGCAAATGACCCGGTGTCAGGTTTCTCAGTAGGCAGGGCAGAGCAAAATGAGCTGCGCAACGGCAAGAGGCTTTGAGGAAGCAGCAAATCTCTGTCATCAATTACAGCGACTCGTGAGATAATTAACAACAACTAAAAAATACATCTATATTTGTACAGTCAATGGGGGACTAGTCCAGTGTTCTTCTCACAGTTTCAGTCTGGTAGAGAAGTGTTTCTTTCTCGATCCCACAAGCACCACCACTACATAGAGCCGACTGGAGGACCCGTGTCTGTCTGTCAGACCCTGACACAAAGCCCTACCCCAGCTTTCAACTAGTTTGCACTCAACAGTTTTCTCGTTTCATATACTGATGCAATCACAGCGATTTTAGTAAAGCTTATTCACTTTCCACCCCAGCTTCCAGCAGCTCACAAAGGGAAAGTTAATGCTGTGAGATGCATCCTTTTTCCAAGCTTTTAAAAAGTGTGGCGCTGCTCCTGCCTGTACCAATAGCAGTAGCAATGATGCTGCTGCTGGTACATCAGAGACGCAGCTAGCATGTCTACTCCTGTGGCATCAACAGGCACTGCTTCTCCTGTACCTCTGCCAACAATTGCTGCCCCAAAACAACCCACTCAGCTACCCAGTGACTTAAATGGCAATACACTATCCCAGCCAATACTAGGTAGTTACCCCAAATGTGTATTTGGTGGTACAACATTAAGATCATTCAATCCTGCCTGGTACCGCACACGACCATGGCTGGAGTACTCTGTTGTGCGGGATGCATGCTTCTGTTTCCCCTGTCGAAAATATGGCAGCACTGTTAATGAGAGGGATGTAGTTTTTACCTTAACTGGTTTTACCAACTGGAAAGCAGCACTTGATCGAGACAAGGGGCTCAAGAGATATGTGTCCAGCCACAACCATGTGCATGCTTCAACCATCTGGACTGAGCATAAAAGCAGAGAGGCCACAGGGGGGACTGTGGATTCAATGTTGGTTGGTAAAACACAACTTGAAAAAAAACATTACTGTGTCAAGAGTATTGGTAGTGCTCTAAGGTTTCTCTGTGTAAATGAGTTGGGGCTCCGTGGGACTGCAGAAACCTTGAGACATGATGCAGCGGGTAATGATGATGACATTGCTTCAGGTATTTTTCTAAAACTGATGGAATATACCTTAAAGAAGGATGAGAAGCTAGCAAGCATTTCTAAGGGTATCCCAAAAAAATGCAAAATACACATCTAAGGATATCCAAAATGAAATTATCCAAACACTGGCTGACATGGTGCTTGGAGAGGTCAGGAAAAAATATGAAAGTGCTGATTCTGCAGGGTTTTGCCTCAAAAGTGATGGGACCAGGGATAGGTGCAATGTGGAACATTAGTCTGTGATAATACGGTTTGTCAGAAATTCCATGCCAGAGGAGCATCTTATTGGGTTGCTTGACTTGTAACAACTTGATGCAGAGTACATCACCTCTGAGATGTTGTTCCACCTTTCTGATGCTGGCTACAGTGCTGACAGTATACTTAGCCAGTGTTATGATGGGGCTTCTGTGATGAGTGGGGTTAGAGGTGGTTTACAAGCTCTGCTCCAAAAGAAGCTTGACAGATATGTCCCATACATCCACTGCTACAACCACCAACTGCACTTAGTGTGCACATGTTCATGCCATGCAGAGTGACCCATGTGCAAATAAATTTTTTAGCCTATCTAGTTCACTCTACAACTTTTTTCACCACCACTATGTGCTCAATAAACATGATGCACCTTGTCTACAAAGGCTGCTTGAGATCAGATGGACAAGTCACTATGAGGTGACAAGGTGCACTGTGGACAATCAAGAACAAATCCTTAGTATCCTATCTGAGATGACAGAGGATGATGATGCTGCAGTTGACCTGTGCACCGAGGCATCAGGCCTGCTATGCCAAATTAAGAGGCATCACTTCTTTGAGATTGGAAAGTTCCCAGTGCGGGTGCTTGGTGTCTTGAAACCAGCAAATGCTATTCTACAGTCTCAGTCAGTTGATCTGTTCAGTGCTTCTGAGGTTGTTAGTTCAGCACTGGACTCCTTAAAAACCATCCGTGAGGATGACTGTTGGGGAGTGTCATCTCCTGCTGAGGATGAGTCACATCCAACAAAGAGAAGGAGAACAATGAGCAAACACCTGGGTCAAAGTGTTGCGCTCTCAGCTTTGGGCCATACAGACTCTGGTGACCCTACTATTTCCCCCATCAGTCTCTGAAAAGATCCCTGCTCAACATCCTTGACAGGGCCATTTCAGAAATGGAAACTAGATTTTCACACAAGAAGATTGACCTGATGAGAGCCATATCTAGTCTTGCACCCAAATCTAGCATTTCTAGATCCCTCCCTGTTGCACCCTCTGGCTGTGATGGATGGCACTGTAGCAGATGTTGTAAATCTGAAAAATGAAGTTCTTGTGGCAAAACAGATGCTGCTCAAAAAATGTTCAAAGGAAACAGACCTGTCCACTGTGTGTAAACTCCTGCAGGAGTACAAGGAAGCCTTTCCTGAGTTGCATAAATTGTAACAGCCCTGGTAATTGGTGTGTCTTCAGCATCATGTGATAGTTCCTTCTCCACTTTGTCACGTGTCCTAACCCCCTATTGTCACACCATGTTAAATAAAAGAAGAGGAATTTGGTGATCTTGGCCCATGAGAAGTCCATAACAAATAACTTGGATATGATGAATTTGGAAGAGTTTTGCAAAGGGAAACAGGAGACTGTTGTTGTAGAGTGGATTGAGGAGAAAGGAGAGTGGAGCTGTTCAGTTGCAAACAGAGAGTTCAGTTACTTGCAAAACAAACAAGCTTAAAATAAAACAAAAAGACAAAAAAAGAAGAAAAAAGTTCAAATGTTCTCTTCTAAATCTGTTGTGTTCTAGAAATTAGTTTGAGAATTGTAGGAAAAGACATGGTGAATTGTTTTTTTAATTACTATGCCAACCCTTTTAGTTTTGTAAATATTGGTTATATTGAGAGGTCTTATTTTATTCTTACCTTATTTTGCAAATTTATTTGAGAATTAGGCCATCCAATTAAGATACATTTTATGTTGTTGGTTGTAAAGATCTGGATGGATATTTTATTTTATTCTTTATTTTTATTTTTTACTCTATTTTTCAGTTTTATTTTTCAAGACTTGGTGAATTGTTTTTTTTTGTTTATAACTTGGCCTACCCTTTTTAGTTTTGTTAATATTGGTAATAGTAAGAAGTGTTATTGTTGGGTTTGAATATATTTGATATAGGCCATCCAATTGAGGTAAATGTCATGTTTTTAGTTGTTATAATCTGATGAGGAATATTTTATTTTATTTTTTGTTGTTTTATTTTTCAGTTTTCCTCCTGAGGGATTGCCACCTTATCGTGGCCAGGGGGTTTACATGCCTCAGTGACCCTAAGAGCTACACCAGCAGAAGCTTAGCCTTCAGGTGGAGCACCCAAGTTGGACAGGTCTTAGGGTAGAGGCCTGACAAAGTGCAATCCAATTACATGACAAAAACAGTTATCCAGAGCACCCCCACTCCCACCACCACCCCACCCCTTTCCCACCTCCGTTGCCACCATGTGCCCCCTTCACATTTCTGTCTGCCCCCTCATATATGCCTATCTAGAACCGGCCCAGGGACTTAAGCACATATCCCCCTTCAACAGACTCGGAGAATCAAACCTGTTTAGTCTAATACAGAAGAGACTACATAGGGTGTTTATCCAGATCTTGGAAATTCTCAAAGGCATTGAGCAACATTCTTTCAGCGTAATGGTAAAAGACATACTCAAGGACATTGTTGGAAATTAAGGTGAAGTGCCTTTATGATGGAAGCCAGGAAGCCCTTCGTTACGCAAGGAGCTGTGCGACTCGGGAACAAACTACCAAGACATGGAGTAGAAGCAGAAAACCTTGACAACCCTTTAGAAGAATCTGGATGAGGTATTGGGACAGCTTAGCTGTTAGCTAAACAAACGAGCTGATGGACTGAATGGTCTCCTTTTGTTTGTCATATTTCTTATTTTATATTTTTTGCTGCTAATTAATTGTTTTGTCTTAATTTTAATTCATGTTAATGTCAAGTGTTCAGTTTGTTTTTATTGTCATACCATCCATACGCCATATTGCAGTATACAGTGGGATGAAACAATGTTCCCTAGGACCACAGTGCAGCATATACATAAACAATGGTCAAGTGCAAGACAGGGAAAGAACTATACTATGCAATATAAATAAATAATAGGTAAGTGAAGAGATAGTGATACTTTCAAACAGATGATAATAAATAACTAATTAATAAATAATAACAGTAAAACTAATATTAAAAACGCCAGTAGTAACAAGTGTAACAAATGTACTGCACATACATTTGCTAATAGGGGGTAGATCAGAGGGCAGGTGGGCAGCACAGAGTTTAGAGATCGGAATTCTGAGAGGTAGAAGCTGTTGTAGTACCTCACATCATCTTCTGCCAGATGGAAGAGGGACAAAAAGACTGTGGCAGGGGTGGGAGTCGTCCTTCACAATACTGTATGCCTTGCAGATACAATGCTCTACCATGATGTCTTCAATGGAAGGCAGAGAGGACCCAACATCTTTTCTGCAGTGTGCACCATCCGTTGTAGAATCTTACTGTCAGAGACACCGCAGTTCCCAAACCAGACAGTGATGCAGCTGGTTAGAACACTCTCGATGGTGAAGCAATGAAACACACCTGAGGAATCACAAACACCTGTGACGCCAATTGTACCAAACATTATGGTGGCCTGAAATGGGGGGACCATGTAGAAAAAGCATTGTCATTTCTACACGGTATGACTAAAATGTATGCTAATCCCCTTAACCCCTTGTAGACGATTGTCGCAAAATCACTTCATAGCGTTCTGGACTGAATGCAGCCGAGGTGGCTTATGTATCCCACCAATGTCAGTTGATGCGTATTCGATACATACCAAGGATCATATTGGAAGCACTGGTCACGCCATTTAGCAGTCATAGTGGAAACTACATTCGCCTGATAGAAGTGAAGCATTGGTGTGGCCATGCACAAGGATTTTGGCTACTAATTTCGAGAAATTGTCCAAATTTGAGGTAAGTTGTGGTAAGATAAAAATACATACCAGCTTATTGTTTGCTTGTGTGCTATATTTAAATGAACAATCTCCACTTCATTTCAACAAAGTGTAATTGCAGACTGTAGTACCTATGAGGTCAGGCATGTAACGCCCCAACATCATGAAACACCCTCAACGTCTGTCACGTAACACCCATCACATTAGACTATGATTAGCATTAGGGCCCCATTACACTGTGGTTAAGATTAGGGTTGTAGGAGGGTTATCTGACTCAAAGTGCATTTTGTGACTAACGTTGTGGGCATTACCTGATCAATGTCATAGGTATTACAGGCTGCAGCTTGACCCTGCTCCTTAATTTAGCATCTGCTTGACAGCTTCAATTTTTTTTTATATATATAATTGTACATAAATTTGGGCAACAAGGGGTTAAATGAAAGTCTGCTGTGTGTAATTTAATTACATCTGAATTTTTTGGTTTGTAATTTTAAACTGTGGGGTCGATCAAAGAAAAATGTGTATTTGTCCCAAATATTATGGAGGGCATTGTATATACATGATGTACAAGTTAATCCATGTCTACAGTTTTTTTTTTTTAGGGGCAAAGTAAAGAGTTGTCTTAAAATATTTTACTATGTGTGAGTTTCTACAATATGCGAGGCTTAGAAATATAAGCCACACTTAAGACGACAGTCCACTGTATTGTGACTCACATTTTTGTAATTATGTTTAATTTGGCTTCTGACTCTCCCTGTGGCATCCTTATTTCCATGTAAATGGAAATGGTAGTCATCAGCTGATTTTGATTATACAATGTTCAAAATGTTGAGCAAAGTTGATTTTAGCATGGTGTGTGTGTGGCTGTGGAAAATCAAAATATATTTTCCCATGTTAAAATTACAATGATTTGTACTTTTAAATTGTATAGCAGAGAGGGGTACATCAAGAAAAAAAAAGTGTCTTTGTCCCAAACAGTATGGAGGGCACTGTGTAAATATTTACAGACTTCATGTGAATCCAGTTTATGTAGGAACCAGATGCTATTAATTGATGGAATGTTTCCCTAGAAAGCACTCTCCCTGTCAGTAACAAAATAATAAATATTGTAGTGTTCTACTTGAGAGCTGCTGGAAGGCTACAGTTAAAAATATTATATTATGTAAAGAAATCTCTACAGAATGACCTCCCATTTGAACTGTACCAATTACCTGGCAGGAGCTTTCTGCTAGCAGAAGCTTGGCTTTTCCACAAATCGCTCACATGCATTAGATGCACAAATATTGTTTTTTGAAGCAGTCAGTTTCTGCAGCCCTTTACTAATAGCAATCTGGTGGGACTGCAGTTCTGTTAAAGGAGCTTCCTGTGCTGCAAAACTGAGAGACATTGATTAGTCCTTCAAAATATTCATCTTATGCAACTCACCTATATAATGACTAATCTAGGAGTCTAATGGTTATTCATTGTCTGTAGTGATGAAAAGGTAGACCTGAGTGCTCGTTCTTGGAAGCAGAAGAAACGAGCTGAATGAGAGTCCATCGTGAGCCTGTGTGGTGTTTCTTCATGTCTCAGGTTCTGTGAGGCCTGAGCAACTGGCAAGCGACTTAACACTAACAACACCAAAGTTGAGCGGCGTGTTAGATAAGAGAAAATGACGATGGCAAGACACACATCCTAAAAAACAACTTAACAAAAACACAGTGGAAAATAATCTCACAAGGATGTTGTGTACCCAGCTAAAATAGATCAGAAAAGCTGTCAGGTTACCTGAAGCACCTCTGCCCATTTTCTGTGCAACCACACAACCAAACTAGGGGGCGCTGTCGCTTCTCCAAACCCACAGACAACACCTCCAGACACTAGGTAAAAGTCCCAGAAATGAATTTAATTTTGCAATACTGTCTACAAATCACCACCACCTCCACAATACACAACAATTATCAATACAATAAATCACGGTAATAAATCCTCCTCTCCACCCAGCAGTTCCGTCACACTCCCTCCTCCAAACTCTGGCTCCATCTGCTGGATTTCCTACAGTCCTTTTTATAGTGTTCGACCCAGAAGTGCTTCTGTCCTTCAGTCCATGTGATTCCATAGCACTTCTGTGTCAGATGAAAACTCTTCTTTTTCTTCAGCCCGGAAGTACTTAATTTCTTCTGTCCCCATGACTAGGAAGTACTTTCGGGCTATAAGGAAAATATAAATCCCTATGTGTCCCTGCAGCGTCCCCTGGCAGCCCCCATGGTATTCAGCAGGGCTGTGAAGCCAAACTCCATTGTCCATGATGCCCTGCGGGAATTCAGGGCACCTCCATGTTGCAGAGAGGACTCCATCTAGTGGCCTAGTGTTGACCGGAATAAACTGCTGGCCATCTCTCACAACTGACACACTTCAGCAGCATATGTATTGAGGTCACGGTGGAATAATTAGCAGGAGGATATGGATGGTGGTAGGGATAACGTAATAAAAACAATAATGCTAATTTAACAACTTTACCATTCATAACCTTTATGCCCGTCTCCTTATTTTTGTGTAGCCGAGTGCACAGTGTAATGTCTGTAAAATTTATATGAAAGTAAAATTAGTCATATCTAATATACAAGACAAATGAAGATTTTTTTTGTAAATAACTCAATAATTTGGGGCTGAAATATGGGACTGTCCTGGAAAATGCAGGCCATTTAGTAACTGTACACATCTAAAAGCAATTCTTATATCTATATATGATTTTGGACAACCGACAATTGATTTCACAAACTTGAACCTCACACATGTACACCCAAGCATCATAAAGCTATATAACACCTAGAAATTAATACAATGAATATGTAAATAATAATAAACACACACAGAAACTCCAGTTTGGACAACATGTCATACATGCGTGCCAAAGGGTCTCCATACAGACTGATCTGAGGTATGTGGTACCACCCCAGGATGAGAGGGGGTGCTGTTGCTATTAGTCTTGTCTCACTTTTCCCCTCACAGCCTCGAGAATGAGCCAACAAAACCCCGTCATGCCCATCCAGTCCACTTGGTATAAAAAGTGTCTCATTTCAGACCTGACTACCGTAAAAAGAGCGAGAAAAAGTCTGTCGTTTAAAAGGCACGGTTTCAAGGGAACTGTCCCAACCAGAGTATACCATTGAGCGTGTATTTTATTTACAGTTTTCTTTTTTTAGTTGGAATTAAACAGGAGTTTTGCCTGGTTGACACTCCAAGCCTTATCATTCACCCCTCTACAATATGTAGAAAATGTTCCTGAAGATGTGTGTGTTTATAAACATTCATTTTCCATATTACATTTTAGCCTGTGAGCACGTGTGCCATTTCCTCCATCGCCATCCCTCTGCCAGCTTTAGATATTTGTGGCATTTGCTTATCGTTTCCACTTTTTGGCCAAGCATACTTTACTTGGTCTCCAGCAGCCTCAAGATTAAAAGTTCAATTTCTTGATACAGAAAAGCAAAAAGAATAAATTCTGAGTTCATGTTTATTTAAAATATTGCATATGAGGAAGTATTTTCTATTTAAACGTGTTATTTAATTCAATTAGGAATTATGTACAGTAAGCATAGGAGTGTATAATATATATATATATATATATATATATATATATATATATATATATATATATATATATATATATATATATATATATATATATATATAAATATAAAATATGCATTAAGGTCCACAAGTCACATGTATACAAAGAAGCATGTAAGCACACAAGTTATTTATCCTTTTTCTCATCTTTCTTTTTCACTTAACAAGGGCTGTGCACCCATCCTATACTACAGCCTTCTTTCCAAGAACCACAGAATGTGCTGTTACAGCTACTTTATTAATAATTGCTTTTTGAATTAGTTATGACCACTGTCATTAAGAAGAGCAAGAGGAGCCTGAAGATCCCTGGAAATCATTCTCTGGATGATGTTGTTGCAAATCATCTCCTTTTTGTTACTGACTTTGCCTCTAACTCTGGTTAACTGGAACCCCAGGATTTTTTTAAATGATTTTATTACCATTATCAGACTTATGCACGTCACTGACTGTTTACTTGAGATAATACAAATGTATTTTAATTGCGGCATGACATGATTCTAAAATGTGTGTAATAAGAACCAATAGCGAGACCCCAGGCTTGTTTCTCCTTATTGTATGTGCATAGCAAGAAGCTATCATTTATAGCTTATAGTCATGTATGTGCTTCTGGGGACCACCAACCTGGCTCTAATGAGGTAGGCAGTACTTCCCAGGAACGAGAGGGGACGCCAACACTAACATTATCTTCTCCTTCCTTCTCCACAATAATGAAAAAAACACCCAAGAAGGATGACTGACCCTATCCCACTTCTCCGAGAGAGTGTTGCCCCTTCCAGTTTCCGCCTTATAAAACTGCCCTGTTCCAGGAAGATGGCATCAGATGCCAAACTGACTTTAGCAGAGGAGAGAGATGCTACTGCCTTATTCAACTCCTGAAGCCAAAACTTCTACTTTTTGTTTGAGCTTTTATCAGATGTCTTTTTTTTGTTGAGATTAAACAGGGTTACCAAGGTAGTACCACAACCTTCCTTTGCTTCTCTGACTTGTCTGTCCTGCCCAGATACCTCTTACACGTATTATTATTAGTATTATTATTATTATGGTTTAACAGGTGTATTTATCTTCTCTGGCTAAAAATTGAGTAACAAAGAAACTTTCTCTCAGATGGCATATTCCGACTGGCCATGTTTTCAGTTTCTGGTCTAAGCAAGATGAACTGATCATCCTCCAGGTTGTATTAATATTATTTTGCCAGCACTCCCATTTGTACTGTGCTTATATTTTGGGTATATTATCAATTAGACATAATGAATACATTTTTAATTTTTCTCCTGTTTCTTCCAGTACTCGATTTTGTTGCCTGAGGTCATGGGTATAAAAGTTAGTGTAACATATGAGGGCTATAGCAGGGGTTTGGGGACGTTTGCTATGATTCCTTGGTTCTTCTCATACGTTTTGAGTTTCAGACCTCTAATTGTGTATTCAGATCAAACATGTTTTACTTCCTATGTGTAATACTTTACATTTACTAATATTAAATTATGACACAAGTCCCTTTGTAATTATTGGACTGATTTTGGACTATCTGCCATTCTACCTGTTTTGGTATCATCATCAAGCTGGTTAAGTTTGCAGTTTATATTTCTATCCAGATCATTTATGTACAATCAGATTTTGTATTCGCAGGATCTATAGTCACAGATTTGAGTATTCATGGATGGCAGGTGATAAGTTGATGTAACGGATGGATTGATGACATGATTACAGAATAGCTTTCTGAAAGAGATGTCAAAGGTTGTCCTACCATAATACTGAATGCCCAATGATAATTTGTAATGGAGGGAGCACGGTCCGTGGACGATGAGTCCCAAATCAAATGAAACCACATGAATAAGCCAGGCACGGGACACAGAGCACAAATCCAGAATAAAATGTAATCTAAACTAATGGGTCTAATTAGCAGTGAAAGTAATATAGTAATAGACACACAAATCAGTCACCATCCTCCTGGCTTCTTATGGCTTGTTAGTTAAGTTCAGCACCTCTTCTTCGTTCTCTAAGCTGGCCAAGAGAGAACAACAGGGACTGTCGAATGGCGCAGTGATTTTAAAATTAGCTGGGAATTTAAGTCATATACAAAATAAATAAAAAAAAAGAAGGAAAAAAAGAAAAATTTAGCTTTCTACTAGGATGTTAGGTCAATGTAAAAATACACCAACCCCACAAAAAGAAATCTCAGCCTCATCTGATCTTTCTTCAGCGACAGAAACTCCTACAGCAAGCAATTAACCTTGTGTGATACATCGATGTTTTTTCTCCATTCATTTTAATTGTGTGTGTTAGATATTAAGAGTGTTAAGTTGCATTTTTAAGCCTTTTTTATTGTTGTGTAAAATGTATACAAGTGTGTAAAATTCGAAACCTGTTTAATTTATCTATTAATTACAAATCAAAATCTTTTTTTTTTTTTTTTTACATAACTTTAAGCATTTTGTGTTTCTCTTTTAAATACTGTACACTTTTTGAGTGGTATCTCTGTTTTACCTTCCAGCCAATAAATATATGGAGGACCATATACTGTCATTTATGAACAAAGTTCATAAATCGGCAAAAGTCTAATATAAATAACCTTCATTTTCTTTGTTGTAATCTCTTTTTCAACAAATAACCCAAATACACTTGCTGTAATAAACCAAATAATGTGATTTATTCATAACATAAGGATAACTGAAGATAGACTAATGCAAGTATATTATATCTACACATGGAAGTGTGTTTGTCTGTCCAGCCCAGAAGTGCAAGGAATCCCGGAAGTGCGAGGGTACTGCATGAACCTCAAAGAAATCAACTCTGTAGCCAAAGTGAAACCAGCAACAAAAGAGAAACTCGTTTAGCTGCTAATACACAAGCGAGGCAAGCACATCAGCAAAACAAAACCTCCGAGGATAGAAAAATTTCCTTCAACGCTGATAGACAACTGATGCAGTTGATTGATTAAAGTGCCAGAATCCATGGTTTCTAGGAGCCTGGGCTTTTTACAGCATGGGCTTACACAGCTAGTCTTATATATAAACATCTACAAGTGGAAGTGTGTGTTTCTGTCTGTCCGTCTGTCTGGCCCAGAAGTAAGAGGTCGGGGTAAGGACTCCACCTCCAAGGAAACAGAAACTTGCTTAGCCGCTAATACACAAGTGAGGCCAGCACATCGGCTAAATTAAACCTCTGAAGAAAGAGTCACTCGCTTATCCACAAATACAAAAGCAAAGCGAACACGTTGGAAAATGGTATCCGTTTTAAATTTCCTCCCACTGCTAATACACAAGCAAGGCAAGCACGTCGGCAAAATGAAACCTCCTAGGAGAGAGATGCCCAGAGTGGTTCCTTTCAATTACCTGACATCTCTACATTTCAATTTTTTTTCTGACGATTTCAATTGTTTCTAGGACCCCGGGCTTTTTACAGCATGGGCTTACACAGCTATGTATTATATTGATATATGTACAGTATTTACTGTAGATATATGGATGAAAGATAATAAACTACAAAACACATAAAATCATGATAGTTTAA
This sequence comes from Polypterus senegalus, assembly GCF_016835505.1. Lineage (NCBI taxonomy): Eukaryota > Metazoa > Chordata > Cladistia > Polypteriformes > Polypteridae > Polypterus > Polypterus senegalus. Next base: position 137,272,203 of record NC_053165.1, on the reverse strand, counting down.
TTGAAACGTTTTCTCTCCTATAGAAAAAGGCACATAACTTATGAATTCTGATTTTTCCATTCATGTTCTCAAGATGGAAACATTCTCTAGCCAGTTAAGAACTTTCTAGTGCCTGCACCATAAAGGAGGCATTGATTTGCTCACAGCTGTGTCTGCACTGGTTTATCTCCACCACACACATGCACTTTGTGAGTATGAAAAGCTGCTCTGGACTTCCTTCTAGATTTAGGAAGAGAAATCTGTAACAACTAAAAAAATTATTCTTCACAAAGATTGTCACTCTTCAGTTACAGTCATACAAGTACCATAATGCTTTATTGTAACTGCTAAGTTACAATTAATAGTTCCCAGAATCAAAGTAAGTATACAGTACTTATGGTTTGGTGTAGATGATGCTTTGTTCATTCCGGGTCAGCTTACATGAAAGGAAGTTAAGTGTGTTTTATTTTCTTTTGTACTGAAGCTATTCTCTTTTTTTGCCTTGGTTGCAGGCAGTACTGCAGTTTTCTGTTTGAGGTTTTACACACAGTGCCCCCTTTTTGCTAGCATCAAGTTTACGTCGGCTGGGCAGTTGGTGATTAGTCAGCTCACGCCATTTAACAAAACAAATTTATGACATTTAGTGGTGTCTTTCTGGCTTGTGCAATTGCTTTTCCTTAGCAAGGTTTAGACTAATTGAACTCTTGTCTACCTTCAATAAAGAAAAGTCTTCCACTTTCTTCCAGTCCAGCATCAGGTTGCCCTTCAGAGTAACATTGATCGCTGTAGCTTTTGTTATGGCCACACTCTAGGTAATGAGGTCCCTGCTATTGAGAGCAGAAATTGTTGTCCATTTGTGAGCAGTGAGCACATAACCACAACCTTTTGGTTGACAATTAGTGTAAAGTCTTGTTCTTCAATCAATGTTGGGTGTTTAGATGGTGCCTTTTAGAGACATCTCTGAGTGTCACTGTGTGATTGATCATTTTATTAGAGAAGACCCATAGGCTGCATTCCTAACACATCCTGTACAGAGAAAACAGACACCCCTGCTGGAGTGTCTGTTGACCCCTGAGAGTCTGAGAGTTTGCATAACAAAATGAGTCTGTCCTACTCTAGCACTGCCACATAGAAAATAGTATGCGTTTAATGCTTGTCTGTCTGGTCTGCTTGTGTGGACAAAGAAGAAAGCCTGAAGGCTGGACATCTGATTTTAGAAGTAATTTGCATAAATCACGCCATTGTCTGAAATAAGAGGGAGGACGGCTGTCAGTTGGAAGTGATAGGAAAACAAGCTAAACGGATAAGCATCTGCGGTGGCCATGTAAGAAAGGGAATACGGTTATGAAGACCTATCTAGATAGGTGAAGGTCACTGTTTGTCTCCAGGGACAAGTATCCTGCATTTAGTTACAATTACAACACAGTTGAGCTTGTTGAAGTCCTTTTTGGTTTTTTTTTTGTTTTATTTTTTTTATAATGGTGTAGTGCTGATTGTGGAGACATTTTACATTTAAATATTCAGATTCTCTCAATAGCTGTCTTCTACAATTCATCTACCCATTATAATAAATCCACTTGAACTCTGGACTATTATCTGAACTTCGGGACAGTCTATGGTGTGTATTTCACTGTATATATATATTTTCACACTTTTAGGTGGTTATTGTGTATTGGGAAGACAGAAGATCATTGCTGTTTTCATGTTTGTGTCTTTCTTTTTTGAACATATATTTTTTTTTCTGGCTTTGATTAATTTGCCTTTAAGTTCATCCCGGACACAAACAGGCAGACACAGAATGTTCCAAATTACACACAGTTTAATTATAAAGTCCAGCACACAACACAGTGCCCATGCCCCAAACACCCTTTTTCTAGTTCGGTTCTCTGTCTTTCCAACTCTCCTCCCAAGCGTTGCCTTCTTCCTCCCGACTCCAGCTCGTCTACTCGAGGGGGGCGGCCTCTTTTATAGCCACCTGGTTGTACTCCAGGTGCTCTGTGACGGTCTTCCAGCAGCACTTCTGGGTGTGGCGGAAGTGCTGACATCCAGGGCTGTCCAATCCTCCAGGCACACACCTGTGGTGGCCATGGGCCCCAATAGGATTGAGTTTCCATGCTCTGTTCTCATGGACCCCATACTGACCAGGGCGGCAGCCCTCTCGTGGTCCAGGGTATGTATAGTCCCTCTTCTGGTCTTTCTAGGCGTCTCGGCCAGGCATGGTTCCCGGCCGGCCGTCACACTCCCTCTTTTACAAATGCTGTATATATTCCTTTGATAAGAGTGGATTATATCGAAGACGGTGTATGACAGAAGGCTTCAGGGTGTTATATTGGCCTATCCTTATATTAGATGCCTTACAATTTAGGAAGGTGAGCGTTATGGGTCAGTCTGTTACAGCCGATTGGGTCCGATTCGTTTCACTACAACCATGATAGTACATGCAAGCCCCATGAATACGACAACCTTACTCTACATTAAAAACAGAAGCAGCCACAGCACTAACACCACATTAATCATCAGACTGGTCTTCCTATTGAGTATCTGAGTAAATGTGAATCATAATTTTATTGTTAATTCTCCAGTTAACATCCCTTGAAAAAAGTAAATAATCACGTTGAATGCTTCATTTTAATATTGATACAAGTGTTCACTGCTAATTGTGTTTATTCAATAAGTCAACTACATTGTTAATAAGTTTTAACAAAATGTGCACTTACAATTCATAACCTCTCAAGGAAGTCATAATGGAAGGAGCAGGGCAGACTGAGACAAACTGTTACGCAACATTCCCTCAACTCAGGTGTTAATAAATAAAGCTATGTGGAAAATAGTAACCTGGCCACTGCTAATACACTATGGAAAAAACAATGACAGATGGGATAAAGCAGAACAACCACCATTTTAATGATCTCTGGGGGAAACCCCCTTTTATCAAGAGAAATACTTACTGAGGATTTCACCTTTTCAGCGTGAAAACAGCATCACTGAGGTTTTATGTTCACGTACTCAATGTCTGCTAAAGCAGCATCACAGGAATGAATTATTTCTATAATTAAATGTGAAGATCTAACGCACCTTCTGTAATTAGCTGACTAATGAGATAATTCACTTCTTTCAGTTAGCCCTATTTGTCTGTAATACTTGTGGAAAATCACTGTTAATCACAAAAATAATTTATATGTTCATACATTAATAGCATTGAAATGAGTTAGTTGGTGATCACACCGGGCGTCATTTCATTGTTATTTGCATTGTCATCTGCTGTCATCAATTTAAAGATGTGTGTGGCTTGAATCATTTTTTATTGGATGTAATATCTCACTTGTTTAACATGAAGCTTTCTGCCACCTACAGTAGTTTATATATATATTTAGATCTTTATGGTTATGGAAAAATCTATGACATAACAAAGACAATTTGCATTGCATTTTCTGTATTGAATATTCCAGTAGCTGTTACATGCTGTTGGTTCCTAGGACATGAGTCACTATCACACACTGGTGGAATTGTTACTTTTCGCAGCTAGTGGATGGCACAAACTGCTGACACTAAACTGCTAAATTCACATAGCACCACTCGGCACTCAGAACAAACGACTCTCTTAACAAAGGAAGCTTTACTTCCTACTGAGCACGACGCGCTCAACTACAAAGTGACTCTTCATTTTTTTTTTTTTCCATTTAACAGTTATTCACATGTTGCTTAGCTAGGCTCTTCCTGACAGGGCCAGATTAGTCGCACATAGCTGATGAGCAGTTAGATCCAGGTAACGTTCCTGCATTTTGTTGTCTGTTTGTGTGTAATATGGCTCAAGTTCAGCAACTGCTTACTAAATTTAAGAAAGTTTTTAGAAGAAAAGAATGATGATTACAAAAAGTAAATGTACTTGTTATTAATTTCATTTCTTTTTTCTATACAGAAATTTGTGTAGAGCTAATGTAAAGTGTTCTGAATGATCTATTGCTATTTCTGTTCTCTTGTCCTGTACTTGAACTAGAACGTGGACTGCAGTGGTAAGAGACTGGTCAGGAGTGATCAATTAAACTTTATTAGAAGTCGTGTCTGTCATAATGATTACCATTAAAAGAGCTTTAGAAAGTAATTAGCACTACAGTTAAGGCGATGTGACCTTTTCTGACAGCATCTTGCTCTTCACCATTTATCAACAAGCAGTGCATAGGAGTCAGTACTGCCAGTGTTCTTTTTTTTTTTTGTATTTATCATTACATACCATATAAATGATTAGTCTTTTAGCTGACAGGCTCCCGAGTTCTATGATAGTCTGTGTGGAGTGTACATGGCCTCTCTGTGTAGTATTTCTCTGCGTTTTTTTGATTTTCAGCCATATGTCAAACCTGCAAGGTTCTGTAGGTTGAGCATCCCAGACTTGGCTCCTGCTTTGCACCTGATGCTTCTGTGATCTGCTCAGCTCCACACCATCCTGCACTGGGCAGCGCAAAAATCAGCAAATACACAAGTAGATGAATCAACTTCAAGTGTATGTTACAGAAATCTTCTTTTATTTCATGCTCTGTGTCCTCTATCAGCCTTTTAACTCCTTATACAATAAATGCAGCTCAATTACAATACTGTGTTATCAAAGTAATTTATTAGATACCATACCGTACCTAAGCTGGTACCTGGAAGGTTACCAGATCAAATCCCATTACTGCTGGAAGGGATCCTACTCCATTAGGCCCCTGAGCAAGGCCCTTAACCTAAAGTATTCTCTAGGGGTGCTTTACAATGGCTGACCCTGCACTCTGACCCCCCAAAGTTCAGGCAAAAAGGCATTTTGCCCTTATGGATTAATATGATGTACTAAACAGCAAAACTTTTTAAGCACACTTAATACAGGGACCAGGGTGTAAGGCAGAAAGAATCCCCCTGGAAAAGGGTGCCAGTCCATTTCAAGGGAACAAACGCATCACACACACAGACACACACACTAGGGCCAGTTTAGCATCACCAGTCCACCTAACTATGGAAGACACAGAAAGAACATGCAAACTTCACACAGGATGGACCCAGGACACAAATCCCCCATCTCTTTACTATCACTGCATCATCGTGCTGCCTAGTTTATTAGAGGTGTCTTCAAAATGGCCAAAGGCACTGATTAGCTACTTGTTTGTGTACTTAACTGTTTGGAATCTGGAAGTCTTCCTTTAAACAAATGCCGAAGCTTAGATACAGTATGTTCTTATGTTTCAAATTGCAAGTTTATCTCCAAATTGTTTTGCCTTATTGTAGGACTCTTTTATCACCTTTAGAGTAGGCCCTTCTCTGTATCTTCACAAGAATTTGAAGATTCTGTGAGATTCCAAAATCTCATTACAGCTCTGCACTTTCTTTCATATGCTGTTTTTGTTTGCATTAGATATACATTTTTCCCATTCCAAAGCTGCTGATTTATTAGTGCAATTTAAAACCTTCCAAATGTCTAGAAAATCTAAAAAAAAAAAATTCTTTCATCCGTCCACTTTCTGAAGCCACATTCTCCATTTGAAGGTCATGGAGAGCCATGTCCTAGTCTGAACGTGTTAGCTGAAAGACAAAATGGGGCTGCCAATACAGGAAAAGGCATACCTAGAGTAATATATTCATACCACTTTGAGACGCTCATAAGCTTAACGCACACATGTCTGAGCGAGGTAGGAAACCCCAAAATCATATAAGACAGTAATCTAACCCTAGAGCTCTGTATTAAGTAATGTTTCCTATCCTTTGCACTCTGAATTTCAGTTACTTCCCTCTGGAAAAAAAGTTTACTGTTCCCAAAAGCAGAACAAAAAGATATAAAAATAGCTTTGTTCCACCAATAATCACACAACCCAATGAATCTTAGATTTAGTAATTATTATTTTTTTTATATGTATTATTTTGGGTTTAATTTAAACCTTTTGTTTTAACATGTTTTTTATCGTACTTAAATGGAATTCTATGTGTGTGTGTCTGCTTTTAATCATTTGTTGTCAAAAAGGACAGTCAATCTTGTACTGCAACACAATTTACCTATGGTGCTAATAAAGTAAACCAAACCTAACCTAAAAACTGACCCCTGTGTCTATTCTGCACCTAACCTATACAATGTGATCTTCCTGTCAAAACAGAAACAAGCATCCTCTATTTTGTTTTTTCAGATTAATATATAACGTAACAATAGGTTTCATAAATGATGTCATTCATATAACTTTACAGATATTAAGCTACTTCTGTTCTGATGACATCACACACTGTGCTCTTCTGCATTTTTTCCCAGGCAACAATTAAACAAATGCTCTGAAACTGTGGCGCCCGTGAAAACAGTGCACCATCTCAAATAACCGTTACTTCAAAATCAAAGCAAAATTTAAATTCTAATGTGTCAAAACCCCTAGAGGGTGGAAAACATTATTTCTAACCATACCATAAGTCTAGAAAAATTACCATTTCATGACAAATTCATAATCACATAGGACAGACTATTTCTGTTCCTCACTAGAATTAGCAGGGTTGTACCTTGGGCCATTAAAAACTGTTCTAGAAAGACAGCCTGAGGAGTTCTCAAGGGGATTTCTGATCCTAGAAGCTGTTCCCAGTTAAGGTGGCCAGAAGCCTGGCTTTTGAGTTCACTGCCCCCCATCAGATGTCACCTTGAGCTGGACGTTGATTTGTCCTCCTTTTGGGAGTTTGGCAGGACTCTGAGAGCTGAGTCTGGCCTGCAGGAGGACATCAAAAATGCCAGCAATAGCAATAGAGTATGTAATTTGCTGGTAGACTCTGCTATAGCCATTCTATGATATAATGTACAGGCCGATGGGCTTTGCTCAGAGCAGATAAGACAACAAAGCTGCAGTGAGCTGTGGAAAGAGGTTGATTTTTTTGTTCTTGGTTGAATAAAGATTTGCCAATGGCATGTCTGTCAATATGCAATAAGTCAAACTAGAGGTTGACACATTTGTTGATACAAATTGCGAGAATGAGGCAATGTGACCAATTGCTGTAGTGCAGTATGCTGATGATAGGTTGGTTCCACACGTTCTGTATAGTGCAAGATAATGTGTGTTTTGTTGATGTAAAATGTAAAAAAATTGTTTTGTTGGCCCTCATGCAACACATTGTAGATCACAGCACTTCACCCTCAGTAAAAATGCATTTAAATACAGTATCTATGGCAGTAGGTGCCCACTAAGAAAGCAAAAACATGTTTGATATATCAATATTTAGAGGTTAAAACAACCCATACAATTGGAACACTAAATATTCTGAAATCTAAAAAATGGTATGGCAGATTTCATTGAAATTCAGTGAGGTTATAGAAAACAGAAAATTAGTCAACTTGTGTTTTTTTTTTTTTTATTTGTAAATATTTTTCAATAATAATGCTGTAGCAGTATATAATAACACACTAGGGTCTGCATGTCCAGTTCTACAGAGCAATCAGATTGGACAGTTTGGCTTTGGTGACGCATCGGAGGAGGAACTGCGAGTGTGAGACACATGAGAGGAGAAAAGGCGTTGAAGGCACTCTGAGAGATCTGCCATCATTGACGAAAAGTATAAAACTCAACAAAAGGCGAGAAAGGCACCTCAAATATAATGACAGAGTATGAGAAGTTGGCTTTATGGGAAAGTGTTTGAGAGAGGGAGTGTCAGTGAAGAGAAGTTACATATAGGGCAAGAGACAGCAAATATTTACAAATAATTCTATTACCTGTCTTCAAGAGGTGCCATGGCTAATATATATCTATCTATTATATAAAACATTTTTTGGTTGAGATTTTATCATCTCAGGGAGATACTTTGAAGTCCCACGAGACTTCTTGCATGTCACTCACTACTTACAAACAATTTCTCGGAGAGACTTTAACGTCCCATGGGACAAGGAAGTGAAACAAAAGGGCAGCTGCTGTACAGGCTTTTAAATGATCGACATGCAGCACGACATGCAGATCACGCAGCTCGGTAGCAGCTAGCAGACAGCCAGCAGCTTATCCGTCCGCCTCTCCTTAGCATGCGTTCAGAAATTTCACAACTTGAGGGGCAGAGTTGTGGTGTGGGCGAGCGAAGCCAGTAGGGGGCACAGCCCCCTAGTGTGTATATATATATATATATATATATATATATATATATATATATAGATATATATATAGATATAGATATAGATATAGATATAGATATAGATATAGATATAGATATAGATATATATATATATATAGATATATATATATAGATATATAGATATAGATATATATATAGATATATATATAGATATATTATACACAGTCAGTCAGACATTTCATTTAAAATTATTTAATTTTACAAAAGTACCTTGAAAAGGCTCATTGTCACTTAGCCCAGCCCAGCACAGCACAATATACACAAAATAGTTTAACTCCTTCCTTTGTCTGTTCATCCACACCTCCCAGCTGTAGCGATGTGGTCCATTTTTATGCTGGACCCATGATGACAGTATTTCCAGGTCAGGCAGAAGCCCCTCAAAATAGGTATAATTCTTCCCTACTGCTCCCCCTGGCGGCACCCATGGCACTCAGCAGGGTTGTCCAATGGAACCACAGCTTCCATCATAACATCATACGGGGTTATGCATGGGTGCACCGGCCCAGGAGTGCTACCATCTAGCGTGTCAGGGGGACTGTACTATCACAGATGGCTGGTTCCCCTATTCTACCCACTTTATAGTCCTGACTGGTAACAAGAAGTCCCGTTATATATGGTCCTTTCACCATGACCATGTATTCAGTATCCTTATTTTTGGAAATGGCCACCAAATCCCTGGTACATGTCAGGAAGCAATGCCTAGCTCAAGGTTTCTAGATAGCGAAAGGTAGTATTCACAGTTGTGAAGTGTGAAGTGTGAAGTGGGTAATTGGTGTTACTTTGGCAAATTAGACAGGAGCAAATACTCTTTAAGAAAGCCAAATATCATGGTAGGTTATTTGTTGTCCTTTGTTTTGCACACTCTTCTGCACTTTGTGTATTCCTCACCTGCATAATTGTTTATTTTTATGATCAATAATCGTTTTTTGTACTTTTTTTGGCCTCCTTGATGTGTTATAGGATCAGGGGCAGCTAAAGAGATCTGTCTAACATTCCCAATATACAGTAGTTTTTGTGGCAGCCTTGTGTTTGGGCTGCCTCTATGGATATTTTCTTCCATATCCCAAAATAATGTATGTGTTTGGTTAATTGATAGATAGATAGATAGATAGATACTTTATTAATCCCAAGGGGAAATTCACATAATCGGTGGCTCTAAATTGTCCTTGTTTTATTTCGGAGAGTGGGTACATGAATGGGTATGCCCTGTTCAAACCCGTCTCTTGCCTATTGAGCAGTGTGACTGGGATAGATTCTGGTTTTTCACAACCCTAAGCTGGACTTAAGCAGGTTTATGAATGTTATGCTATGTTATAATTTACGTGACTAATGCACCATTAGAGGCTTACTGTACAAAAGCTTACTCCAACATTTAACAAATTGATCACTTTTTTATCATGCCAGATGACTAAGCTTTAATGTCAAATAGATAAACGCTGTCCTAATGGAGATTCCCTTTTGCTTCATCATTTGATGCAGAGGTTTATGTGGTTGTTTCACAACCTAATAAATTCTGTGGAAAGTCTTCTTCCTATGCTGCCACCTTAAATAACATGTTCAAGAAAATTTCTTCTGTCTAGCAGTGATGTTTCATCTGCTTATTACTCATAAAAGTGAACAGATAGTGTCTCTCTTCAGAAATGTGTTACTCCTGCTGGTGTTGTGAAATAGGGCACAGCGTTACTGCTCAACACACGGGAGATGAACGAAAGGAAGACAATTGTGCTGCGTGCATCTCACATCTTCTTCTGTTTTATTAATCAGCAAATTTACTCATTTTTATGCTTCCTGTCCCCTATAACTCACTCCATGGGTCCAGTTTAAGACTAAAGTGATGATGCTCGTCAGCTTCTTAATCTTCATAAAATGATACTCTGCTTTAGACATATGTACTTTATCTTTATTGATGTATTAACATTGTTTAGTTTCTTACTCAATTACTTCTGTTCCTCTCTAACTGCTGACGGTGGCTAATGCATGCACTTAATGCAATCTCTAGATGCAGTGTCCAGATATATCTTATATTGCTTTATTCACTAAGTATTGACCTTCATACATTTATAAAATTCTGTACAGTGAAAGAAAGAAATATCCTTGGCTATATTTCCCTTGTAATACTGAGCAAACGTTGTATGAAAGGTATGATCAAAACTACTAATTACTTCATTTTCATACCCACAGTAGATTCAGATTGTTCTGTTATAGGTATAGAACAACCTGGTTTAGAAGACAGAGAGATGAATGGATGGGCGGACATCAGAATGTGACTAACGGGACTGATGTGTCATAGAATTTCGCACTTAAATAAGATTTTCTGTTCACTCCATTGAGACACTAAGATGACAACACCAAATAAGTCTGCTTAGGATTTGATGGTTGAACCTTTCCGTAACTTTAAGGAAATGTCTATACCAAATTTGCATTTTATAAACCCTGACTCTTGGCATGTCAGAGGATTTGGTCTCTAGAAAGTGTGGTTTAACCTCTTTTGGGGACGCAAGCTGGTGGGGTGGATGGAGAAAGGAAAGAGAGCAAGTTACTATTTATCAAATTTTTTTTAACCCCTTATGTGCCAACATAATGATAACTCTTTAGACATAATAGTCAGCAATAACAATATTAAATCAGTGTTAAAGCTAAATCTACTACTACTTTTATTTAAGATTCCCAAATGTTCAGAAACAATATTTATCTGACTAAACATTGAACTTTGTAAGCTGGAATGTCAAAGCAAATATAAAAAAAACTGTTCTCCCACCTCACACAATGGCTTAAGCTTGTGTCTGAGAGTAATCAAGATTATTTATTTATTTATTTTCCTCACAGTTAAGTCAAGGTTACACAGCAAATTACTTCCTAGTTAAACTAAAAAAAAAATGATGAAAAGAAACAAAACATCAGAAGATTAAAAGAAAGCAGGAGAAAAAAGAGGGAGGTACGTTGGCGCAGTGGTAGCGCTGCTGCCTCACAGTAAGGTGACCTGTGTTCGCTTCCCGGGTCCTCCCTGCGTGGAGTTTGCATGTTCTCCCTGTGTCTGCATGGGTTTCCTCCACGTACTCCGGTTTCCTCCCAGAGTGCAAAGACATGCAGGTTTCGTGCATTGGTGATTCCAAATTGTACTTGGTGTGTGTGCGTGTGTGTGTGTGTGTGTGTGTGCCCTGCAGAGGGTTGGTGCCCTGCCTGGGGTTTGTTCATGCCTGGCTGGGATTGGCTCCAGCACACACCCCCTGTGACCCTGTGTTAGGATGTGACCCGAAATTTGCGCGATAGACATATGCACACTGACAAAACAGCGCCGATTAAAACTAGCCGTCAAAATCGCTGCCGACAAAATCGCGAAAGTTTCATTAATTATGAATTACTGGTTTAAAGCATATATAATAATGTTTATTTTAGTAGTCAATATTATGAGACGCGGCATGCCATCAGCACAGCACGCAGATAGTCCTTAAGATCACGCCCTGCATATGTAGGAAGAATTGCAGCAAGGGCGTCCCACTTTCTTGGCCTCTCTCGTGATTTTGTCGGCGCACATTTGTCGAAAACCAGTTAGCGGGTTTGTCGGCGCTCATTTGTCCGTCCACGGTTTTGTCGGGTGCATATGTCTATCGCACTTTTGTCGGTGAACCATGTTAGGATATAGCGGGTTGGAAAATGACTGACTGACTGCCTCTACACTCTCCTAGCTATCATTGTGGTTCAACAAAGTACTGAATTAAGGGTCTGAATACTTTCTGAATCCACTGGATGCTGTACAGTATATATTGCCTTATATACTAAATATCGGTCTTCACGCATTTAAGTTTTTTAAAATGAAAGAAGATCATTATGTTTTTTTCACTTGCAGCACTAAGTGCATTTAATATAAAAACTGTATTTAGGATTATTTATTCATTAATTTTCATACCTACTTAATCTAGTTTAGGCATCAAAAGATTCTGATCAATCCTGAGATGTCCAGTGCTTTTCCAAGATGATCCTTTAAGCTCGGTGTCTTCGATTTTCAAAGTTGTAACATTTGGATTGTGCATGCTTTAATAAATGGGTTTCTTTCATCTTTTGTTTCAGATGAGAGCCTGAAAGGCTGGCGACTTCCACGGGTTTTGCTAAGGGCTGGGCAGTGCCTCTACATGATCACATGACTCTGGATATGGATGCAGTCCTGTCAGACTTTGTTCGGTCCACAGGGGCAGAACCTGGTCTGGCAAGAGACCTGCTAGAAGGTAAGAGCTCACTGTCTCATTTTAAGTGTATGAAACAATTTATGAAGTGTAAATGCTTTGCACCTGTAGAGGTCATCTCCATCAAAAGGACCACCTAGAAGTTAGCTCTGCATATGTACATACTAATATATGGAAAGCATTCCCGTATAACCACTTTGCTTTATTTGTTACATTGGTTACCTGCTAAAGAGCAGATCCAACATATGATTCTGCTACTTGTATACAAGTGTCTTGCTGCTATTGCACCCACATATCTTTGGGACTGACTTACTCCGTCCATGTTAGCTTTCACTCTCAGGTCTGCATCTTCTAATTCTTTGGTTGTTCAGCAGACAAAGCTGTATACAATGGGTGATTGAGCATTGAGGTAGTCCTGTAGAGTCCAAATTGTTGAAGTAGAATGAAAAATAAATTCCTTGTGTATGCGTGTGTGTATGTGTATATATATATATTGTATTTACTCATGTACCACACGCCATCGTGTAAGACGCGCACCCTAATTTTTACAAAGAAAATCGCGAAAATCGTTTTGCCCCACGTACGACGCGTTATGTGATTGTATAGGAAGTGTTCAGAGAGAGAGAGAGCGTGAGCGAGAAAGAGCGAGTGCGTGAGCCAGTGAATGAGAGAGAGAGAGCGCGAGTGCGCGTGTGAGCGAGATAAAGAGAGAGCGTGAGTACACGAGCAAGCGAGCGAGAGAGAGAGAGCATGAGAGAGAGAGCGCGAGTGTGCAAGCAAGCAAGCGAGAGAGAGAGCGCGAGTGTGCGAGCAAGCAAGCGAGAGAGAGAGCACGAGTACGCGAGCAAGCGAGTGAGAGAGAGAGCGCGAGTGTGCGAGCAAGTGAGAGAGAGAGCGTGAGTGCACGAGTAAGCGAGCGAGAGAGAGCATGAGCAAGCGAACGAGAGAGTGAGTGAGCGAGCCCAAGCAGAAGTAAATATTACAGAATTACATTTCATCGTGTATGACGTGCACCTGATTTTCTAATGCTAATTTTCGGGAAAAAATGTGAGCGTGGTACACGTGTAAATATGGTGTGTGTGTGTATATATATATATATATATATATTGTGGCAGTAGGGGGCAGTAGTGTGTATATGGTGTGTGTGTGTGTGTATATATATATATATATATATATATATATATATATATATTGTGGCAGCCTCTCCTCCTGCCCCAGACACTTTGCTCCTCTCCCACCCAGCACAGCTCAGTGTCTGGACTGAGGCACCGTCCTTTTATAGCCCCTGACCCGGAGGTGTTCCTGTCCCAGCAGTCCACAGTTCCTTATTCCTTCCGGGTCAGGGCAATCAGTCTTTCACATCACCCCGGGAGCACGCCATTCCTTCCCGTCACGTGACTGTGACGTACTCCCGGGTCATAAGGCACAACTGATCCCACAAGTCCCCCCACAGTGACTCCTGGTGGTCCCCAAGGTATCCAGCAGGGCTGTGTATAAACACTACAGAGTCCATAAGGCCCTGCTGGACCTCAGGGCACGATCCTGGTGTCGGAGAGCTCCTCCTGTCGGCCTGGGGTGCGGACGGCCTGGGAAGCCGGCAGTCTTCCACATATATATATATATATATATATATATATATATATATATATATATATATATATATATATATATATATATATATATATATATATATATATATATACTCAGCAAAAAAAGAAACGTTCCTTTTTCCAGGACTGTGTATTTCAACAAGAATGTTTTAAAAATCCAAATAACTTAACAGATCTTCATTGTAAAGGGTTTAAACAATGTTTTCTATGCATGTTCAATTAACCATAATCAATTAATTAACATGCACCTGTGGAATGGTCGTTAAGACCAGCTTACAGAAAGTAGGCATTTAAGGTCACAGTTCTAAAAAAGCAGGACACTAAAGAGACTTGTCTACCGACTGTGAAAAACACCCAAAGAAAGATGCCCAGGGTCCCTGCTCATCTGTGTGAGGACTGCTGATGTGGCTAGGGCAATAAATTGCCATGTCCGCACTGTGAGACGCCTAAGACAGCGCTACAGGGAGACAGGAAGGACAGCTGATCATCCTCGCAGTGGAAGAGCCCGGATCTCAATCCCATTGAGCACGTCTGGGACCTGTTGGATCGCAGGGTGAGGGCTAGGCCATTCCCCAGAAATGTCCAGGAACTTGCAGGTGCCTTGGTGGAAGAGTGGGGTAACATCTCACAGCAAGAACTGACAAATCTGGTCCAGTCCATGAGGAGGAGATGCACTGCAGTACTTTAAGCAGCTGGTGGCCACACCAGATACTGACTGGTACTTTTGATTTTGAGCCTCCCTTCATTCAGGGACACATTGTGAAACATTTTTAGTTTATGTCTTATGGTGTTGACTCTTTTAGTGTTCATACAAATATTTACACATTAAGTTTACTGAAAGTAAAAACAGTTGAAAGTCAGAGGACGTTTCTTTTTCTGCTGAGTATATATATATATAATATATATATAAAATGTATGGGGTGCACTCTACGTCCCCTGGAACACTTGGTGGCAGCCCCCCTGGGTTGCATCGGGGCCATTATCTTGGAATACTGGAGTTCATCCTTGTTGGGCTCTGTGGCCACCGCCAGGGGGAACTGCAAGGCTTCCTGACCCTGTGTGGGCGGCAATGGGTAGGCTATAAAGGGAGCCTACAGCCACTGCTGAGGGTGCCAGATTCAGGAGGAGGAGGAGGAAGCTGCCTGGGTGGAGTGGAGGAAGAGTATTTTATTTGAGTTTATTTGGTGACTTATTTTTTGTGACTTCTCTGACCGATCTAAGTATTATAGTTTGGTTGCGGTGCCAATTTATTTGCGTGAATCTGAGAGACATGCAGCAGGCTAAGCGTAATGGGAGGCGGGACCTCAGGAGTAGGGAGCCAGGCGGGGCCATCCTCACTCACACGCCAGCCTCCATTCGAGTTGCCACTTATTAGAGCGCACCTTGCCTCCACTTAGCTAACGATACCTGTTTATTCAGCAGACATTATCATCTAGAGATTATTAGTAACATTTGATGTTTTTGAGAGAGAGATCACAGCTACATGTGTTTTAGATGGTACCTACTCATTGGCAAAGATATTACGGCCATGTGCTCTTCTCCCCATGCGGGGGACACTCTCCCATCAAAGGTGAATACAATCAGATACAGTGTTAAGGTTTGACGTTGGAGTGTACCTACTGTACCTTCTGCTTGGCCAGAGACACCTTGCCAGTATTTACATTTTTGGCAAAGAGATCACATTCTCATCCCTGATTGCAAAACCAAAACTATTGTATATCAAGAGGCCCTCGGATATGAAAGCTATCAATGTAAACTCTTCTCAATACAAATTATTACATTTTTTTTATTTGATTTTTTAAAGTTTGTCCTGTTTCACTATTACGCGGGCAGAGCCACGGGGGACAGCTAGTATTTTATATATTAATATAAAGCACATGTATCTACGGTTTTGTTGTATAAGTTAAATGTATTTTTATTGTTATTATTTATTAAAAGCCCAGTGCAGTCTTATGAATTGATTCTGTGGTGGTGTGACATCAAGAGGACAGACAGTTTCTTATATTGATCGACAGCTCTGCAAATGGTGCGAGGTTGGGGTCCTGCTTGATGATGTACTAATTAGGGAGTCCATTCCCAGACGTTTCCCATTCCCGCATTCCTGGGAATGAAACTGCTAGAATTCCCGGCTGAACGGGAACGGCCAAGCTCGCATGCGTGTAAAAGTGTAAAAATCAATCAAGAATTATAGTTATAGTTGGAAATAATTAAGTGGCACAGTTTTTTGGCCCATGGTGTAGTGTGTTGCTCATTAATTCAGTCAACAACAGACCAGCAGCAGTCAGTCTCCCGGCTCCCACTAAGACTGAGCACAGTGGACTGGGAGGTGTCTGCACTCTGCAGCTCACAAATGCCAGGATGGAGCAGAGTCCGTTGACGTCTGTGCTGTTGACAGCTTTGAACAGTAACTTGAAATTGCAATGCCTCAGTCTGTTGCATCCGCATTATCTGTGCCAAGAAACTTACCATCACAGAATGATGACAAGAAACTGGATACATCAGTAAAAGCGATGTTTAGAACAAGTGTATCAGTATCTGATGACTGTGCCACCTACTTCAGTGGAGGCAGAACGTGCTTTCTCAGCGGCTGGCACACTCTGCACGAAGGTGCGCTCTTGCCTGGACGACTGCATGCTCGACTCATGCTTTCTATGCTGTTATTACCACAACTAACTAGATACATGTACTTATATGACAGCATGAACTGCTTGTAGTTAAGGTTAGTGTTTTATTGGTGTCAAAATATTGCAGTAGTTTTATTAAACAAAAGTGTCGCTCATTCTAAAACCGTTCACATGTGAGATGCCCGTGCACTGTGTCATCCCTGGGAGCCCAGGATTCCTTGGAATGACATGCGGGATTCCCAAATTCCCGGGAAAGGATAAACCCGTCCAGGAATGGATTCCCTAGTACTAATCAAAAGCAAATGTGTTAATTGACCTCACATTCCTACAGAGGTTTGCTTCCTTTCCACACACCCGATAAAAAACCTATACCAGTCCATTCAAATATCCAGACATCACAGATGCTTTAACTTATATTTTGGATAGTTAAAACATAAACATTAATAAAGTAACAGTCAGTTCTTATTTTGTAGAGCAAATTCATTGGAGAGCATTGTCAGCAATCCATTGCTGTATCACAAGGAACCATGCATTATATTAACATATTAAATAATAGAAGCTAAAATCAATAGGACATTACATCAAGGGTATAGGTTTTGATGTGAAGTAGAGAAAATTAAGTGTCACAACATAAAGAATGACAATTTCAGTTTTCTCATTAGAGAAGAAGCAACATCAAAAGAGAGTTGTGGGCAATAGATAAAGAAAAGATGAATGAGCTTCAGTGGAGGTGAACGCAGAGGAGTTTGGAAATTATAAGAAGGCTGTCTTTAGAAAATGTCAGATGTCACAATGGTTTATTTGGGGTATGTATTAAGTAGTGCAGCGAGGCGTTTAATTTCAGAGCTTATAAAGTGCGTGGCAAAGGATTGAAAGTAGTGAATCTGAAACAAACCAAGATCCTGTGGCCACCTCAGAATGTTACGGCTATAATGTGCGGCACATGACAACAACAAACTGAAAACATGGTTTTACCTTGCTACCTAGAGTATCTGGACATAATTCTAATATCACGTAACAAATGTAGAGTCAATTGCTGATAACTTCACTATAATATATATATATATAAAATAGAGAAAGAGAATAGGTTGCTAATTAGCCCTTTACTATACAAGTGGAAAACACAGCAACTACTGCTATTGCTCATTAGTTCCCTGTCCCACCAGTATTCATTGCATAAATGAAATGATATTTTTTTAAAAATGTGAGATTTGTCCAATAAATCGTTCTTCGGCTAATATTGGACTTTGTTTGAAGAACTGAGAAGGTGCAGTATCAAAAATTGGCAGCAATAGAAAAATACTCGTCCACCACATTTTGTAATAAAATGTCTGTGCTACTCTGAGTTGGATTAAGCAGATTTGAGAAATATCATATTATAATGTAACTAGCTGTGCTACCCGGCTTCTCTGGGGCATCAGTTATAGTGCCAGTGGCCTAAGGGATGAAGTGGCACCCTGACTTGAATGAAGGGCAATTCCTGGCATGGCTGGGAGGCCATAATAGATGGACACTATAGATTGAGGCATAGCCCAGCCAGAATGTTATTTGATTACTATCCCAGCCAGGGTGGAAGATTAGTGGAGAGACTGGGGGAGGTTGTCTGTCAAAAGAAGTTCCTTCCCCAGTACAATAGATGGCAGTACACCTCTGGTATAGCCCTAGTATGGACATCCACAGGGATCCATGGGATTTGTAGTCCTGAGGGACATCCCTGTCAAGGTCCATGGGTGCCACCAGAGATTCTACGCCTGGCCACTGTCTTTGTGGAGTGTGTATTTTGCCCAACTGTCTGTGTGGGTTTTTCTCTCAGTACTCTGGTCTTCTTCTCTCATCCCCAAAGATTTTTTTTTGCTCTAATAATTCATTTTCTTATTGTCATTTTCATTGTACTTATCTTGATTGGTGTTGTGGTAGCACCACACTGAGCTGGTTTCCCTTTCCTCAGCAACTTTTCCATCTCATCCTGTGGAGTTCCCAGACGCTCCCATGCCATATACAAAACATATAATCCTTCTGTTGTGTCCTGAGTCTGCCCTTCTACTTTTTCTCCATACGTCATGCCTTACATATTTCCCACAGCAGGCACAAAGAAGGAATTCTACTAACGACCTGATCCAGAGAAGCTTTTTTCTACTTCAAGGTGCTCCCATGGGAGTGAGCCCAGCAATCCTTCATAGGGGCTCATTTTGGCCTCTTCAAAATCTCGTTGTTTTAGTCACTCTACCAATATTTTTTTTTTTGTAAAAAGGAGTGAGTTTGGCCCCTCATATCCCATTATGGTGAACCAATGGGAGACAGCTGATGTGGCATGCACAACTTCAGCTCCTTCTGATCATTTTTGCTGAAATACATAGTGTACTGGTTTACTTTTTATCATAAGAGTGTCATTTCCCGCATAAACTATGTTCCATATTGGGTGTCGAAGGCCTAAAATGGGGGGAGGTGTTTTGAGACACCAAAAAAGCGGGACATCCTGCATAGCTGGACATCAAGGTCCATCAAACAGTGTATCATATGTGGGGATTTTCTTATACCGGTGAGTCAGTAGGTGATGGACAAAAAAATAAAAACTATTCTGGTCAACCAAGCTATACTGAAGTGATTTCAACACATTGATATATATTTTTTTTAAACAATAAAATATTTGATTTTATCATAAAAAGTATTGAATATAAATCAAGAAACGTTATTCTCAGACTAAAATGCACTAGTAAGACCACATCTGGAGTATTGTGTGCAGCTTTGGTCACCGTGCCATATAAAGACATAGTAGCAGTTGAAGCTGTGCAGAGGAGAACAACTAGGAGCACTCCAGGATTTGAGGACATGTCCTAATGTGACAGACTCAGAGAAATAATCCTACTTACTCTCGAGCACAGGAGACTGCATGGGGACCTCATCCAAGTGTACAAACCCTCAAAGGCTTCAATAAAGCACACTCAGCAACATTTTTTCACCTTAAGGGTAAATCGTGTACTTGAGGACGTCACTTCTTTATGCAAAGAGTTGTGGGACTCGGGAACAAACAACTAAGTCATGGAGCTGATGAAGAAACCTTGACAACCTTTAAGAAATAACTGGATGAGTTATCGGGACAGCGTAGCTATTGGCTAAACCATGGGTCCCCAACTGTGTTCCTGGAGGGCCACAGTGGCTGCAGGTTTTCATTCTAACCCTTTTCTTAATTAGTGCCCTGTTTTTGCTGCTAATTAACTTCTTTTGAATCAATTTTATTTGAGTTGCTCCTGAAGAGTCAGACCTCTTAATTGTTTCAATTTACTTAATTAGCAGCCAAACAATAATGAGATACAAAATCAACCAAAACATGACCAGCAAACTGTGTCCATCATACAATATCTGAAAATAAAGAAAGGTGAAGGTCGCAGGAATGCTGATCTGCTCAAGTCCCCCAAACATTTTAACAGTACTCTGAGAAAAGTGAAAATGTCTGCTATTGCACAATGACAGCAACCACATGCCATGGAATTAAAGAATTGGTTTAATTAACAAAAAGACTTGGCTCCTAATTAAGCAACTGGTTAGAGTGAAATTGTTTGGAGTTTGAGGCCCTGCCTTAGTTGGTCTTCTCTTTACACACTCACTTCAAATTTAATTTCTGTTTGCTTTCCATTTTAGGAAAGAAATGAAGCAATTCAGAGAAACAATAAAGAAATTCAGGGGAACAAATCTTAAAAAACAAGTCAATTAAAATTAATTCAAAAGAAGTTAATTGCAGCAAAAGCAGGTCACTAATTAAGAAAAGGGTTAGAATGAACACCTGCAGCCACTGTGGCCCTCCGGGACTGGAGTTGGGGACCCCTGGGCTAAACAAACGAGCTTGATGGACTGAATGGTCTCCTCTCTTTGTCAAATACTGTATATTATGTTCAATGTTCTTATGTATTAAAATTATCAACATAACAATATAAAAACATTAGATGTGTCATTATCCGAGTTTGTGGATATCACTAAATTTTGAACCTTTCGTAAATGTGTATGTATTACAAGTGCTTTAGGATTTCCAGTTTCTGACTCTTGCAACGATTCTTTGATTAGTGTTTTGTGGCGACGATCAATAGGACAGATCTTTCGTTTTAACTTTGGCTTCAGTTAATGCTTCCTCTCCCATTCATCCCCATATCTCACTTAGCCTTTACCTACACAAGTCATAACAGTCTGAGTTTTGGAGAGCCACGGCTTGTCCTAGCAGCACGGAGGTAAAGGTAGAAATCACCCAAAAATAGAGCACTAGTCAAGTTGTACTCTCACACAAAAACTAGAATTGGTTCAACTGACCCTAATATGCACATTTATTGAGACATTTGAGGAAACCGCTAGGGAGACCAGGATAGCACTTGGCTCCCCTTCTTTAGTTTGTAATGGAAAAGCAAGATATACTGGTTAAAATTTGAGTTGACATTTTGCTGCCATCATCTGTTTTCTCTTTAGAATTTCTGACTCATGAATGTTACATTAAAAGCAAGCGAGGCAAACAAAGAAATCTGCACTTAAATAATGAGCTGTCGTGCTGTTTCTCTAAGGATGTAAGTAGCAATCGGTGCTAAGTTAGGTGCACAGTGAGACTGTGCTGTCCCAGTGGGGATGCATTTGGAGTTCCTTCTTGAATCCCTAGTCATTATGGATGTGTTGAGACAAACACTGTCTCCATAGTAACTATTAGCCGTAGAGTATTACATAGAGTGCCTGTGAGCTAATGGGTTTTCCTTGTGCATCAGGAAGCTGAGAATTGAGCAGAATACCCTTTAAGGTGCCATGCTGCTATTCACAAGCATTTTATTGACTATAGCCTAACATCAGCTCTGTCTTCCAGAAGAAACATACTGTACTTAACTCATGAAATATTTAACAAAAATTGGATTGAATCAAGTTAAGGTTATTATTAATAATTTATGAGATTTTTCTATAAAGGTGTATTTACTGTATATGTACAGTATATTCTCTGCAGTTCTGAGTCCAAATTTACTAAATTACACTGCATTTGATATTATTCTGACTCCTTCACGTTTTTTCTGTTTTGTTATGTTGCAGCCATGTGGTAAAATCATTGAAATGACATTTTTTTCACACATTAAACAACACTTAATACCCCAGACTGACAAAGTGAAAGAAAGGATTTTAGAAATTAAATGCCTGGGCCACTCAAGAACATTTCTGGAGTTGTCCTTAAGCCACACCCGTCTTTGTGTTGTATTTGCTTTGTGATGAGAGTCCTTGTCCTGTTGAAAGGTGAACCTTCGGCCCAGTCTGAAGTGCACAGCACTCTAGAGCAGGTTTTCATTAAGGATATTTATTGTGACGGATGGACGGACAGCAGCTCAACCTGGCTGGGACTCCCAAAGACTGGAAGGATGGGGGAAGACAAATACGTTGGGACACTGCCTCTCCCAAGGAGCTAGATGGTGACTTCTCTGCAGCATTGCAGTGCCCTGGATTCCTGCAGGGCACCATGGGATCTGGAGTTCAGCTTCACAGCCCTGCTGGGGATCGTAGCTACTGCCTGGAGATGCTGTAGGGGGACCTGGGAGATTTTACTGTGTGCAAAGCCCAGAAGTACTCCCAAGTAACGGGGATGGAAGCCCCGAAGTACTTCCAGGCTGATGAAAAAGCAAGTTCTCCATCTGACCCAGAAGTGCTAGCAAGTCATGTGGACGGAAGGACAGAAGCACTTCTGGGTCAAGGACCATATAACGGAGTGTTGGAGTCCCAGCAAGGGAGCCGGAGTTGGGAGGAGTGTGACAGAGGTTGCTCGGAGGTGTGGAGTAGTGAATTAATTAAGTAATTAATACTGTGCTAATTAATTGTGTTTAGGGTGGCTGGGGTGCTTTGAAGGAGCACTATTTAAAAGAAGAAACATTAAAATACTTCTTTGTGCTTTTACTTTATGTCCTGAGTGTCTGTCTTTTTCTTGCGCTTTAAGTGGCAAGAGCGACCCCTAATCTCCACAATATGTACAGTAGAACCTTGATTATTCATCATTTAATTCAGTTTCTGTTAGCCGTCGGGGCCAGAAAAAGCACACACCAGCACCTTCCTATTACTGTACTACTCCTGCCATGCAGTATGCTGTGAGCTGTGCACATTGGAACAACTCTCCCTTCTGCTAGCGCTTAGTGTTCTTCCCCAGCACCCCTTGTCAGGTCATGTTTTGAAATCACAGTGTCAGTTCATACCTTCAGCTTTAATAGCGTTTCATAGGTTTTCTCTTTGTTATAATTAAACTATTATACATTGTTAGGGCTGATAAATGTAAGCGTGTGGTGTTAGAATTGTCATAAAAAATGGAAGTTATTAAACGTTTTGAAATTGCAAAAATTCTTTAAGTACTGCTTCAATTTACGGAGTAGGAAGAACAACTGTGAACGATATAAAGCGTGATGCCAACAAAACTGAAAAACGGGTCAAAAATGGAAACCACTGACTGTAATGTTCTTCTGTATTGCAATTTTATTGTTAAATTCAGTTATATTATGTTTTGTTAATATATTGGGACGTGCAGGCAGCTTGTGATGCGCTGTGTGGGAGCAGGAAGTGTGGAGTGTTGTGTAAGTGATGGGACTGGGTGAAGGATTTCTGTTATGTGAGGGGCAGACACACCTCTTAGGAGATGAGTGACAGGAGAAGTTAGGAGAAAAAGGAAAGTGCGGCAGAAGGAAGTTTTGAGTAGGGAGTCAGGAGACAATAAGCAGGATTGTTTGCGGTGTAGAAAAAGACAGAATGCGAGTGGTAGGAGATAAACTGAATGGTAGGGAGAGCTTTCTTTTATCGATTTGGAGATGTGCTCCGTAACTCAGATAGCAGAGTATAAGACAGGGCACCGTTCGTTATGGACCAAAGACTCCAAGTAAAATGTAGAAAACTCCAGTGCCTCTTGAGTTCTGTTTGCTTATTACATTGGCCTTTTGTGAAACTGAAAGCTGGCTCCCATGTGTCTTTTACTGAGGAGAGGCTTCTGTTTTTTGCCATAAAGCCTGATTGGCAGAGTATTTTTTTTTTTGATGTTTGTGTTTTTGAAAGATTCTCCAGTCTCCACACAGATTCTCTGAAGCTCAGTCAAAGTGACAATTAGCCATGGTAAGAGAGGTGACCAAGAACCTATCCTCCCATGATTGTTCAGTTTGAGCAAGGTGGCCATCTCTAGGAAGAGTTGTGGTTGCTATGGACTTTCTTTATTTAAAAATTCTGGAGCCATTGTGGTCTTGGGAATCTTTAATGTTGCAGGATTTTTTTGTAGCCTTCCTCAGATACAGTCCTCTCTGTAAGCACTGCAGGTAATTCTTTTGACCTTATGGCTTGGCTTTTGCTCTGATGCACATGGTCATCTATGGGAATTTCTCCCATCTCCACAAAGGTTTCTCTGAAGCTCAAGCAGAGTGTCCATCAGTATTTTATTGTCTTATTTTCTTACATTCTATACACTTACCACTCTGTGATCAAGGACTTTAGCACTTGATGCCCCTCTTCCCTTCTACATCTGTAACATGAGGCAATTAGAAAGAGCAAAGAAACAGGCAGAAGTTAAAGTATGCATTTAATTGTGTATTATTGATATAATGACTAAAAATATTAAGGAAGCAGAATACTATGTGAATATTAGTAGCAGTGCATCTTGCGTCCACAGGCGGCTCTCGGGTTACTGGTTTACTTTGCTACTGCATGGCCTACAATGGATCAATGAAACTGGCCACATGCCTGTCTCAATATGGCTGTTGAGAAGGAGTTCTGTTCATCATGGTCTACTCTTTGTGGCCAGATGGTGAAAGAGAGTGGTAACGGGAAGATGACCAACTTTATACCACTCTTACCACAAAACACAAACCTATGCGGTGTTGTAGTACAGAATGAGCTCTGATTCATGACCAATTATAAGCACCCATGTTTTAGACCAATAGAATTAATTGTCCTGTCCCTTCCTGGTCCAGTTACCAATGAAAACACTCGGGTACAACTCATCCCCCAGTTGCTTTGTTTAGTCAGTTTATGGCCTTGTTGCAGTTGATGGCTTATAGGCTTATGTAAGTCCTAACACAGTCCCCCTTGCCAAGATGGTCTGATGTGTTGTCCCCCTCACCATAAATGTTACATTCTGAGTCAGTCCTAACGACAGAGGAGCTTGGTTAGGTAAACATCAAGGCACCGCTGTTCTCATCAAAGAAGTAAAACAAGCCTCCTAAAACACCATCTAATATTACATTTGCTCTGTCTAGCTAAAAACGTACAAAGTATTTATGAACTTGTATGCTAGAAATCACTCCACCACATTTGGCTTCTTGGTCTCTTCCCTTACCATAGCTTTTCTCCCCCCAACTGCCCAGTTTGGCCAGGTGGCCTGCTCTATGAAGAGTTGTGGCTGTTTCAAATGTCTTCTAATAAAGAATTATGAAGGGAGCCTTCAATGCTGCAGGCATGTTTTTGTACCCAACCCCAGATCTGTGCCTGGACACACTACTGTTTCTGAGCTCTGCAGACAATTCCTTCCACTTCACGGCTTGGTGTTTGTTCTGATACACATCATCAACTGTGGCATCTTCTATGGACAGGCGTGTGCCTTTCCTAATCATGTGCAATCAACCGAATTGATCCCAAGTGGACCCCATACAAGGTTTAGAAGCGTCTCAGTGATGATCAATAGAATGGGATGCACCTGAGCCAAGTTTTAAGTGTCATAGCAAAGGGTTCAACATACATTTTTCAGTGTGACATTTTAGTCTTCTATTTTTTAACAAATTTGAAAAAATTCTAAAATCCTGTTTTCACCTTGTCATTCTTGGGTTTTGAGTGTTGCTTGAATGAGGGAAAAAAAATAATTCAAAATGATTTTAGCGCAAGGCTTCAACACAGCATCATGTCAGAAAAGTGAAGGGGTGTAAAAGCTTTTCGTATGTTTCTGCAAAGGTTTACATGCAGGTTAGTTCAAGGAGTGTCTCACTTGTGTGTCGTTCATCTCGAATGGTTTCTGAAGAGATAGAAGCTTCAAAACTGTGTTGGTTTACTGCAGAAGCCTAAAGGAGAGATTTTATTTTTAAGACCCAGCATATGCTGCATCAGTCCCAGCTGATATAAAGATATTTTCATTATATAGGGTGGCCTATATTTATGTACAGTAATGGCGCACTGGATGTTACACTTGACTTGAGCGTTCATAGTTTTCACACTCTTTCTCTGTACGTTTAGCATTCATTTGCTCAGAGGTTGATGCGCCTGCTGCTTCTTGAGAAGCTCTTCTTTTCTCCACCCTAGTGGCCCAATTCTTCTATTCTTTTGTCGGCATCCTTTCGTGTTAAAAATGATTAAGTCAGTGTTTGTGTTGCAATTCCTTAGTACGCTTTCCTTAATTTTTCACTTAAGCTGGCACTTAAGTCTTCAATCTGCCTCAAGAATGATTAAAGATATGAAGAGGTAGGAGAAGTGACGGCGTAGGTGGTAGGGATGAGAACTGTGCCTGTACACATGTGCCACACGGCCGCCCAGCTGGCCGCTGTCGAGAGTTGATTCTACAATAAAATAATAATAGAAAGAGGAATAACCTTGGAGGTCAATCATCACCCCAAAATCGGATAGTAGACGTCACATAGTACATGTGCACCAAATTTCAGGTCAATAGTTCAAACGGTTTGCGAGCTACAAGTGATTTAAAATCCTGGACAGACAAATGGACAGCCACGGTAGCAAATTATATAAGAAGATATGATTGAAAAGGCATTATTGTCAGGAAACTACCAATGTTATTTTCAAGTATCATAATGGAACATGAACATTAAAAATCTTAAATGTTTTTTCATCGCCTGTTCTCCATGGCGTGATCTTCCAATGCACCATCCAGATCAATACACGCCTGAAGACGAAGAGCAACGTTGTCACAGGCGGCTTGGCACATCTGTACTGGTATCCTCTAAAATACTTCTGTAATAGCTGCACGTAGCTCACCCACATTGTGTATGCGATGTTGATGCACCTTGTCTTTTAGGTAACACCACAAGAAAAGTCTTCTGGGGTCAAGTTGGGAGACCTAGTCAGCCATTCCACAGGCCATCATCGGCCGATCCAGCGTTGCGGGAATGTTTTGTTCAACCACTGTCGCACTGGTGCGGCATAGTGTGTGACAATCAATTCGCTGCCATTCTATATTCGAACACAGCAGGGGTTGCCTGGATTAGCACATTGATAGTCCCATTTTCATGGTACACAGTGATGCCATTTTTGATACTTTTCGCGCAGTAGTTTAAATGCTACAGCCTGTGAAACATCATATACATAAGTATGGACCACCCTGTAGTATAATGTAGTTTGCATGAAGCATACGCTCCGTGAAAAGTAGGCTGTTTTAACTCAAGCCTAATGCTATCATAAAAACACCCCTACACACCTCAGGACAGACAGCGAAGGACAGAAACAGATAGAAATTAGAGGAAAATAAGCACTCAGCTTGGCTCTTAATGCTGGATTAGCATGATTACGGATTGCAAGACTGATAGGTTAAAAATCATATCAAACTTGACTACATATTTGAATTCTAGCAAATGCAAAAGTAGGTTTTTGCCGCAGAAGACTGTGACATTTGACAGAATTTAATATATAAAGCAGAGTCAATGTATGTGTGTATGTATGTTTGTTTGTCCACCATGCAAATTCTTCACTGAGCGTCCGATCGCCACCAAACTGGGCATGGGGCTCCTTTGTGACCAGGAGGAGGTCATGGGGTATGTTTGGTTCAGAAACATGTTCATGCTGAAGGGCAGGGCACCTTTTAACCGACACAACGTTCGCCACACGTCCTCGTATTTATCATTGACAAGATGGCCGTTCATTGCAAAAGACATTCACGGCTGCACCATCTAGCGGCACGTTTGGTGTTTCTTTAAATTGAAACGAGATCACGGAAGTGTCCAAGTATGAGAAGGCCGACTGCTTTGATCGAGTGAACGGGAACTGCGATATGGATATAAAACATCAACGACCCAGCATGCGTCACCGGCTCACACACCCGCGTTTCCGCGGGTCACACTCCCACACGCACTGATAGTGCTGTATTTCATTCGCCAACGTCCGTTATATCGCAGCACGTTTGAACACAGACTCGTATTAAGAAGACAGCATCCTTCCCCCACCATTTTCCCCACACGCAACATCGGTTGTATGTCACTTCTCTCTGTAGTTACCATCGCCAACGTCCATTATTTTAGCTCCCAAGAATGAAAGTGTGAATAAAATAAATAATTACATTTACCACATGATTCCAGGCAGCCCTACAAATTACAAATCTATCGACACTGTCATAGACCCTGCTCAAGCTGTGTTGTTTCTAACAGAGTTTCTGAATTCTTTGGAACCAGCACCAGTTCCCCTGCACAATTTCTGCCTTAAAACTAGACCACCTATCATGCTACTTCACAATCTTGATCCTCCAAAACTGTGTAATATGACTCACCTTTGTGTCAAGACTCTCTATCCAAATATTATTGAAGCAACTATCATGACAGGTTCCGCAAGATATGAAGATGTTTTCACACCAACAATACCACTGATTCCGAATGATTTACCTTTTGTTTTCAAATGACTACAATTTCCTGTTCATTTGGCTTTTGCTATATCAATTAATAAAGCAATCACTGCAAGTTGCAGGCATCAATTTGGAAAATCCATGCTTTTCACACAGACAACTCTACGTACTCACAATTTGTTCATTTTCACACCACAAGTGAAAACAAAAAATATAGTGTATCCAAAGGCTCTAGAATGACCACTTATATTATCTATCACAATAAAATGTCAATCAGAAAAAATTTTGTTCTATTTCTATGTTCTGTTTCTTTCATTTGGGAAATTCACCGGTTATAGATTCCCGGGCAATGACAGGTACTCCTGCTAGTTGAATATAAAACAACAAACGGGGAGATCTCAAATATCATGCATAGGAGAAATCGTTGAAATGTTCAAATGCAAGTACAGAAACTGAAAGCTGTCATTATTGATGGACGAACCTGGATATCTATTATTCATTATATTAACACATGTTAGGGTTTGGGGCTTTTTAGCTGATTTTATAAGCTTTTTCAATGAAGCTGCCTTCTTGTTGTGACTTTTGTGTGGTGTTTGTGACCACTGTGGGGTGCAAGCCAAGACAAGAAGTCGTTAAATTGATTTTTGATTCCAGACATGCTGGATCCCTTTATCTATTTTGCAGTCTCTTAATTGAAGGCGATTGAGTTCTTGTATTTCTCCTGTCGCTTTCTCTCTGGTTAATAGAGCAGGCCCTGTCTGTGTGAAATGAAGACTTTGCAAGTGAATCAATATGGTATCTGTGCTCAGTTTACATTCTTTGTGTGAATAATCAGCCGGATGCAGCCACACAGGTGGGACTCTGAGCCTTGTGGAAACCACAGGTGAGCTGCCCAACTTGTTCTCTGCCCTCCCCCCTTTAAAACTTAGATGAGATTCACATAACTAGGACTGGGAAGTCTTTTTGTCTTTTCTCCAGCCTCCTTGGGTTTGGCCACCACCCTGAAAAGTCAATGTAAGGTCCTTTATGACAGCAGCTCTTCACCTTTTTGGCCTTGTGACCCAGTTTTATCACTTTTTACTCACTGATGGTCCTTCATTAGCAGTAATTTTAATGTCAAGTAGGCAAGATTTTTTCTTTGAATGGTATATATTAATAAATAGAAGTAAATACATTTGTCTATTATAAAAGAAAATCTTGAGATGAGACAAGACAAGACTATTTCCAAGAGATTTTTTCAAGTCCCGTGAGACAAGACTATTGCTAACATATTTTTTCAGGTCCCGCCCTCCCTCACAACCATTTTCCAATACGCCCATGGGCCACACAATTCTCATTCGTGTGAATGCTTACATTTTTACATTTTCCTCACTTTAAGTTCCCAATAAAAGAAGACTTATTATGTCCAAATCTTGTTGAAAAATTTCATCCAGAATGGTTATCAACAGAAGAAATGAGTACACAGGCAATCCTAACACCGAGAAATGATGAAGTCAAACAAATTAATGCGAAAATTGTCAATCGGTTACAGGGCAAATTGGTTAAATGTGTATCAATAGACTATGCTGAAACAGTTGGTGGCGATGGTGATGTCCCGTAGAATATCTACAACCGTTAACACCAGCCGAATTACCGTTGAAAAAGGATGTATTGTATATGACAATTAACAAATCACGGGGACAAACATTTGAAAAAGTCGGTTCATTTATTAGAGCGAAAGAAACAATATTCACTCATGGGCAGTTATACGTTGTGTTGTCATGATGCAAGTCCAAACACAGAATCAAAATTCAATGCGATATTAAAGAAAAGTTAATTTAAAAAATTGTTTTTACTGAAGTTTTACAGTAAAAGTATTAAAAAGTATTTGCATGTTAATTTCAAAGCCAAACAGAATGAAAACATATAACACAACAAATACCTTGAACGCAACATGAAACATAATTTTCTTTCAATTTATTACGTTTTACTATTTTTTACTATGTTTAATTACTTACTGTAATGTGAAATAGTTTTATTATGTGTATGTAATAATTCCCATGAAAATAACAATCTGTGTAAATTGTACATTCGCTTCACCATACGCGAGTGGCAGATCCGCGAAGTGGCTAGCGTGTTGCACCCACCTGGGGGTTGGTGAGCAAGGCGAGCAGGGGGCAGAGCCCCCTGGTGTTCATTAATTCAATGCAGTGTTCATCTATACTAATAAAAGGCAAAGCCCTCACTGACTGGCTGACTGACTGACTGACTGGCTCACTCACTCACTCACTCACTTACTGACTGACTCATTCACTCACTCACTCATCACTAATTCTCCAACTTCCCATGTAGGTGGAAGGCTGAAATTTGGCAGGCTCATTCCTTACAGCTTACTTACAAAAGTTAGGCAGGTTTCATTTCGAAATTCTACGTGTATCGGTCATAACTGAAACCTAATTTTGTCCATATATATGGCCATAGACTGCAGCTCGTCCCGCATCATCACGCCTCCCACGTAATTGAGTGCCTGCCCATATAAGGTAAATATTCGCGGGTGAAGGACTGTGCTTAGCATATTTATAAGTGCAGCTACTGTGGAAACCCTCTGAAGCCTTTGTAGACATATCAATAGGAAAGCAAGGTGTAAAGCTTAAGTTTAAATTACGTTCATAGACACGCTGTAGCTAAATATTTACAGGCAAATCCACAACTAATACCGGGAATGCCTATTAAACATCTTAGATTCACGAGTACCGATTTGGGTAGTGATCAATTCGATGAATGTAACCTGTTCAAAAAACGCATTACACAATTGAGAAGGCAGCAAAAGAATATGAAGCGAGTGACGCATACAAGCATATTCATAAGTGCAGCTACTGAGGAAACAAAGCACGGTGTAAACCTTAAGTTTCAATTAAGTTCATAGACACACTGCTGCTGGCGTTTGTCATGCCTACGACAAATACGATATTCACGAGATACAAGTTTAATGAGAAGATGCAGGGTGTAAACAAGACTTTTGATCACTTTGTAAGGGAGTTAAAATTGCTGTAATGGATTTAAAATTGCTGGTGAAGGACTGTGCTTATGCAAATGAATAGGAAAGCAAGGTGTAAAGCTTAAGTTTAAATTAAGTTCATAGACACGCTGCCGCTGGCGTTTGTCATGCCTAAGACAAATACGATATTCGCGAGATACAAGTTTACTGAGAGGACGCAGGGTATAAACGAGACTTTTGATTACTTTTTAACAGAGTTAAAATTTCTGGTGAAGGACTGTGCTTATGCAAACGAAGATGAGATGGTCAGAGATAGAATAGTGTTTGGCACAAACTCGGCGAAAGTGTGAGAGAAACTTTTACGTGTCGGGTCTGAGCTAAAAACGAGATATTCGCGAGATACAAGTTTAATGAGAAGATGCAGGGTATAAAGCCTCGATGTTAAAGACCTGGCGAAATCATGGAGAACATGGAAAGACGAGTTCAGATTATACACAGAACTTGCAATGCCGGAGGCAGAGGAAAACACTAAGGTCAGATTATTCCATTATCTTATTGGAGAGAGCGGCAGAGAATTGTGTCAGGCGCTGACTGGTGATGTAAGACCTGATGAGTTAACCATGAGCTTGATGATACGTAAATTTAATGAACATTACAACCAGAAAATAAACAAAACT
Source organism: Polypterus senegalus (assembly GCF_016835505.1). NCBI lineage: Eukaryota > Metazoa > Chordata > Cladistia > Polypteriformes > Polypteridae > Polypterus > Polypterus senegalus. Next base: position 137,240,531 of record NC_053165.1, on the reverse strand, counting down.
GTAGAGAGGTTCATATTTTTTTCAAGAAATCAGGCAAGGGGAGAAAATATAGACAACTACTGTAATATTGCTGTTTGGTTCAGGTTTTTGGGATTAATCTTGCGAGATTAATACAGAACTGGATGTGTTCAGAGTAGGTGATGCTGCGAGGCACTTGAGGAACTTGTCCATGTCCATTGGCCTTCTTAATGAAGTGTGTGGTGTATAGCAGGTGTTCATCTACTCATAACTGCAGCTTGACACAATTTGCATCCGGAACCTGGATGAGTGATGCAATGACGACCCATAACTAACAAGATTATGGTGCAAAGTGGGTTGTGCTTTTGTTATGGAAAAGTCAATAAAAACAGAGGTTCAGAATACCAAAGTACCAACTGTGCAGTGCTTCAGTAAATGATAAAAGAAATACTTTCATAAAAACAAGTGCTCATCTGTGACATTAAAAGTCAATCAGCAAATAAATCCATGAATAAAAGGCAGACTAAAAGCATGCAGATATCAGTTTACTTTTCTCTCATTCTCCGTCTCTCCAGCTCACCCCATCAAGCATTCTCAGCTAGCAGAGACGCCAACAGCTGTGATCTCATCTCGACTGCCTCCATTGGTGTCTGCCAGATCCCTAGGAGGAATGTCTTGATCAGCCCCGCTATCACCAAACTGATCAGTGGAGCTGGTTTGCTCGCTCTGTCACTAGGTCATTAGGCTGCCTGCCTCTGTGCCGTCACACTCTCCTCAGACACCTCAATTCTATCTTCTTTTCCCCTCTTTTCCTTTCACAGTTTGTTCTCTCCTTGCTCAGGCTCTCACCCTTATATCTCCATGGGTGCAACATTCTAATTATGACCCTGGCTTGTGCACACTAAGTAGCCTTTCTTTTAAGTTTTGAGCCAGGCTGCCTGGGGTGAGGTCTGTTCCTGAGATTGACCAATTCAGTTCTTGTCATATCTTTCTTATTTTGAGGTCTGTTCACCTTATTGTGTCATTCTGTGTTGAAAATCATAATAATAGTTACCTGAGTGTACCCATCACAGTCGGTAAGAGGTCTGCTGACTGTCATCCCACATGCTACAGTAGCACAGAATGTCTTACAAAATCTAGAGTGTTCTTGCTATCTTTATTAACAGCACCAGTATCAAATGTAGCTTGGGAGCAGACTGGCCGTAATTCTGGCCAACACATTAAGTACTTTTCCAGTCATATGTTTACCCTGGAATGAAGATTGAAGTGGGAGAACGAAATGAAATTAGAGGAAGGCTTTCTGAAACAGAAGGCTGTACATACTTCTTGGTGGTATTTTATCACAAAAGGCCTTGTGTGCTTTGGAAGGTCTGGGCAAAAATGGTAATACCCACATATGTTCATTTTTAAAAAAAAACTCAAGGGAAAAATAATCTGAGGGCCCAGTGTTTGGCAAGAGATTAAAATCAATTTGCCCTCACCTGTCATTCAGAGAGTGAGGAGTTCCATCTCCTGATATAACAGAAGCTCTTTACCTTTTGCCAACCTCAGGCAAACTGGGCCTCTGCTATTTCTGGTCTCCTTTATGCCTTCCTGGGGCTTACATTTTCAGAAGTGGCAGCCTTCTTCATGACCTTGAGGCACGACAGTGCAACTTCCCCTTCTCCTCGATGTTTTCATTTTTTGTTGAAAAAGAGAGTTCTTCACAGTTAAGTCCTATAGTTTGACACCACTAAAGAACGCTCTTGTTATGGTACAGTCAGTGGAACCTATGATTCTGCCTTGTTTATTTAATTTTATTCTTTTATTAATTCTGCTTCTTATTTTGTTTTGCCTTTTTTTTAAATGACTGCATTTTTATTGTTTATTAATTTTGATAGAAAAATGATATACATATTGATTTTTCTTATCTGCTCCATTGCCTGAGTAGAGGTGGTGCTAGTTTCTTCTTTGTACAAAAAGAAGGAGGGCTTTCTTTGCCCTTGTGTAAATCATAGCTAAGATAATAAGATTTACATACAAATAACTGTCCCCTTTCACTAATTTGTTTTTCTCTATTTAACAAAGTCAAAGACTCCACCATCTTTACAAACCCTGATATAAGAAGTTTGTATAATTTAAAGCGCATTTGAAAAGGCACAACCTTTAACACAACAACAGGTCACTAAAAGTACCAAGTGATCCCTTATGGATAACAAAGTGCACCTGCCACTTTACCGTTGTTTTTCTAATAATAATTTTACAGAAATTTTGAGAGATTTTGTTTTTGGTTTATATTGGTAAAACTTTTATTTTGTTTTCTGTGATATACGGCAGCACTCTCAACATGTCAAAGAGGTCCTTACTAGACTGAATATTTCAAACTAAATCCCTGTACTTCTCAGCAGCCAACATAAAAAGTGTTGAATTTGAATGGTCAGTATCAGATTTCAGATGTTTGCAATTAATTATATTGTAGATCTCACAGATTCTGAATAGTCCGTCTTTTTTATTCTGGTATGTAAAATGTAACTTTTACTAATTTGAATTTGATTTTGAGCTGTGAACTGAATGCATTAGTTATTGAATTTTTTCCATAGAAAATCATACATATGAAAGCCACCTGAGTGCAGCTGCTCGGCACTGAAAGTTGCGCTACTCAGAAGATGCACGCCATTCTTTGTGTTAATTTGATGCTTTTATGCCTTTTCCTCTTGTCATTTTGTTAGCCTTCACGGCAAAATAATTCATTGTAAAAATGAGTCATTCACTGAGATGTTAGCAGGTTAATGTTCTGTGTCTTTCAAATTTACCATGGGATTCACTACAGAATGTTGTTTAAGGATTACTCACTTGTAAGAAATACCGGCCTGTATACTGTAGTGAATTTATGCAGTAAAATTATTTATCAAGGTTAGGTTTGTAAAATTGTTGTTTTGAATAACTTCAAAGGACCATATTAGGTATTCATCTTGTGGGCATTTGTTTTATTTAAAGAGACCATTATCAATTGTGATCCTGTTATGATATGGGAACTTCCTCAAAGGCAAAATGGGTGAGGCCTCCAAAAAGAAGTTGGGGAGAAGGACAAAAACCTACCTGCTCTGCCCAGTAGCAGCTCACCTGACTTGAGTGGCGCCACTGAAGTGGCCTGCAGGCTTTAATTGGAGGAGGACCAAAATTGGGAAGCTGGCAGTACAATTATAAAAGCAATAAAGAAACCAAAAGGACAACCCATAAGTAAGAGACCTGATTTGATTTGATTTGATTTTAATATTATTTTTTTTATAAAAGAATTTTCTTGGGCCAAAAGGCCTGTTCACAACTAGATTGTTCTAATGTTCAGTGTTAGGCTGTAATAGTGCATGTGTATCCAAACAAAGAAGTAGAGTAGTCAGCCTGGCACAAATGTTTGGTCTGTCTGAGCAAAAGTCACCCCGAGACTAATATTCTAATTTGGTTTGCCTTAGTTCTTATCCATAACCTGGAATGAGATTGAAGCGCTTAAAAGTGAGTGGGAACAATTAGATGGCTAACTGGGTGTCCCATCTCTAAACCAATCCAATGCCTCATGAAGGCGGTGCCCAAAGAAGGGACGGTGACTTTAAACTCGTTAACATGATCCAACAGAAAGCAAGCTTCGGTTTACCGTGAAATGTCTACAATCTCCTAAAAATCCCTATTAGACATGTAAATGTGTGTTGTGTGTTCAGAGGGCACGTTGCAATGGAATACAGTTCTGTAGCTTTAGACTATACATTGGCATTCGACAGTATCAAAGGACGAGTGGTAAACGTGAATAATATGTTGTCACGGGTGCTGGGTGTGCTCTCTTTTGTTCAGCGGTATGACAACAGTGTAGAAACTGATGCAAGCTTGAAAGAATTGGCAGCTATATTCATGAAAATATGAACCACAAAATATGTGTCAAAATATGTGTTTGAAGTAAGCGGTGTGTCACACTCCATCAAAAGGACTGCCATTAAGAGAGCTGATAATAAAGGGCCATAGGAGATGTGGATTTCAGTGCTCAAAACACCCAAATCAGCTCAACAACACCAGTAGACACACAGATGAGGCTGCACAACATCCACCTTCTGACAGCACAATAAACGAGTAACATTACTGTCCAATTGGAAGAACAAAAATGCCATGACAAAAAAACACAGCATTTTATTATATCATATATCCATAGACCACAATGCTTATCTAAACTCTGTTTGGTGGTGTTATGTCATGTAGTGATGCTGTAGTTAAAATGACAGAAAGATATTGTAGCAGATACAATCACTTCTCTAACATGTGGAGCTAAATAGCTGCAGAGGTATGCATATTTGTGTCCGTCTCCCTTCTGTTGCAGTGCTCATTAAGAGGTGCAAATTAATTATTAAGCTTCGGTTACCTTGTGACACAGGTTGCTCGTTTGAGTATCATGTCTGACCCTGTGACACTAAGGCAGAGGAGGAAGTCTCTTTTAATGTCAAAGAAAGAAAGAAAGAAAGAAAGAAAGATGGATGTATCAATCAGGCCCAATCATTCATTCCTCCATGAATGAATGTCGACTTGTGGTGAGCTGTCATTATATACAGTGGATTCAGAAAGTATTCAGACACTTTCACTTATTTGACATGTTGCTATGTTGAAGCTAAAATCATTTAAACTATTTTTTCTTCACATCAAGCAACACTCAATACCCCATAATGACAAAGTGAAAACAGGATTTTGGAATTTTTTTCCCAAATTTTTTAAAAATAAAAAACTTCAATGTCACTTTGACAAATGTATTCAGATCCTATGCTATGTCACTTCAACTTCAACTGGCTCAGGTGCATCTCATTCTGTTGGTCATCACTGAGATGTTTCTATACCTTTTTTGGAGTTCATCTGTGGTCAGTTCAATTGATTACACCTGATTAAGAAAGGCACACACCTCTATATAGAGGATCCATCCCATAGTTCACTGTGTATCAGAACAAAAATCAAGCCATGTGATCAAAGGAATTGCCTGCAGCGCTCAGAGACTTCATTGTATTGAAGCACAGATCTGCGGTAGGCTACAAAAATCCCTGTAACATTGCAGGTTTTGGGTGGAATGATGGCATGGAAGAAGACTGGAACAATAACAACTCTTTCTAGAGCTGGCTACCTGGCCAAAATGACCAATCAGTGGAGAAAAGCCAGGGTGAGAGAAGTGACCAAGAACCCGATGATCACTCTGCCTGAACTCCAAAGAATCTGTGTGGTAATGGGAAAAACTTCCAGAAGGACCACTATCATTGCAACACTCCACCAGTCTTGGCTTTATGATAGAGCAGCCAAGCAAAAGCCTCTTCTCAGTAAAAGACACTTGAAAGCCTGCTGGGAGTGCAAAAAGGTACCTTAAGAACACTCCGACTGTGAAAAACAAGATTCTCTAGTTAGCATCATCTATGTAGGAAACAAGGCACTGCTCATACCATGTACAATACATTCCAGTGGTGAAGCATGGTGGGGGGGGGGATGAGGGGGTGGTTGGCATAATGCTGTTGAGTTGTTTTTCTATGGCAGGGACTGGGAGACAAGACAGGGTTAAGTGACAGATGAATGAAGCAAAGTCCGCAGTTATCTTTAATGAACTCTGAGCACTCTGAACCTCACATTGGTTCAAAGGTTCACCTTCCAACAGGACAAAGTAAAGACAACACAGCACTAGCTTTAGGACAACTCTGGGAATGTCCTACAGAGGCCCAACCATAGCCCATACTTAAACCCAACTGGAAAACTCTGGAGAGACCTGATAATAGCTGTCTACCAACAGTCTTCATCTACCTGATGGAGCTTGAGAGGACCTGCAGAGAAAAATGGCAGAAATTTCCCAAATCCAGGAGTGTGAATCCTATCATGTCTATGCCAAGAAGACTCCAAGCTGGAGTCACTGCCAAAAATAAGTACTGAGTAAAGGGCCCGAATAACTGTGTCAATGTAATATTTCAGTTTTTTTATTTTTAATAAATTTACAAAAAAATCCTATTTCTGAGGTTTCTGACTTTGTATCTTCAAGAGCAACTAACTCTGTTAGTCAAAAGTGGGAATGACTAGGGTTTATATATAAACAAAGACGAGACAAAAGTAATGGTGATGGGAAACAATAAGCCAGATATAAGTTTGCATGGAGAGAAACTTGAATTTGTAGACTAGTTTGCTTATTCAGGTAACCTGATAACGATAGGCAATGATTGATCAATGGAGGTCGATAGAAGAGGAGTTCATTTGTAGCATTGAATGAAATATCGATAAAATCAAAATAAAGATACTGTTAATAATAGTTTGTTAATAATAATAATAATAATAATAATAATACGTTTTATTTATATAGCGCCTTTCCCATGCTCAAGGCGCTTTACAGAGTTTAAGAAAGAACGGCAGGGTATAAAGTATATAGCATTCTACTAAATCAGATAAAAAATAAAGAAGAGTAAGATAGTAAATTCAGAGAAAAGCCTAACAGACAACATAATTGATGGTCTAGCACACACATACAGGTTACATGAGCATCTTGACAGAGAGGTAAACAGAGAGAAGGGGAATGAAGTCAGGTAGAGCTAAATGCCTTCCTAAACAGATGAGTTTTGAGTTGTTTTTTTAAAAGAATTCATGGAGTCAGCTGATCTGATTAATTTCAGTAGGTCATTCCAGAGTCTGGGCACTATACAGCTGAAGGCCCTGCTGTCACCCATGGAGTGTAGATTAGTGTGGGGCATAACAAGATTGCCAGAGTCAGAGGACCTTAGTGGGTGGGCAGGCACATAGTGATGTAGAAGGTCACTGATGTAGTCTGGTGCAAGGTCGTTTAAGGCTTTGTAGGTTATTAGTAGGATTTTATATTCGATTCTGTAAGACACAGGGAGCCAGTGAAGGCAATGCAGGATGTGTGTGATGTGCTCGCTGCTGCTGGTTCGAGTAAGGACTCTTGCAGCCAAGTTTTAAATAAGCTGGAGCTGTGATATAAGATTAGAAGGGGCACCTGCCAGTAGGGAATTATAATAATCGATGCAGGATGTGATAAAAGCATGGACAAGTTCCTCAGCATTAGAAAAGGAGAGGAAGGAGCGAACATGTGATATGTTACGGAGGTGAAAGTAAGAAAGTTTCTTAATGTGATTTATGTGGGCAGAATAAGAAAGGGAGGAATCAATAATGACACCAAGATTCTTTTCAGTGGAGGCAGGTCTGATGTGATCACCGTCAAGATAGACTGGGAAGGAGCTCATTTTATTAAGTTGCACTTTAGTCACAATTTGCAGGAGTTCAATTTTGTTGCACTTTAATTTTACAGTAAAGAGTTCTGCTCCATCCAGGTATTAATTTCACTGAGGCAGGTTGTGAGCTGAAAAAGCTCTGATGAAGTTCAACTTTTAACATTAAAATAGAGTTGAGTATCGTCTGCATAAAAATGATAACCCAGTCCAAAGCTACGAATGATATGGCCAAGGAGAAGCATATAAATACATTACTTCATGCCTGTGAAACATAGACATTGACAAGGAAAGGAATTTGAAATGAGATGTTACAGGAAGATTTTGAAAACTGGATGGAGACAAAAGGGAAAAAAATGGAACAATTCAAAAAGATCTGAAATGAAAAAAAAAAACAATTTGCCAAGTTATTAAGGAACAGACGTTAAGTCTCTTTGGGGCACATATGTAGGATGGGAGAGGAGAGACTAAGCAGAATGAGGATAGAGGTCTTAAGAAACTGGAAACAGCAAATAGGAAGACCAGCAAGGAGAGGGACTGATGGCATCAAAGAATGGCTGGAAGTAGGAGAATGGATAGCAGTAAAGGTGGCCAAGGAAAGAAGAGGATTCTGAAAACCATCTGGAAAAGAACGAAAAGCACCATCATCCTCCACGGTCCTTAGATAGACTACAGAGGACCTCTGGATATGGAATTCAGGGGATTGAGTGTGAAAAAAACCTGACTTTAAATTAATTTAACACAAGACTAACCTATTGAAAATGTACAGTATAAGAACTGAAAGGGTCTGGATACTTTCTGAATGCAGTGCATTATCGACAACTAACCTAACATGTATATTTGTAGGTTGAAAACCTGTAGAAATCTTTGCGCCAAGACAAGAGCAATTCTGCCAATAACTAGACACAGAATTTAAACCCAGGGTACTGGATCCATGTTGCAGAAGTATTAACTGCTGCACCACTAGCTAAATTATTTATACATTCATATGAAAAATTTTGGGAACCCCTCTTAATTCTTTGGATTTTTGTTTCTCATTGGCTGAGCTTTCAAAGTAGCAACTTCCTTTTAATATATGACATGTCTTATGGAAACAGTAGTATTTCAGCAGTGACATTAAGTTTATTGGATTAACAGAAAATATGCAATATGCATCATAACAAAATTAGAAAGGTGCATAAATTTGGGCACCCCAACAGAAATATGACATCAATACTTAGTTGAGCCTTCTTTTGTAAATATAACAGCCTCTAGACGCCTCCTATAGCCTTTGATGAGTGTCTTGATTCTGGATGGAGGTATTTTTGACCATTCTTCCATACAAAATCTCTCCAGTTCAGTTCAATTTGATGGCTGCCGAGCATGGACAGCCTGCTTCAAATCATCCCATAGATTTTCGATGATACTCAAGTCAGGGGACTGTGACTGCTATTCCAGAACATTGCACTTCTCCCTTTGCACGAATGCCTTTGTAGATTTTGAACTGTGTTTTGGGTCATTGTCTTGCTGGAATCTCCAACCCCTGTGTAGCTTCAACTTTGTGACTGATGCTTGAACATTATCCTAAAGAATTTGTCGATATTCGGTTGAATTCATCTGACCCTCGACTTTAACAAGAGCCCCAGTCCCTAAACTAGCCACACAGCCCCACAGCATGATGGAACCTCCACCAAATTTGACAGTAGGTAGCAGGTGTTTTTCTTGGAATGCGGTGTTGTTCTTCTGCCATGCAAAGCGCTTTTTGTTATGATCAAATAAATCATTTTTTGTCTCATCAGTCCAAAGCACTTTGTTCCAAAATGAATCTGGCTTATCTAAATGAGCATTTGCATTCAACAAGCAACTGTTTGTGGCGTGAGTGCAGAAAGGGCTTCTTTCTCATCACCCTTGCCATACAAATGTTCTTTGTGCAAATTGTGCTAAATTGTAGAATGATGTACAGATACACCATCTGCAGGAAGATCTTGCAGGTCTTTGGAGGTGATCTGTGGGTTGTCTGTAACCATTCTCACAATCCTGTGCATATGCCACTCCTGTATTTTTCTTGGCCTGCCAGACCTGCTGGGTTTAACAGCAACTGTGCCTGTGGCCTTCCATTTCCTGATTACATTCGTTACAGTTGAAACTGACAGTTTAAACCTCTGAGATGGCTTTTTGTAGCTTTCCCCTAAACCATGATGCGGAACAATCTTTGTTTTCAGATCTTTTGAGAGCTGCTTAGAGGATCCCATGCTGTCACTCTTCAGAGGAGAGTCAAAGAGGAGCACAACTTGCAATTGACCACCTTAAATACCTTTTCTCATGATTGGACACATCTGTCCCTGAAGTTCAAGGCTTAACAAGCTAATCCAACCAATTTGGTGTTGCAAGTAATCAGTATTGAGCAGTGACATACACTCAAATCAGCAAAATTACAAGGAGACTCAAATTTATGCACAGCCAGTTTTTTTACATTTGATTTAATTTCATACAACTAAATACTGCTTCACTAAAAATGTTTGTTCTGAAAACACCCCAGTACTCAGATGTCCCTGAGAAATGAAAGGAAAGTAAATTATTATGCAGGCTGAGAGGGGTTCCCAAACTTTTTCATATCACTGTATGTGTACTCAGGCTTGTGAAAACCTCCAAATTGTTGGATAACTTTATTATTAATATTAATTGATTTATTCCTTTACAGGTTTAGGATTTAACTGTGGTAAAACCCACACATAAAGGTTACTGCAACGACAAGGTAAATCTCCTTCATTAGTTTAACTATTGAAGCATTAACTGGGGGAGAAGGAAGACACATTAGTTTGGGTTCACAATCAATCAAAATGGATGATCAATAAACAAAAGGCTGCTTTTGTGGTCCCAGAAGAACAATGATTCTGATGTCCTTTAATGATAATGAACACTCTGATTGCCGCAATTCTCACTTCAGTCAATTCCAATGATTATTTAATTGCAAGGCTTACAGCTGATATTATACTTGAAACAAATTACCTTATTAATCACATTACAAAAGTAAAAGTACTATTTCATGATTATTCACCAGTGAATCATTTAGTCATTATAATTATCTTAAGCAAAAGAAGACAAAGCAAAACCTAATTCACTTCTGATTTTTTTATTTATGTGTCCTCAGCCATCTGAAAGCTTTATTGCCACACATAACAAATCAATTGCCACTGCTGCATGCTATTTTTTTAACTGTTTCAATATTTGATAGATGGTGTGGGCTTGATGTTGCTAATCATTTTTTACTTTTATGGTTTACATCTCAGTAATTAATTATGTAAAATTCCATGGATTTTACTTTGTCATTCCCACTCAAAAAAATGTGAACACAAATTTCTGATCTTCAGTTAGAATATTGAGAGTGAATCCAAATATGAAGGCAACCATGCAAATGTTAACTAAGATAAATAAATAGAACACAGTACTGGGCAAAAATCTCAGGCATTTGTATAAAAACGCTGTAAAGTGGGATTCTTTCCAAAATTACTGTCATGAATAGATTTTTTTTTAAATCAATAAACTTCCTAGAGAATGCAGTAAATAGATAAAAGGAAATCAATATGTGGCGTGACCTCCCTTGGCCTTCTCTTTGGTCCACTGGTTTCATACAGTTTCTGAAGATCCTCACATGGTTCACCTTCCCCATGCACACTGGTTGTCACGAGGGTTTTGCATTGGTTGATCTTCGCTGCCCAGCCCCTGATGTTCAGTCATATTTTGTATTTTATCCCCAACATTTTTGTAATGTTACAGAAATGCTGGGTTTCATCTTTTCTTTTCTTGGTAGCTGTGCTTTCTCAGGCGTTTTCTTTCTATTGATGATACCCAAAGCACACTTGTCACTTAAACTTCTGTTTATGGCAAATCTGGGTATTGTGAGCTAAAGAATACACAATGCAAACCTAGGATATCTGTTACAGCATTGAAGTAATTCATAGCTTACATTTCTTTGATACATATTCCCTTTCTTGATGATGATGTGTCAATCTATTCCACAACCTAAATAAAGACAACCGGCACCGAAATGATCAAAAAAATGTGTTTTTGTCTGAAGAAAAATGAAGAGAGTAAGGAAACGGATGAACCCATAGCAAGCAAAAGTACAAAATGCAAAGAAAGAAACCTGACCTCTAATCACCGTTAACCAGCTCTTCTTTCTTAATGTCACCTTTTTCTTTCCTCTCCCACAGACTCTGCCCTCTCTTCCTGCAGCCAATGCAACTTTTGTTTCAGCTCCCTGGCAAGGAGTGCCCCTTAAACCCTTACAAGCTTTAATGCTTACACCCTCTGAAAGTCTCCTCTTCACAAACCTCTTTTGTCAACCCCAGTTGTCTTTGCCCCTGGTTTGCCCAGGCTCTTATTTGAAAGGCCCTGATAGTCATGGTGGTTTCCCAATTACCATTTTTTTCTAATATGTGACAAGATTCCAAATATACTTTAATAGACCCACCTTGCTATGTGTTTTTCTTCATGGAATCCCACCACAATCCATCCCAGGTTACACATTTTGGACTGAGGTAACTACTGGAAGCCATCCATGAACTTGTGACATTTGGATTACAAAGACCTCAGAAACAGTTCCTGTATAGCGAGAGCAATAGAAGAGTGTCTATTCTTGCCTGGACAAAGGTTACCCATAAGCACTGCAGGAGCAGTGCTTCTTTGTATATTAACTGAGTTCTCTCCTTCATTCAGACACCAGCTTCTCTGCAGCACCACCACTACACTTCACATATATCCACAGTGTAAATGCTGCCGACTACGCCAAGTGTCTTGTTGTGGAGTTGCTCCTAGAGCCATCCCAGATTGCACGTTTTGCACTGTGGTAACTGGCAGTGATCAGGTGGAATGTAGTGGTGGTGTGCTGCTTACAGGAAATCACTGTGAGGCTGAGAATAGAAGTTCTTCTATCGCTCTCACTGTAGGAAATGCCTTCTGAGAGCCTTTGAATCCAGACATCACAATTTGTGGGTTACCACAGTGCAAAACCTACAACCTGGGGTGAAATGTGATGTGATTTTATGATAATACACTGCCTTCTGTTGTTGTGAGTTGGGACAACTTTAACTTGTCTGTCCTCATTTTCCAGTCTATGACTTCTGCAAAAATAGAGAAATGATATCAGGGGAGCTCTTTCTACATATAGGATTAGCCACCCCCTGGCAGTGTCCTCCTTTCTACAGTGGCACATTGCTGATGTCTCCCAGATTTATAGGTCTGTGCCCTTCCCTGTCCTACAGTATACCCATCCACCCAGCTTTGTTTTTTTTGTTTTTTTTTACGAAGACAACATTCTCCCCCTGCTTGATGAATAAAATATTCATTGAGAATAATCAGGGTCTTCTTCTAATGCATGTTTAATGCTTCTCTGTATATAAAGAATGTTTGAAGTGTAAATAGAAATATTTGTGTGTACGCTTCATGCTTGACTTCCATATCTTCGCAGGGAGGCACACGGCAGGAAGCTGGGAGTGCACAGTGGGCACTGGAGATTACAAAGTCAAAGGGGTTTAAGTATCGTGTAGTGACACTCAGATGCAGTAATTACATGCATCCATGTTTTTTTTTACCCACCTATTATTCCTTTACTTGCCTTGCCATCAACACAGCCATAGATACTGTAAAGGGGTGATGCACCTGTGCCAAATAGAAGAATAGATGGACAAAAGATATGAATGTATACCTTCTGAAAAAAGTGCCCCAATAGCCAAAACATCCTGGTGTTGAGCAGTCTTCATTTGTGCAACTCCCACAATAATCTTCTCCATTATCTGAAAAGAACACATTAAATATAAGAGAAAGGATTGAAATCCTTTTTTCAGAAGTATGCTGTCAAGCCGCTGTCAGAGGTGGCTGGGGTGGCAACCCAGCCGGGACGCCCAGGAAGACTGGAGGAGGGCTTGCGCCTTCCTCAGCCCATCCGGGGGTGACCGCCCTGGTTCCTTTGGGGGCCACGGGTACAGAGCTTTGAAGCTCCACCCTGTAGGTGCTCGTGGTTGCTGCCAAGGGGTGCCCCCCATGCCTTTGGAGCCCTGGACCTCCGCACTTCCACCATGCCAAGAAGTGCTGGGTGGAAGAGGAGCAGGGACACCCGGAGTGGTTCCGGGGATACAGCCGGCACTTCCGCCACACGGGGGCGTGTCGTGGGAGGTTGCCGGAAAGCCCCTGGAGCACATCCGGGTGTGAATAAAAGGGACCGCCTCCCTTCATTCGAGGAGAGAGTCGGGGGTGGAGAGGACTGAGCTTGCTGAAGGAGGAAAGGAGGCGGCCTGAAGAGAAAGTAAGGCATTGTGTGGCCAGGACTTTGGGGGCTTTTGGGGGTTTTGTGGTGCACTTAAAACTTGTGTATATTCTAAATAAACGTGTTTTTGGGTGAAATGTATGTGTCTGCCTGTCTGTGTCCAGGCCAGCCTCCACACCGCTTAATTAGGTACAGTACACCTACCTACTAAGGAGTTGATTCCCCATTTGCTCTCAGAGCAGCCTGAGCATGTCAGGGATTAAGCTGGGGTGAAACCAGAATCTGCAAAGGTGGTAAGCGACAGCCATTATTCTGAGACCAGATAACTTAAAGTAATACTTCATCTAAAAATGATTCTTTTTGTATGTGTAACTCAGCCCATGTAGTTTGTAGTGATCACCAATAAAACATATTAATCTCATGTTTTCCTTTGGAATAGAGATAGCAACTCTTCTGATATAATAGGGCTCTATGGTGACCAATGCTGAACAATAGCATGTCAAAAAGTCCCTAAAAATATCTCAATTTACTCCTGGCACAGAATCTACATGCCAAGTCATCCAGTCATGCTCACAACATTAAAACACATGTATGTTATTAAAATACTGCTATATACACTACTTCGGGAAAATGATCTTATGAACTGAAACAGAATGCACTCAGATGCACCCAAGCATTAGAATTGAAGACCCACTTCCTGGAGTCGTTCATCGGTCAGAAGTCTAATCCAGTAACATCTTATTCTTTTGCTAACATTGTAGCGAGGCTACACTACATAAAATGTCAGTTGTGTTTGTTTTATCTTTTTCGTAAATAAAATATATACTGTATACCTGAAGAAGAGTTTCCTTACTGCATTGGCAGGGACTTCACCAATCATGGCACTGTTAGTTTCGGGTCGCAAATATTAAAAGATTTAACCACACATTAAGGGAGAAAGAAAAGGAAGCATTGGAAAACTATGATCTATCATATCAAACATTGCAATTATTTCATTGAGGGAAACCACAGACCCTCACTCATGTACACGCAGCAGTAAGGTGTTTTGGACTTTTCGTTATCCACGTCCCATGGCTGTCGGACTGCTATCTGGACTCGCCGGTGAAGTTGTTTTAGTTCATACTTCGAAATTGTGTTTTGCTGTCATTGAATCATTTGGGACTTTGACGGCTTATATCCATGCCTCAATCTCCGTAGTTACCGTAGTTTCACATTGGACATTGTTTGTATATGAATGTTTGTTTTTCATTTTCTAATTTATTTTTGTTTCATATATATGTATATGTTTCCTAGTTAAGACAAAGGAGGTTTGGGCCGTTTCGTGTTTTTTTTTCTGTCAGTGTAAATATTTGCATCTGCATCAGTATCAGGAAATACAGGGATGTGTGTGTTAAATTTCATTCTCTTCCAATATATTCATTTTACACCTATGGACCCTTTTATTGTTGACTAGTTTATTTATTTTTCCCATCAACTGGGGACCATGGCCAAGTCTGGACTTTGCTTCAGCATGTAACTTGCCACCATCCAATTGCAGCTGTTACAACATTGTGCTTCACATGATATCGACAAAAAGTGTGCAGCGACAGATGGGTGAAACTAAGGATTAAAAGTTAAAGAAAACCGAGTGAAAACATGATCAGAACGAGAATATGCCTCGTACTTGTGCATATCTGAGATGCTTCACCAAGCAGAAGGCTATTTCACCTGTGCGGCTAAATAATATGAGAATACATTTATATTCATATGCACAACTGGAGTAATCACAGGAGGTGAGTCTACCAATCAAATGTTCGTTTGCTTCCAAGCACATTCAGTTTTCATTTATTGTCTTACTAAAGACGGTTTCTTTTTTTTTTTTTTTTTATTTATTAATTTTATTACAATCAATACATAGCAATCAAGTTTTTACAAAAAAAAAAGAATTATGCTAAGAACAGATCGATCCCCACCCTTGAGAGAGAGAGCAAGCCAAACGGTGTAAAATTTAAGGCTTTTAAAAATACCTAAATCAACAAATTCTCTGTGCTTTATAAAATCATTTCAAAATATTACTGATTAGATCCTGCCATGTTTTGAAAAAAGTCTGCACAGATCCTCTAACTGAGTATTTGATTTTTTCCAATTTTAAATAATATAACACATCAGTTTCCCACTGACTTAAAAGAGGAGAGTTTGGGTTCTTCCAGTTTATCAGAATAAGTCTGCGTGCCAACAGTGTAGTGAATGCAATCACAGTTTGTTTGTCTTTCTCCACTTTAAGACCCTCTGGAAGAACCCCAAACACAGCTGTTAATGGGTTAGGAGGGATTGTGAGTCCAAGACTGTCTGAGAGGTAATTAAAAATTTTTGTCCAGAATAATGTTAATTTGGAGCAGGCCCAGAACATGTGACCTAGTGAGGCTGGGGCTTGGTTGCAACGTTCGCAGGTTGGATCATGCCCTGGAAACATTTTGGAGAGTTTTAGTCGAGACAGATGTGCTCGATATATAATTTTGAGTTGTATAATTGTATGCTTTGCGCATATGGAGCTTGAGTGAATTCTCTGCATTGCTACTTTCCACTCCTTTTCTGATATATTAATTGAGAGGTCATTTTCCCAGTGTCCTCTTGGATCTTTGAAAGGAAGGGATTGTAAAAGGATTTTATATATTGTAGAGATGGAGTCTAACTCCTTGAAATTGAGCAATAATTTTTCCAGCGTGGATGAGGGTGCAAGATGAGGAAAATCTGGAAGGTTCTGTTTAACAAAGTTCCTGATTTGAAGATAGTGAAAGAAATTTGTAGCTGGAATGTTAAATTTGGAACGTAATTGTTCATAGGATGCAAAGACGTTGTCTATATAAAGATCTCTAAGCAAGTTAATTCCAAATTTTTCCAGATATTAAAACTGCATATGTTTGTGAGGGTTGAAAGAGGTGGTTCTTTTGCAGGTGCCACAGAAAGAAGCTTCTCCGCCTTAAAATGCTTTCTACATTGGTTCCAGATTCTAAGTGAGTGGAGCACAATTGGGTTATTAGTGTATTGCCGATAACGTGTGTTTATTGGAGCACAAAGCAAGGAATACAAAGAAGTACTGCAGGATTTTACTTCTATTGCGGTCCATGCCTGTGTATGTTCTTCTATTTGTGTCCAGGTTCTTATCGACTGTATATTTGCCGCCCAGTAATAAAACTGGAAGTTAGGTAGAGCCATGCCGCCTTCTGCCTTTTGTCTTTGTAGGGTCGCTCTTTTGATGCGTGGATGTTTAGAATTCCAAATAAATGAGGTTATTGTTGAATCTAATTGCTTAAAGAACGATTTATTAATGTATATTGGTATGTTTTGAAATAAAAAAAGGAGCTTAGGAAGAATATTCATCTTAACAGTGTTAATTCTTCCAGCTAGTGTGAGATGAAGGGTTGACCATCTATGCAAGTCTTGTTTAATTTTTTCCATACAGACGACTAAATTTTGTTGATAAAGAGCTTTATGTTTACTTGTGATGTTTACCCCGAGGTATTTAAACTGTTCTGCAATGATAAAAGGAAGGGTGTCTAATCTAATATTATATGCTTGCGAATTCACCGGAAAGAGTACACTTTTATTCAGATTAATTCTGAGACCAGAGAGCTTTTGAAATTCTGTGAGTGCTGCTAAGACTGCAGGCACAGAATTTTCTGGGTCCGATATATACAGTACCATGTCATCTGCATATAATGAGATTTTCTGTTCCAGTCCTTCTCTGCTAATCCCCTTTATCTGATCAGTATTTCGACAATGTATTGCCAGTGGTTCAATGGCAATTGCAAACAGCAGTGGTGACAAAGGGCATCCTTGTCTTGTGCCACGCTCTAGTTTAAAGTAGTCTGAGCAAATGTTATTGATGCAAACTGAAGCTTCTGGGTTAGTATACAGTAATTTAATCCATGCACAAATGTTCGGCCAAACCCAAACTTCTCCAAAATAGTAAAAGGTATTTCCATTCAATCATGTCGAATGCTTTTTCTGCATCCAATGATAATAATATTTCTGGGGTGTTTGATTTAGTTGGTGAGTATATTACATTAAACAGGCGTCAAGATTTGAAGATAAGTGTCGGCCCCTAATAAATCCAGTTTGGTCTTGTGATATTATTGAGGGGAGCACTTTCTCCATCCTTCTAGCTATGATTTTAGAGAGTATTTTAACGTCGTTATTCAGAAGTGAAATTGGTCTGTATGATGCACATTGTAATAAGTCCTTATTTTGTTTTGGAAAGACAGTGATTAGTGCTTGGCGAAAGGTTTGTGGAAGAGATTGGTTATCTCTGGCTTCTGTAAATGTTGCTAATAGGAGGGAGCTAGCTGAGCGGAGAATTTCTTGTAAAACTCTGCAGGGTAGCCATCAGGGCCTGCTGCTTTTCCACCTTGGAGTGACTTTATAGCATCCAGTAATTCTGATAATGACAGAGGTTTATCGAGCTCCTCCACACTAATAGCGTCAATTTGTGGTATCTGTAATTTATCCAGAAATGCATTAGATTGTATATTGTCTTCTTTAAACTCAGTAGTATATAGGGATTTATAGTAGTCTCTAAAAGTGTACATTATATTTTTGTGTTCGATGATTTTATCTCCATTCGTGTTAGTAATTACCGAGATTGCGTTGCGCACTTCTTGCTTGTGAATTTGTTGCGCTAAAAGCTTATTAGCTTTCTCCATGTTCATAATAATGATGTCTGGATTTGTAAATTAGTTGTTCGGTTTCTTTAGTTGTCAAGAGGTTTAATTCTGAATGTAGAGCCTGCCTCCTCTTATGTAGAGTCTCGCTTGGTAGTCTGGCATGTTCTTCATCTATTTTAGTAATTTCGCTTTTATCTCTGCTACTTTCTTCGCTCGGATTTATTTCTGTGGGAAAGATATGAGATAATCTGTCCTCTTAAGAAGGCCTTAAGAGTTTCCCAGAGTGTTCCTGCAGAGATCTCAGGGGATGTATTTGTCTCTAGAAAGAATTCAATTTGTTTGGATATAAATTCAGTACAATTCTCGTCAGCTAATAGAAGCGGATTGAGACGCCATCTGCGGGTGAGTGTATGGGGCTTAGTAATTTCAGCTCCAAGATCATCGGAGCATGGTCTGAAATAACAATAGCATCGTATTTACAAGATTTAATCTTAGGCAAGAAGTTATTATCTATAAAGAAGTAATCAATCCTTGAGTAGCAATGATGTACTGGTGAGTAGAAAGAATATGTTCTTGAATTTGGGTTTAAAACCTCCAGGGATCTGATAAGTTGTGATCAGTTATAAACTTTGTAATTATCTTTGCGGTGTTAGTTGCCGTTCCCCCTGTGGAGGAAGTCTTATCTAAAAGTGGATTTAGAACACAATTAAAGTCCCCAGCCATTATAAGTTTATGAGTGTTCAGATTGGGAATGGATGCAAATAAATTTTGTATAAATTCCTTATCATCAACATTAGGTGCATAAACATTTATCAAAATCATTTTACAGTTAGATAAGTCTCCCATGACCATCACATATCTCCCTTCAGGATCCAATACTACATCTGATGCTACAAATGGTACTGTTCTATGTATGAGAATTCCCACCCCTCTAGTTTTCTTTGTAAAACTAGAATGGAACATTTGGCCAGTCCAGTCTTTTTGCAGCCGGAACTGATCCTTACTTAGTAAGTGGGTTTCCTGTAAAAATACTATTTTAGCATTTAGACCTGTTAGGTGAGAAAGTACTTTCTTTCTCTTTAATTCGTGATTCAGGCCTTTAACATTCCAGCTTACGGTTAACTGTCCCATCATGGAGACACTGATTCTGAGTTTTTGGTGTCATATTATAGTCTTAACTGGAAGTGAAATAGTTTAGGTCTTAATTTCCTATTCCCCCAAGAGTTGTTGCCATGCAGCTTATTATTACGTTGATAGTTATAATTATAAAGATTGAGATGATAGATTAGATATAGATCAAGCCTGCTCTCTTTCTCTTCCCCTTAATCCCCCACCCTCCCTTTTTGCCTCCCCAGGTGAGGCTAAAACCCACTTCATGCAGTCCCAGTCCTCTGACATACCCAGAGACAGAGCACGTCCAAAGCACATCAAGCCCCCATGCAGTGGCGCTTTAAGGTTAAAAGATAGAGATATCTGTTACCAATATAGTCTTTAAAAGAGGAAAAAGAAAGAAAAGAATTTTGCACTTAATATATATATACATATACATATACATATATACATACATATATACATATATATATATATACATACATACATACATACATATAATCTTCATCAATTTTAGTGCATTAAGATGATATCCCCAGATAATAAACCCAGGTGATGGTGTTAAAGATGTGTCCAAAACAAGCATAACAAGTCTTAATGCAGTAATAGCAATAACAGCAAACCAAGGGTATGATATTGAACAGTCTCATTTAGGGTACACATGAAATAATTAGAAAAGAAAAAAAAAAAAGAGGAGGAAAACGTAACTAAGCACAATAAAACATAAACATTTAGCGCCCTAGTAATACTAAGTAATGATAAGTAATAAGTAAGTAATAATAATATAAGAATATGAGAATATATGCTGATAAAAACCCGTATTTTAAAAACAAATAGATCAGACAGTAGATTATTAATCCTAGCTTTATCATTTACCGCCATGACTCACAATTATGTATCAGAATAGTCCCGGGATCAGCTTTCTTAACTCATTTTCTGCCTCCTCCTTGCTAGCGAAAACATAGAAATGACCCTGCCATTCCACTTTCAGTTTTGCGGATACAGGAGGCCGATTTGACATTGGCTTGCCGTAGCCGCTGTTTAATATTATAGAAGGCGGCGTTTGATAGCTGTTGCTGGAGAGAAGTCAGGGAAGACGCGAATGTGGCAATCTTCATATATAATATCTTCCTTTTTTTTCCTGAGGAGTTCCATCACCTCTAACTTAAATGATAATCGTTCAAAACGGACTATAAAAGATCTTGGTCGGGTCTGACGGTGTTTGATCCGCGTACGCGGTAAGCCGCTGCTATCTCAGATTCTGCTTTAAAGTCGCCCCCGATTATTTTAGAAAAAAGTTCAGTTGCGAATTTCACGGGTTTAAACTTTCGATTCTCCGGCAAGCCTTCAATTCTGACATTATACCTTCTATTCCCATCTTCTAAAGCAGCCAGTCTGTCTCCAAGTTTTTCTCCGAGTTTTTTACATTCAACTGACATTTACTGCTCTTTCCTCGGCACTGGCAGCTAGATGTTCGCTATTTCGATCCGATTCGTGAATGTCTCACTAAGATGCTCCAATCGATCAGCAAGCGTGCTCAGTTTAGCGAGTTTTTCTCAATGCGCTCTTCAATTTTACCCAGCACCTGTCGAAGTTCAAGCTGTACCTCTTGGCGCAGCCTTTCATTTGCCTGTTGGATTTCCTGTCGCAGACATTCATTGGCCTGTTTCATCTCCTGTTTCATTCCTGTTTCAGTCTCTCATGTGCCTTTGCCGTTGCTTTCTCATTAGCCTTCTCGCTTTTCTTTATATCTTGCCTGAGCTCAGCGAGCAACACTTTCAGTTCAGATAGCTCAAATGTGCCTTCTTGTACCGTAGATGAAGCAGCAGACTCTGCTGAAGCGGTGTCCCGCTGCTCCAGTCCCGCGTGATTGCATAACTGAAGCCGCGGACCTCCCGGCCTTTTCCAGTTTCAGGTAATCCTCTCCAATCGGCGAGCTATCCACATCTGCACTCACGATCGCACCTTCGCTCCCCTTTTCGCTCTCAGCAGGCGACGATGTAGCGGACCGTGGTCCCGAGGAGTCTGTACTTTCGCCCATCTGATCCAGGTCTGTCTCTGAGAGGCCGTATCTCGAACTAGGGCTTGCTGATCGCAGCTTGGATGTAGCTTTAGTCTTCGATTCTTTCGGACCCCCCTTCTTGTTGGCCATGTTTATATGTGTTTACATATACTGTAGCGGTCCCTCTCGGGTTGAATAAATACAGGATATCTCAGAATAATAAGCAAATAATATGAAAAATAGCACCACTGCTAGCGGAGCTCCACTTCAGACGTCCATCTCTCGCATCGGACGAGACCAACTCACTAGACGGTTTCTAATCTGTTGGACAGGCATTTACAGCTTTTTCTTTACCGTAGTGAGGATCCTTCTATCTTCAGCAGTGAAGGGCTTCTTTGGCCTACAAGTCTCTTGGTGATTAGTAAGCCCACCAGTGCGTTCTTTCTTTTTCATGATATTTCAGACAGTTAAATTAGGTCATCCTAAGGTTATACTGATGTCTTGTATGGTTTTAGTCTTGTTTTTCTCCTCATAATGGCTTATTTGACTTTCTTTTGCACAGCTCTTTTCCTCTTGCTGAACAATGGCAACTACAATCTCCAAATGGTAAAAGTAAGCCGAGGTATCTTATGAAGCAATGAAACACACCTGATGAATCATAGCTGTTACACTATAGGTCATGTCTGGGAGCTTGCACTGGTACAGTGCATTGCTGCACCCACCCCATGATTAAATAGCTTGGGATCCTAGTTGCCAACCCCCCAGCCAGACACACAGTCCAGTCCCACCCTCCAGAATTGACCATCTATCTACCCCAGCCAGGTGTCACGTGGGTGCCTCCTTGGCTTGGTCCAACTGTTTGGGTCCTTAGCAATGAGAATCCTGCAAGCCAGGTGACCCTCAGGGAATCGTGTCATATGCCCGTAGTGTTCAGTGAGATGCTGCCTCACAATGCAGGTAATGTACCTCATTAGGGATTCCATGAACAACTGCTCATTGGCCACAAAGTCAAACCAGCGGTATCCAAAGATTCTGTGAAGAGACACAGTACCGAAGGCGTACAGTCTTTCTCTCAGGTCACTGGATAGCGTCCATGTCTTGCAATCACATAGCATAACAAGGAGCACCAAAACTCTAAAGACTTGGACCTTCGTCCTTTTGCAAAGATATTGGGAGCGCCACACACCCCTTTCCAGCAACCTCATGACCCCGCATGCTCTCCCAATCCAGCTACTGACTTCATAGGAAGAGCCATCAGTGACATGAATGTCTCAACAAGGTCAACACTCCCTCCGCAGTCAGACACACTGCTGACGGCTGTGCCCAAGAGGTCATTAAAGACCTGGAACTTTGTTTTTATCCCAGACTCTCGCAAGCCCAGACACTCAGACTCCTTACTCAGTCTATCGAGGGCCCCGATCAGAGCCTCCATTGACTCCGCTACACTAAGCTCTTACAGTCCACTATCACAGAGGCATATTCCTAAAAGTCCACTACACCTATCTGCCATCATAATATGGCTGGTTGGCATTCTGTCTTTCACTATATTACTAGACTATGCATATAATATTCCACTGTCTAGTTTCGCTGTGATGCTATTTGGACTAGTTGTGCTATTTTTTAATGCAGGTCAGTTTTGTTTTTGCTTGTAGGTTTCCAGAAGGAAACAAAAAGGATTCCAGTTGTACTTTAGCATAGTTTTTACTATCTCATCATGCCAAAATGTTAGGGTAAGTGAAGTGAGGTCAAAGCAGTAGGTGGTGAAGAATCAAATTTAAAAATTTAAAATTTGCTAAACTGAACAGTCAAGTGCCTCTGTTCCTGGCAGGAGTGGACCAGGTTCTGGTTGATAAATAACAGCTGGAAATGCAGTGATTCACCGTGGCAGAGGTGAGAGAATTGATGCGTAGTACAAGCAGGTCAAGAGAGCAAATCGGGAGCCCAGAACGTGGACCTGCCAAAGCTGGTGTAAATCATGTGAAGTGTTCTTGTGCACTGATTCTGGCACTGAAAACTGTTTTGAAGCATCTCACTCAAAGGTTCAGTTTTGACATTAGGTCCATACAATGGATGGTACAAAATGATAAAAACTGTGTGGCTGTAAAGCAATACAGCTTTTTCTATCGGATTAATTTGTTTCATAACATTGTGGCATACAGTATATTATCCTCATATAACTAAATTTTACTCTTATAAATTAAAATCATTGGTTTTCAGATGTCTCTGGTGACTCTTCACCATGAAGTCAGTAGACGGATTGGGAGAGCACGGGGGCGTCATGAGGTTGCTGGAAAGGGATATGTGGTGCTCCTGATATCTATGCAAAAGGAAGAAGGTCCAAGTCTTTAGAGCCCTGGTGTTTCTTGTCTTGCTGTATGGTTGCGAGACATGGACACTATCCAGTGACCTGAGACTCCCTGGAGAATCCTTGGTTCGACTTTGTGTCAAATGAGCGGTTGCTGATGGAGTCCCGAATGAAGCACATTACCTGCATTGTGAGGGAGTGTCAGTTACGGCACTACGGCGATGTGGCGCATTTCCCAGAGGGTGATCCAGCTCGTAAAATCCTCATTGTTGGGGATCTGAGTGGCTGGACCCGGCCAAGGGATCGCCCATGTAACACCTGGTTGCGACAGATAGAGGGTCATTTCTGGAGGGTAGAATTGGACTGCTTGTCTGTCTGGGGGGTTGCCAACTGAGATCCCGAGTTATATTTGTGTAATGGGTGCGGCAACGCACTGTACCAGCGCATGCTCTCCAACTTGACTTGTTTTCAAAATTGCTGGGATGGTTGTGGTGTCAAAACTCTGGATAGAGTAAGGTTCAAAGGGTTAACACTAGAATTACCAGAGCCTACGAAAAAACTCGTAGATCCTTCCCACCTTAAATCGTTTCGTACCTCTCCATCAGCATCTTTTGTCCTGTAAATGTGTCAATAAGCAGCAAGCAGCCTATTATCACATTCCCCCTCCACCGCACAGTTTTCTCAGCTCAAGTCTATTTACCTTCCTGTTAGTTGCTTTGAGTTGCATAGAGTGAGAAGTCAAGCAAAATGACACTTCTTATAAATACTATATCGTTATTTGGAACACATGCATTTCATGTGTGTTCCGTGTCCGCTGCTCTTATTCTTACTATTTTAGAATAAAAACATACATTTGATTTCAGTCTGTAATAGCCGCTGTAAATTTATGATACTTGTAAAGGTTAGTTTTGTTTTTTTTTTATTCAGTTTTATTCTATTAGTCACGTTCACTATCCCCCAATCTGATACTGCTGTTTTCACATAAAGACGCGCTATAACAGAGGTGAACTCAGATCATGACGACGGTTCTACATCGGAGCAAGAATGCACGTCTCACTTTTGCCATCGCTGTACTTTGTATATGTACACGGGAAGCTCTGCAGTCTACTTGTGACTTTACGCTGTAGGAATTAAGTAAATAAATAAAGGTAAATAACATTCGATCTTGCTCTTATAAACAAAGTACAGCGACGGCAGCTTCCACCTTCAGCTATAGACTCTCCACTCTAGTGTTTAGATCTGGATGGTGCATGTGCCCAAAACATTAACATTTATATGTTACTTACATAAAACCCAGATCAAATGTTATTTACCTTTATTTACTTACTTCCTACAGCGTAAAGTCACAAGTAAACTGCAGAGCTTCCTGTGTTTGATCGACAGGGGCATGCTCAAAAAATACATGTGTAATGCAACGAAAAGTGCCCCCTGACACTTTAGTACGCAAGCAATGGTACAAGAATACAGTTAGACTTTTTTTTAGGCACATACACCGTCCAGCTCTAAATACTAGCGTGGAGAGTCAGTCGCGTATTGAAGAGTCTATAGCTGCAGGTGGAAGCTGCCGTCGCTGTACTTTGTATATAACAGCCATATCAAATGTTATTTACTTATTTACCTTTATTTATTTACTTACCTCCTACAGCGTAAAGTCACAAGTAGTGTGCAGAGCTTCCCATGTACATATACAAAGTACAGCGATGGCAAAAGTGCAACGTGCATTCTTGCTCTGATGTAGAACCGTCATCATGATCTGAGTTCACCTCTGTTATAGCACATCTTTATGTGAAAACAGCAGTGTTAGATTGGGGGGGCTGTGGGATCGTGAACATGACTATGAGAATTAAACTGAATAAAAAAAACAAAGCTAACCTTTACAAGTATCATAAATTTACAGAGGCTGTTTCAGACTGAAATCAAATGTATTTTTTTTATTCTAAGATAGTAAGAATAAGAGCAGCTCACGGGGTCGAACCCGTGAAGTTTTGATTACCAGTCAATAGCTGATGCTGTTGCTCCACTGAAGCAGTCGTAGCAAATATGTGTCGATGTCACACCCTAACGCGGGTTCTTTTTCTGCAGTTATAGTCTTAAATAGAAGAGCACTTGTTCTGTTATATTTGTACCTTTTGTGAAAGTGTTTATTTGATATTTGGACTTCAGGCTTCACAAATTATACACTTCATGTCTACATTTTGTCAATTATTACTAAAACATGAAAAACGTTTCTGTTTTAACGATGTGTTTACATAAACATGAAATGCATGTGTTTTAAATAACAATATGGTGTTTATAAAAGGTGTCATTTTGCTTGACTTCTCACTCTATACAACTCTAAGCAACAGACATGCAGGTAAACAGACTTGAGCTGAGAAAACTGTGTGGCGGTGGGGGGATGTGATAGTAAGCTGCTTGCTGCTTATCGACACATTTACAGGACAAAAGACGCTGATGGAGAGGTGCGAAACGATTTAAGGTGGGACGGTTCTACAAGTTTTTTTGTAGGCTTTGGTAATTCTAGTGTTAAGTAACTGTAATGCCATGCACTCCCACCACACAGCATCTCAGTTTAAAGAGTTTAACTGTGGCTAACTGCCACAGTTCAACGTCTGGTTCAGAGGTGGTCTCCTTGCAGCATGAGCTAATAAGACTCCTTAAGTCAACCACACGGAGACCATTTCGTGAATGCTGCAGGAGTGGCACTTCATGGAGACATCAGCTAAGCTCGTTCTCTGTCAGCCCCCATCTTTTCTCTGCAATGCACCTGTCCGCAGTGCAAAGCTCATCCTCATCATCAAATGAATTGTGATGGATTTACACCATGAACCCTCTCGGTTTCAACATTCATGCTATGGTAACTGCTGGTGGCCAGCTGCAAACCCAAAAAATCTATTTCAGATGTGGTCTCCTTACATCCCCTCTCAACACTGTGAGCAGAGCACTTCCTGGTGACATCAGCTGATGTCTCTCTGTGTCAACCCCCAACCTTTTCTGCACACAATCACTACTACAGAAACTTTAAAAATATATTGTAAAAGACGGGCCCCTGGCACAGACTAACAGACACCGTATGTCCAAAACACACACGTTTATTTTACTTAAGCCCTGCACACAACACAGTGTTCCAACCATAGTACTTTCTTCCCAAGCTTTGTCCTCCTCCTCCCGACTCTGGCTTCTGAGTGGAGTGAGACGGCCTCCTTTATAGTGCACCCAGAAGTGCTCCAGGTGCGCCTTGATTAACATCTGGTTGCACTTCTGGGTGTGGCAGACGTGCTGCACCAAACCCTGCTTCTCTTCTGGCAGCACTTCCAAATGTGGCGGAAGTGCTGCATGTCCAGACTCTCGAGCTGTCCAGGTGCCCCCTGGCGGTGGCCATGGACGCGCACCGGGTTGAGCTTCTAAGCTCCAATTCCATGGCCCGATGTAAACCAAGGGGGTTGCCCTCTCGTGTCCCGGGGGAGGTATTCCCGGCAGTATGCCTATTCCCCCGGTCTTCTCCTAAAAAGAGTGTCCCATCCGGGCAAGATCCCCGGCTGTCCATCACAATATATATCATGTTTGTGTGGAGTATTCTTTTAATTACTCATCATCAGTATAATGCATCAAAATCCATAAATTTGAATGGTAACAAGAAATTAATGTTAACAAAACATAAAAAAAATAGGAAACTTGCATCTTTAGTTACTCATCTTCAGGTAGCGCAATCAGCAACAACAAATGTGCATATGGAGTAGGCCAATATCACACAAGCTGCTGCTAAGACATGGCAACTGTGAGACTGCAGCATGTTACAGGATGTGAGGCAATTAGCTCACAAATCACACAGTTCATTACAGCAACATACAGTAAATGGCCAAATTAATTCTGTTATGACTTATGGTGCCCTCCATAATGCTTGGGACAAAGACACATTTTTCATTGATTTCCCCCTCTGCTCCACAGTTTAAAATTACAAATCAAACCGTTCAGACGATGTGATTAAACTGCAGATGGCAGACTTTCATTTTAAAGGTTTTGCAGACATTTCGCTCACACAACACTTTTTCTACATGGTTCCAATGGCATCACAGGTGTTTTTTGATTCCTCAGGTGGGTTTCATAGCTTCATTAGATACCTCGACTTGCTTCTACCCTTTAAAGTCTGTAGTTGCCATTGTTCAACATGAGGACAAGAGTTGTGTTCTTCTCTGAATTGTATGATTTGTAGTTTTAGACTGTGGAACACAGGGGAACATGTAGGAGAAATGTGTCTGTCCCAAACATTATGGCGGGCACTGTATCTGTTGGCACCTGCGTCCTGCTTTAAATCGCCTTGGCTGCCGTTTACTACTGTTACTGAGCAGTCAGGTTTCCAGTGTGCACAATGACGTGTCGCATGTAGGATTTTAGGAACTGTTAAACTTTTTCAGTTCCCATTGGATTTTCTGTCTTTGAGTTAAGTGTCGATAAAATATCATACAGCACCTAGACAGGAATTTTATTTTATTATTTATTTTTTTCTTTTAAAAAATCTTTTTAAAAATTTGACCTTTTGTCTTCGTTTTTTATCCTAATGATTCTTTTTTTCTTTCACTTCTTTCACGCTTCTGCTGTGGATCAAATTTTGATTGTTCTGCACATTACAGATTTTTTTTTTTTAATTTAGTAATGAGAACAGCATCAGATTTCACTGATAAGCTGGGTTTTGAATAACTATCGGCTGTATAATTTATGTAATATGTTTAAATAAATTACTTTCCTTAAAGGATATTGAGTTTGCATTTATTGCAAAAAAGCTCAAGTAACTTACAATTTATAAGGGGTACATTTAAATTTCTTCATTAAAAACATCGTTGCGGCCTTTTCGGTTGTAATTTTCCTGTGCAGCTGGGGAATTGCAACTTGGCAAACTATTTGCACATATTTCATGCTAATCACAGCCAATGAACTGGGGTGGCTTGAAGACAAACTCGCACCCATAATGTAATCAGTGAATATAGTTATTGAGATAAATGTGGAGGTGTAATTAAATTCTTCCTTTTCACAGGAGTTTCTCTGTGATTAATCTCTATGTTACATTTTTACTAGAAGATGTAATTAAATTCTTTATTTGCTTCTGAAGTATCTTTGATTATGTGCCATGTCTCTGTTTACTTGGAATGCTGGGAAGTTATTTAATAGTGCCAGTTCCCTTATAAGAAAATGACTAATAATGGCACAGGATTATTAAATATGGTGAAAAATAATAAAATAATAAGATGCAATGTTTGCTCAGAGGATGTTGATGGAGAAGTATAGAGAAGGCCAGAAGGAGTTGCATTGTGTCTTTGTGGACCTGAAGAAAGCATATGATAGGGTGCCTCGAGAGGAGCTGTGGTATTGTATGAGGATGTCGGGAGTGGCAGAGAAGTACATAAGAGTTGTACAGGATATGTACAAGGGAAGTGTGACCGTGGTGAGGTCTGCGGTGGGAGTGATGGATGCATTCAACGTGGAGGTGGGATTACGTCAGGGATCGGCTCTGAGCCCTTTCTTATTTGCAATGGTGATGGACAGGTTGACAGACGAGATTAGACAGGAGTCCCCGTGGACTAAGATGTTTGCTAATGACATGGTGATCTGTAGCGAGAGTAGGAAGCAGGTTGAGGAGACCCTGGAGAGGTAGAGATATGCTCTGGAGAGGAAAGGAATGAAGGTCAATAGCAACAAGACAGAATACATGTGTGTGAATGAGAGGAAGGTCAGTGGAATGGTGAGGATGAAGGAAGTAGAGTTGGCAAAGGTGGATGAGTTTAAATACTTGGGATCAACAGTACAGAGTAATGGGGATTGTGGAAGAGAAGTGAAGAAGAGTAAATGGGTGGAGAAGAGTGGCAGGAGTGATTTGACAGACAGGTACCAGCAAGAGTGAAAGGGAAGGTCTACACGACAGTAGTGAGACCAGCTGTGTTATATGGACTGGAGATGGTGGCACTGTCCAGAAAGCAGGAGACAGAGCTGGAGGTGGCAGAGTTAAAGAAGCTAAGATTTGCATTGGGTTTGACAAGGATGGATAGGATTAGAAATGAGGACATTAGAGGGTCAGCTCAGGTTGGACAGTTTGGAGACAAAGTCAGAGAGGCGAGATTGCGTTGGTTTAGAAATGGGAAAGTTTTTTTTAACCTCTTTTTTTGCTCAGTCAGCTGCTCTCTTGCTACTGCTGCTGCCATGCCATGTGATCTGTATCTCACACAGTGCTTCGAACATTTAAAAGACTGTACGGCAGCTGTCCTACTCTTTGTCTTTTATTTCTGGCCCCAGGTGTGATTAAATCTTTTGGCACAAAGTCTAGTCTTGCTGGACATGAATTCTTGAAATTTTTTAATTTATAATTTTAAAATGGAATAAGAATCTGAAAATCTAACAACATCACATTAAAGTTCAATAAACTCTGAAAAGAATGATACCAAACATATATATGTAGATTTTAAAATAAGCCCAATTTAAAGAGTTACATAAAAAGTTAAATAAATTTGTTGCACAAAATTGTTGCACCTTTAGGCTTAGGATTTTATACAGTTGAGTCTCGCTTATTCTACCTTCGCTTATCCAACATTCCGTATTATCCGAAGTCCCACCGAAAAAAAAACAAAACCAAAAAAAAAACGATTCAGTCGGCAACAAGAACTGCAAGTTGCGAGCGTGAGCGTAGTCTATTTTTTGTTGTTCCCAACTCTACCGCAGCTAATTACAGTGGAACCTCAGTTTGCGAGCATAATTCGTTCTGGAAATGTGCTCACAGTCCAAAGCACTCGTACAGTATATCAATGTGAATTTCCCCATAAGAAATAATGGAAACTCAGATGATTCGTTCCACAACCCAAAACTATTCATATAAAAATGATTAATACAAAATATAAAGTAAAAATAAATAAAGCAAATTAACCTGCACTTTACGTTTGAAAAGAATCATGGTTGGTGTGAGTGAGTTTCTAAACTCTTGTGGGATTCTACCCAACGGGACGACACGCGGAAGAGCGTCCCAAAGCAATCACAGTCCCCCAGCACTGTAGCAGTTCGCCATAAAAGCCAATCCGAAAAGATCACGGACATGCGATAAGCGCCTGCCGTTGATGGGTGATACAAGGAACAAGGAACATTATAAATGCGCAGGGCACAGTATTACTTTCCTCCCGACCCTGCCTGACTGCTGTGTCTGTGTATAAGAGAATGGCAGATTCCGCTACAATAAATAACCGTGCTGTTGCTGTTTCAAGCTTAATAAAGCGGGTGTTGCTAAAAGTACTGAGACTCAGCTTCTAGTTTTCGGGTGCAAGATGGGGACTTGTACGTCACAGCACAAACACACACACACAGTCACAATGCTGTAGTAAACAGTATACGCTTGTATGGATGTTGACTATATGAGTGACGGAGTTAAGGCTCTTGAAACTGCAATTAATTACATTGAGCAACAAGAAGAAGCTACAGGAATCGACATAATGATGCTGCAAAGATGGCGAGACTTGACAGTGAAGAAACGGTACACGTGAGGAAAGCAGACTACGATCAAAAATGTCTGTAAATCATCACAGGACTGAACTTTTTCAGTACAGTACATACTGTATTTAACTTCAGACAATTCTGTAACTAAGTGCATTTTTTCAGTTAATATATTGTTGTTTTGTTGTAAAACATTAGGTTCGTAATGTGTAAAATTATAACATAGTTTGACGTTTAATAGGCTTTTTCTTAACACCTGCCATTATCCAACATTTTCGCTTATCTGATGTTCTGTCAGCCCGTTTATGTCGGATAAGCGAGACTCTACTGTATATAGAAAGCAGGTAAAGTGAATCCATTGTTAAAAACGGAAACATAAGCTTGCACAAAGCAAAATTATACCAAACCATCTTCCAATGTCCACCCTCTCAATTAATCATTTATCATAGTGAAGAGACAATTAGGAGTCAGAATACCGAAAGACAAAATCCAAAATAAACCGTGGAATCAAAGCTGAAGAAACAAACAAAACTAACTAGAAATTCCTTTCTGTAATTAAGCTCAAAGTTAAGTTGTTTCCTTTGATTTTAACAATGTGAATGCAAAGGATGAACATGGAAAGCAGCATTCCATCATCATCAGTAGTGGCACCACAATGATTTTATGCATCATGGCATCAGTGACCATAAGACTAACTATACTGAGGAGGGCACAAAATGGCAGCAGTCAGTCATTATCTAACCTGCTATATCCTAACACAGGGTCACGGGGGTCTGCTGGAGCCAATCCCAGCCAACACAGGGCACAAGGCCCCCTCAGGGCAGAAAATGGCAGAAGCCAAAACAAAAAAACACAATAAATGACAGTAAAAATTAATCATCATAACAAAATTAAAATGAAATACACCAAAGTCCACAACATGTAATGTACAGATACAAAGAACATGACCCATTTTTGCATATTACTCGTACTGTCTAGTTATAGGGTGTGTCCATTCTTTTTGAGTGCACAATGAAATTGCTTGAATATTTTAAGAACCCACATGCAACCTCTGACTTGTGCCATTTGTAATGTCCACTGTACCGCCAAATTTAAAATTTCAAAGGTTGTTGTTTTAGAAAGTAGGCTTAATATTAATTTAAATGCACATTAACCCACTGTGCTGCTCCAGCTAATTAAAAAGAGAAACCCATGCTCTTAAAAATGGTGTGCTGCCTGCTCTCAATGGACATTGCTAAGGATTTGTTATCTCTGCTATGCTCCATATACCGTAACACTCCTGGGATTGCAATAGAAAATGTAATGCATTTTCAACCTAGATACTGTCTCAGCCTCAGTCTTAAAGTGAAAAGATGGGACGTTTTCTTATCAGCAAAATTACAGAATATAATCAGAATAGCAAAGAGTATATGAGCTTTATAACGTAGCATATTCTGCACTCAATACTAGATGACAAAACAGGAAAAAAAAATTAGAAAGAACATAAAAGTAAATTGTGTAGCATAGTGGTGTAGTGATAGTGCTACTGCCTCACAACAAGGAGACTGGGATTTGTTTCTCAGCTGCTCCCTGCACTGAAATTGAATGTTCTTTTCAGTCCAAAGACATGCAGCTTAGGTGAATTGGTATTGCTAAATTAGCCAATGTGTGTTCACCCTGTGATAGACTGGTGCCCCATCCAGTAATTGTTCTTGCCATGTATGTACTTGACGCCTCGCAATCCTGCCAGGGAATTTCTGGGTTTGTTATAAAGGAAATTGCTCTGCTTCATCCACGTGAGATGGAGTCGGGTGGAAGAGAATTAACCTCGGTTGGGAGGAGTGAAGGTGAAGAAAGTGGGAGAGAGAAAGAAAGAGAATTGAGTTTTACCTCTACTACAAGAAGCCTTTTTGTAAGTTACTTGCATGAATAATATGTGCATTTGCACCCGGCACTTCTGTTTGTGCACATAGTGGTCACAACTGATATGCTCAGAGTGCTTGCTTTACTAAAAGCTCTTCTGATGCACGAAATCCAACACCAGCAGTTACAGGTTAGGAAATGAACACAGAGTTCCAGTGTCTCTGTTTCTTATATACAGTATCAGTGGGGCTTCTGGTCCATAGAGGAAGTTATGTCACATCTCCTTTTCACCCTCTTCCTTCACTTTATGTGTGAAAAAGCAGTTACCAACTGCATTACCTCATTCTCTGTTATCCTAATTTCTACCTGATTAGAGCCAAGAAAACGCTGTCTTGGCACATGTGTCGGACAATGTATACTGTGTGTGTATGTATATCTTTAATATGTATATGTATATATTTGTACCTTTGTCTCTGCCCACATAGTAGTGAAATTGGACAAATTTTTAAAATCAATAAACAAGCAGGTATCGTTAGCTAAGCAGGGGGCAAGGTACGCTCCAAAACATGGCGAGAGGTAGACCAACTTGAAAAGAGGCTGGAGTGTAAGTGAGGAGGGCCCTATCCACCTCCCAAATCCTGACGTCATACTTCCCCCTCCCCTCGGCCCACAGCCTCTGTCTCGGATTAGCATGAATAAATCGCTTCTGCAAGTGAACTATGATACTTAGCGCGATGAGAGAAGTTGCAAAATCAACCAGAATGTTCAAGCAAATTCTAGAAAAAAAACCCGATCTGAATCCGTTAAGTAGTTCTCTCATGAAAGCGAACAGACAGACAAACAGACGTTGGATTTTATGTATATATATCCCTGCAAGGGGAGCAGTGGAGTGTGTACGCCTGATGAGCACAAATAAGGGCGAAACACGTGTCATGTACCCTTTGCATTATTTGACAGTAAACTATGTAACATTCTATGGTCTGCTTCTCGCAACTGAAGAGTGCCCCATGGCGGATGTTTACCCAACTGGTAGACAAACCACATGTGTTACCTGGTAGGTAACCACCCATAGAGAGAGAGATGTATATGCTATATTAAAACATATACTGTGTGATTTAAATAAAGTTCTTCAGACAAAAATAAAGGTTTGGGGACTGTCCCTGTATATTGTCGGTGAGACAATAAGCAAAAATGATGATTCAAAGTCTTCAAATACAGTGAATGAATGATTCAGACAAAATGGCGTTTATATCTAAATGACCAAACATGTGACAGGAAGTGGTTGGCAGTCTGGAAGCTTTAACAGGAAGGGACATCATCAGGGTTGGCCAGAAGTGACGTCATCGCAGCCATCTTGAAAACCGAAAGTTGATTTATTATTTCCCGTCTTGGTTTCTGTTGGCAAAAAGGGTTCAGGTAAGCACCACATGACAACCCCTTATCTCGCGATGTTTCACTCACCTTTAGGCTCTCTGACTGCCTCCTAATCGCACATGTGTGACATGACCCTCCCCCTCAGCCCAGACCCCTCAGGTCGGGCGACCTGCACCGCGAGGTCGTGGACACAAGAGAGAGAGCATCTGCATTGGCTTGAAAGGAACCCCTACGATAAACAACACTGAAATGATAAGGTTGTAACTCCAAAAACCACCTAGTGATGCGTGGGTTTGTCTCACGATGAAGGGACATCCACTGCAAAGCGGCATGATCCGTCACCAGAGTAAACTCATGTCCCAATAGATAGTATCTCGGAGCCGTAACAGCCCACTTGATCGCCAAGGCTTCCCGCTCCACCGCAGCATACCTGGTCTCTCGTTCCAGCAATTTCTGGCTAAGGTACATCACAGGGTGTTCAGCACCATCGACGCACTGACTCAGCACGACACCCAATCCTGTGGCCGATGTGTCGGTCTGGAGAATAAAAGGAATAGAAAAATCAGGAGATTTTAACACAGGTGCTGACGTTAGGGCCAACTTTAGGTCACAGAATGCTTTATCAACCGCATCATCCCATACCACTTTCAAAGGTGCTCGTTTCTTTGTTAAATTAGATAAGGGTGAAGCAATTTCAGAGAAATGCAGTACAAAACGGCGATAGTAACCCGCTAACCGTAAAAATGCTTGAACCTGCCGCTTATTCATTGGAC
This sequence comes from Polypterus senegalus, assembly GCF_016835505.1. Classification (NCBI taxonomy): domain Eukaryota; kingdom Metazoa; phylum Chordata; class Cladistia; order Polypteriformes; family Polypteridae; genus Polypterus; species Polypterus senegalus. The sequence continues at coordinate 137,205,602 of NC_053165.1, read as the reverse complement.
GGGGCCAATTCATGATGGCATCAATTTTATTACATTGTGGTTAGACAATGCCCCCCCCTACTACGTAGCCTAAATATTTGGCCTCTTTTAAACCGAAGAAACATTTCTTAGGATTAATACGAAGCCCGGCTGACGCTAGTGTGGAGAGCACTGCTTTAACCTGCCCTACATGGTCCTTCCATGTGCCAGAATAGATGACATCATCATCCAGGTAGGCGGCACTATAGGAATTGTGGGGCCGTAGCAGTGTGTCTACCAGACGTTGAAAAGTAGCCGGCACCCCGTGCAAACCAAAAGGAAGGACCTTGTATTGCCAATGTCCACTAGGTGTACTGAATGCGTTTTTTTCTTTAGCGGAGTCCGTTAAGGGAACTTGCCAATACCTTTTAGTCATGTCAAGAGTAGTTAGAAATCGAGCGTTTCCTAGCCGATCAAGTAAATCATCTATTCGCGATGTAAGTAAGTAATCTAGAGACCTGATTAAGTTTGCGGAAGTCATTACAAAACCTTCACGAATCATCAGGTTTAGAAATTAAGACAATTGGTCTAGACCAAGGGCTATAGCTTTCTTCGATAACCCCTAAGTCCAGCATTCGTCTAACGTCCAACTCTACTTCTCCTTTTTTTGCTTCCGGGAACCTGTAAGATCTCTCTCTGACAATCACACCAGGGTCTGTTATAATATCATGGACAATCAACGCAGTACGTCCAGGTGCGTCATCCACTACTTTGGGGACAGACAAGATAGTCCCCTCGAAATCTTGTCGTTGTTCAAATGTTAACTCGGGACCAAAATTTAAATGGGCACATGACGTGAAGAGAGAACGAGGTTATCCAGAGACAGGATCAAGATCCCTGTCTTTCCATGGCTTTAATAAATTAATGTGGTAAACTCGTTCACTCGGTCGACGATTAGGTTGTTTCACCAAATAGTCCACGAGTCCTTTTCTCTCTTTTATTTCATATGGGCCCTGCCAATGTGCTAATAATTTTGAGTGGGAGGTTGGAACAAGCACCATGACACGATCACCCGGGATGAACTCCCGGATGGTGGTGTTTTTATTATAATAACGAGACTGCGCTGCTTGTGCTTTAGCCAAATTGTCTTTTAGAATAGGTCTAATATTCTCTAGCCTATCGCGTAATTGCGCGATATATTCAAGAATATTTGAAGTAGGGAGGACCTCCTCTTCCTATCCTTCTTTAACATATCCAAAAGACCTCTGGGTTGTCTTCCATACAATAACTCAAAAGGAGAGAAACCTGTAGAGGTCTGCGGGACTTCTCTGTAAGCAAACAAAACGAGAGGAAGTAACTGATCCCAGTTTCTTCCATCCTCGTTAACTACCTTACGTAACATCTGTTTTAACGTTTGATTAAAGCGCTCTACCAGCCCGTCAGTTTGGGGATGATAGACCGACGTTTTCAGATGTTTTATTCGGAGTAATCTGGCTATTTCCCTGAACGTCTCTGAAGTGAAAGGAGTCCCTTGGTCTGTTAAAACTTCTTTGGGGATCCCAACACGAGCGAATATCCCTACCAATTTTTGTATTAGCTGAACGCAATGGAACAGCTTCTGGGAAGCGAGTGGCGTACTCGACTAACACCAAAATATATTTAAATCCTTTTAACGAGGGTTCTAATGGTCCTACGAGGTTGATGCCGACTCTTTCAAATGGGATATCAACAAGGGGAAGGGGAACAAGAGGAGCTTTTGTCCTTCTAGGAATCTGGCGAAGTTGACACTCTGGACAGGAAGCGCAAAATCGTCGGACCTCCTCATTTATTCCCGGCCAGTAAAATCGGAGCTTTATTCTCTCTAAAGTTTTATCGGAGCCTAAATGGGCTCCCAGAAGGTGAGCATGTGCTAATTCACACACTGTCGCCGATAAGTGCGTTTATTAGCAACGATGCTCGCACTTCACCCCCGTGCTCTGCCACTCTATATAACAAATCATTTTTGAGTACAAAGAACGGCATTGGTGGCATGGGATCTAGGGTTGTATATCCCTCGGTGGATACAATAGCATTCCTAGCAAATTTTAAGGAATTATCATTCCATTGTTCTCTTCGCAATTTAGATTAACTCCTTCTTCATTGAAAAGTTAAGGTTTGAATTGGGTCTGGTGTGCCCTCAAGGGGCGGGGCATCTGCTTCCACGTCCTCCACGTTAGCTGTATCGGCTCCCGCAGAGGACGATGGGACATCAATTTCTTCGCACTTGGTGCTTGTATCAGTCCGTGCTACTAGGGGACATGGCGTGGAGGCAGTCGGAACAGTATTTTCCATGACTAAGCCTAAATTTCTCACTGGTACAGTTATGTTTTTACCGCTGTTAATTTTATTCCAGTCTCTTCCAAGTATAACTGGAAATGGGGGTTCCGGTAATACAGCCATGTTCATATTCGTCATATTTTGATTCACTGTCACCATACATCTGGCTGTCTTATAATACCGGATGTCCCCATGAATACATTTGAGACTAATTTTTAGTCTAGTCTACTGTTGCGGTAAAACAAAATGAGCAGCAACAATAAAAATGTTACTCCCGGAATCAAACATTGCTCTTACCTTTCTGCCATTGATAATAACTGCACCTGTGTAAGGTAAAGATAAAGGGTTATTCACGATGGCACTATACCTTTCTCCCTTCACCAATGAACAGTCCATGGGCTGGCAGGGGCAGTTAGGAGACAGATGTCCAACCTCTCCACACTTGTAACAGCGTGGTAGGTTAGCTGGTCAGTCTCTTCTACGGACGGCAGGTTCAGGAGCTTGTCGGGAGGGCTTGGGAGCTGCCCCACGTGCCTGTTGGGTTCAGTGAGAGAACCGTTCTGATCGCCCCGATTTCTAAGCCGCCCAGTGATGCTCTGCGATCTGGGTCAGGGTGTCCATGTCTTCAAAACTATGTTTTCGGACCTGCTGGGCAAATGCTCTGGGAGGGCATGCACAAAGGTCTCACATGCGAGTAATTCGGCCATCTTATGGGAGTTATTAATGTCTGGCCGTAGCCATCGACATACCTTACCCCAAGCTTCAAAGCCCTGGGTTTGTATTGGCCTCTCTGGGTCAAACTGCCACTCCCTCCATTCCGTTGCCTGCTGTTCCGATGATACGCCGTAGCGTTTGAAGACCTTGAGTTTTAGAGCGCCATAATCAGCAGCCTGCTCCTCGTTAAATCATAGTAGGCTCTGCGCCGCTCCTTCAGGTAGGGAGCCAGTTGGTATGCCCACTCCGACTTCGGCCATGCGTTCCATTTAGCGGTACGCTCAAAAATCAAAAAAAAAAGTTTCAATGTTGTCTGATTCAGTAAGGGGGGTCAGTGCAATGGAAGGTGACCGAACGAGCTCCGTCCGTACTCCCGCTGCAGCACGAGCTTCCGCTTCAGCCAATTGGGTCCTTGTCTCACCCATTTGAATCTTCAGGGTTTGAAGATCCCCCATGATGGTGTTCAAAACCGTGTTTAGGTTCTGTTCTTCAGACATCTTCGAACAGGATCCTGCTGGGCTATGCCAATTGTGATTTAAATAACGTCCTTCAGACAAAAATAAAGGTTTGGGGACCGTCCCCGTATATTGTCGGGGAGACAATAAGCAAAAATGATGATTCAAAGTCTTGAAATACAGTGAATGAATGATTCAGACAAAATGGCGTTTATATCTAAACTAGCAAAATACCCGCGCTTCGCAGCGGAGAAGTAGTGTGTTAAAGAGGCAATGAAAAAGAAAAGGAAACATTTTGAAAATAACGTAACATGATTGTCAATGTAATTGTTTTGTCACTGTTGTGAGTGATGAGTGTTGTTGTCATATATATATATATATATATATATATATATATATATATATATACACACACACACATATATATATATATATACACATACATACATACATACACACACACATAAACATATATATACATACATATATATATATATACATACATACACACACACATATATAAACATATATATATACATATACATACATATCTACATATATACACACACAGCTATTTCAGATCAGTGCAATGTTCGCTGCTTGTTAAAACGGATAACTCTCGCTCTATGTGCAAGTCTGCGTGGATATTATGAACTATCGATTTGTTCAAGTTCTATTTAAATTTTAAATAGAAGGAATTTTTATTTAGTCGACAGAAATATCTTTGGTAGGAATGGTAAAACAGACAGGAATATTATTCCTGAATAAATCAACTCAAACCTTAAACAACTTATAATATTTTGCTCTCCATAAAAATATATCCTGTCTAAATTATACAAGTTAGAAATAAAGTAAACATTAAAAGAACAAACATTCAAATTTCTTTACTCTTATGTAATTTTATATAAAAATAAACTTAGATTTTAAATATCCCAAAAGATTTTGCTCTCCATAAAAATATATCCTGTCAAAATTATACAAATTCAAATATGAACATGCTGCATAACAAAACCTGGAAATATAAATAAAATGTGTTCCTTTCAGCAATAACAAATCAAATCATTCAGTTGTCTTTGCTCATATGTCATTTTAGAGCTGGACGCCTGGCATCTTTTTTTGGCAACAGGTTCGTTTCTGTTTGCTGTGAGGTTCTGTGTTGTGGAGATTCTCAGGATGGATTGCAGGTGCTCATCAGTGAGGCGACTCCTGTGTGCTGTTTTGTTAGTCTTTATCACTGAGAAGAGCTTCTCACACAGATATGTGCTACCAAACATGCACAAGGTTCGAGCCGCATGTAGACGGACTTTTTTTGTTCTTCAAAGTCACCAAAGCGCCGTGCAAACTCAGTGCGCTCAGTTTATCAGCAAAGTGCGTATTTGGGAACACCGTAGTGACGACTTGGTTTAACATTACTTGGCAACAGGGAAAGTGGGCAAGGTGCACTGGTGCATTTGTGTCTCCCATAAAAGTAGCTTCACTTGAAATCACTTTGTGATTGTGCACGGTAAAACGTCCGCTGAAGTGTCAGATTCTTATTTAATTCTTCTGCTTTCTGTATCTTCTGCATTGCATTCAGGTTACCCTGATGTTTTGTCTCATAGTGCCGCTTAGATTAAATTCTGTAATTACAGCCACATTAGCTCCACAAATGAGACACACGGGTTCAGTAAACATATACTCAGCCTCCCATCGCTTTTTAAAGGCTCTATTTTCAGAATGAACTTTTCTCTCAAGCATCGTGTGAGCTAGCTTCGCAATAACTTGCAGCATCATAAGCTAGACTTGATTAACGCGGTAAGTGTTCGGCAAGGCAGCTGAAGCGCTGCATTATGGGATCTGTAGTTTATTGTGTTACCAGCGCTTCATATACCTGGGCCATTAATAACAATAATACAGTATATAAAATGATCTCGTGGGCCGGATATAATTACACGCCGGGCCGGATGTGACCCGCGGCCCTTGAGTTTGACAAATATGGACTAAATAGAACTTGAAAAGATATATTTTTTGAAATGTGATCGCGCAATTCAGATAGAGTTGACGCGCACTACAGCCTGCATCCTCCCTCGCTCTTACTTTTTTACCGTTCATCTAATGAATACACTGAGTATGGCTTTACCAAAACAATCATTGATGGCGAATAAAGTATCCATTATTCGAGTATGTAGATCGGGATATATATACATATATATATACCCGCGTATCGCAGCGGAGAAGTAGTGTGTTAAAAAAGCTAGAAAAAGAAAAGGGAACATTTTAAAAATAACGTAACATGACTGTCAATATACAGTATTTGTTTTGTGAGTGTTACTGAGTGTTGCTGTCATCAAGGATTTGATTATCATTATTTCTTTCAATCAGGTTCGTATTTGTAGGATGTGTTGTGTTCAAGTTACATTCCGTGTTTGTCAATCGTTGTAAAGATGACAGGTTTCTTTCATCGATTCGTTTCTTACTGCATCAATAAACAGCTCGCCTTCTTCTTTATCTGAGACCTGACACACTGCATGCACGGGTTTTTTTACACTGTCTTCCTTTAGCGGGACATTGACTTTTTCCACTGTGTGCTTTGTTTCCGCAGTAGCTGGATTTATGAATATGCTTGTATGTATCAGACGCTTCATATTTTTTGCTGCCTTTTCAATTGTGTAATTCGGTTTTTGTTCAGCGCTCTTTGGAACTGTTGCTTTTATCTGTGCACTGCGCCAGTTCACGTGAGCCACTCGGTGTACATGCATCGAAGGTTCCCAGCTGTGCTGGTGCCATCTCGCTATGTCCGTGGCTGTATTTAATGTTACCTTAGTCCTGGCACTTAAAACTTTCTCTCGCAGTTTCGCTGAGTTTGTGTCAAACACCACCCTGACCATCTCATCTTCCTCTCCATAAGCACAGTCCTTCACCCGTGAATATTTAGTGGGAGTTTGCTATTGGATTGCCGCTGACGGACGGCCTTTTATGGGCAGGCACTAAATTACAAACGCCAGCGCAGCCTGTATATGAACTTAATTTAAAGTGTAGGTTTACATCGTGCTTTGTTTCCGAAGTAGCAGAACTCATGAACATGGTTGTATATGTCACTCGCTCGCTTCTTATTGTTTCGCTGCCTTCTCAATTATATAATGCATGTTTTCTTCAGCGCTTTTTGGAGGTCTTCCTGGTTTTCTATGTACTGCGTGATTACGTGGGAGGCGTGATGATGTCACACGAAAACTCCCCCCCACGGCGTTCAAGCTCATCTCCATTACAGTAAATGGAGAAAACAGCTTCCAGTTATGACCATTACGCGTAGAATTTCGATATAAAACCTGCCCAACTTTTGTAAGGAAGCTGTAAGGAATGAACCTGCCAAATTTCAGCCTTCCACCCACACGGGAAGTTGGAGAATTAGTGATGAGTCAGTGAGTGAGTGAGTGAGTGAGTGAGTGAGTGAGTGAGTGAGTGAGGGCTTTGCCTTTTATTAGTATAGATGACCAAACATGTGACAGGAAGTGGTTGGCAGTCTGTAAGCTTTAACAGGATGGGACGTCATCAGGGTTGGCCAGAAGTGATATCATCAGGGATGGCCGGAAGTGACGTCATCGCAGCCATCTTGAAAACCCGAAAGTTGATTTATTATTTCCCGTCTTGGTTTCTGTTGGCAAAAGAGTTCAGGTAAGCACCACGTGACAACCCCGTATCTCGCGATGTTTCACTCACCTTTAGGCTCTCTGACTGCCTCCTAATCGCACATGTGTGACAACTGTTTGTGTGTATATATATATATATATATATATATATATATATATATATATATATATATATATATATATGTGACAGATGTCTGGTCACACTTACAGGTAATCTAACTAAGACACCATTAAAATATCTGATTACTGCCACCCATTTTTATTAAGAGACTGGCAGCTCTTGAAATTTACCGATAATAGCACACAGGTTTCTCTAAATTGGGCGGTGAGTAAACACACAATGAAAGACACAACAGTAATTTCAGAAAAAGCACACTCTAAAAGTCCATTGGAGGATACAGTTACAAAGGATACAGAATTAGAGGATACAACCTTTAGTGGTGCAGAGTCCAGTTTGTGCACTATGTTACCCCAACAATTGATCATCCAACTGTCCACGGATGCACTCTGTTCACCGGACACTCATTTCCCAACAGAAGTTTTGTCAAAATCGTGGAATTCCTGTCAACATCTCTTTGTCGTTCTTTTTTTCAACTTTGGGCTCCTTGTGTTGCTGTGACCTAGGCACACCTCACTTCTCGTCTGCCAGCTTTGCTCGGCCCTTTCATGAGGCTTCCCTCTCACGCTGGACCCACAACCATTTTCTTGTGGAGCTGTCTCCTCCTCCCTGCCATCCTTGTGCCTCATGTCACACCAGCCACAAACCTTTGTCAGCCTGTGAGCCCCTGTGCTCTGTGCAAGTGTCTTGGCAGTGTTTAACAAATAGTCTAAACACAAGTTAACAAAATGTATTGTTAGCAACTATCAATGAATACATATATGCTGATTAGAAACCAATATTCTCAGACATTTTAATTTCCAAGTCCAGTAAATACAAATATTTTCCAAGGAAGGAGCAGTTCTTTTATCACAATTTTGTATTGTTTGTATATTTAACCAGGTAAAACTTCAAAGTGGTGATTCTTTTGCAAGACAGCAAATACCTATATCCTGTAGACAGCCATGACAATAATTAGTAACAGGATTACCCAGGAAATTTGCCTTTTAACTTCTCACCCCAGTCCCAACAATGGGTGCCTATTGCTTCTTCATTTGCTGTTTTAAATGTAATATTTTACATGTTCCTTTGCCTGAAAGAGAAATGGAACCACCCAGTATACAAAAAATGTCCTTCTCTGACATCTATATACAGTATATATATATATATATATATATATATATATATATATATATATATATATATATATATATATTGTAATAGGAACACAAAGACAGGTCAAGGTTTGGGGTTTCCGGCCCTGTATACTGTAAAGAACAAAACAAAGTATTTCTCAACAATCTGTACAGGCGCTATGCTTTGACAGTAGGTCATAGCATCGCACAGTCTCCATTTGTAAAGGGGAACTTAAATAAGTAAGGAACCCAAAATTGGATGGCATGCTGAGAGGGAACTGTAGTGGTGTGTGGGAGAACTGACGTCCTCGTAGGGAAACCAGGAAGGGACAGAATGCGGAAGTGGTTACATGTTGTTGTCCAGGCATCCAGGATTTTATGGTGGCACTGAGTCTGTCTTTCTACGGGAACAAAAGAAAGAAAGGTTAGTGCCTCGCCTTGATTTCCTGGCCCGATGTGATACACGGCTAGTCGGGTCTTTCCGCATTACCTCCCAGTCAGGTAAGTCCAGGACATCTCGGCTTCGGTTAGGCTCTGTACCCAGTTGGTATTGTCCTTCTTTTTTCCTGTCTTCTTCCCCATTATGATCCGAAATAACAGAAGGCTCACCGACGCAACGTTCCTCGTAGAGGGTGGTGTTTGCACCTCCGTGCGTTGAAGCGCGACCTTCCTAGGGTTGTCTGCCCACACAGTATTTGTTTGAAATGCAGGTCCCTTGCCAACAGACGGCCAGAGAATCCTGCCAGCTACGCCAGTGTAGCTGTAGGGGGCGCTAGCGCTCCCTTGAACCCTCAGGTACCACGCTAAACACCAGGTAAAAGTGCAATAATAATTATTTTTATTATTATAATAAAGTGCACCAAGCACCCTCTCCTCCACTATATTCATACATCAACAATAAACACAATCAATAATCCAATCCTCCAGCTCTCAGACGCGTTGCCCTCTTACCACCCAGCTTCTCGCCGTCTGGGAGCTCCCACTGTCCTTTATACTCCCTGAAACGGAGGTGTTCCTGCCCAACAGTCCACAAGTCCTTATTCCTTCCGGGTCAGGGTAAATAGTCCTTATCTTCATCCCAGAAGCACGTTGTTTCTTCCTGTCGTGGGATTATGACGCACTCCCGGGTTATAGGGCATAAATGACTCCACTGGCCTCCCGACAGCGACTCCCAGTGGTCCCCAAGGTATCCAGCAGGGCTGTGCATAAAAACTACATAGTCTATGAGGCCCTGCTGGAATTCGGGGCCCATCCCTGCTGTCGGGAGAGCTCCTCCTGGCGGCCTGGGGATGAGGACCGGAATATGAAGCCGGCCATACATCACAATATATATATATATACTAGCTGTGTAAGCCCATGCTTTAAAAAACATGGGGTCCTAGAAATGGCTTTATAACCTTTACCAGACTGATAGATCTCAATTACTTCTGTTCTCATTTGTTCCTGAATTTCTTTGGATCTTGGCATGATGTCTAGCTTTTGAGGTGCTTTTGGTCTACTTCTCTGTGTCAGGCAGCTCCTATTTAAGTAATTTCTTGATTGAAACAGGTGTGGCAGTAATCAGGCCTGGGGGTGGCTACGGAAATTGAACTCAGGTGTGATACACCACAGTTAGGTTATTTTTTAACAAGGGGCAATTACTTTTCACACAGGGCCATGTAGGTTTGGATTTTTTACTCCCTAAATAATAAAAACCATCATTTAAAAACTGCATTTTGTGTTTACTTGTGTTATATTTGACTAATGGTTAAATGTGTTTGATGATCAGAAACATTTTGTGTGACAAACATGCAAAAGAATAAGAAATCAGGAAGGGGCAAATAGTTTTTCACACCACTGTATATATATATATATATATATATATATATATATATATATATATATATATATATATATATATATATATATATATATATATATACACACACGCAAGTATTTATGTAGTACTACAATTTAAGTCACGAGCAAAACACTTACAACCATGACGCAGATTTAGAGTACTATTAATTAACAAAATATTTGCAATTAATAATAAAAACAACTAGTAACTAGGCAGGCTGTATGTAATGGCCGTAGGAGTAAACTGTACAGCGAGAGCATATACTAGAGGCTCAGTCACCACTGCCAATCAAATTGTGTGCAGCTGATCAAGCTAATCAGCCTTCCAGTTCTGCAGTTATAGAACTATAGAGATAATCGTTCTTTACATTTGTTATTAATGAGTTGCTTGACAGATTTGACAAGTACATAAATAAATGCCACTGTATGTCCTTTCAGACTTTCAGTTTGTGCATTATGCAGGATACACCCATTAATTGAATGTGAAAATGTTTTTAGTACCTTATATCTAACAACACATTAGTTCTATTATATTAGTGTCTTATTCAAATAATACCATTATAGATACTGACAAAGGTAAAACACAGTTGGAAATCTTGCTGACCCAAATGTAATTCAACAAATTAATTATCCTATTTCTTGTTATTTCTCCCTGTTGGTTCTATAGTAGTTTTAATATAATCAAGCAAATTCTTTTTTTTATTAACAGATGCTCCAACATAATTATGTCTTATATTTCTTTCAAGGTAAAAACTGGGACCTGAGCGCTGCCCTCAGTGACTATGAACAGCTCCGGCAAGTTCACACTGCTAACCTCCCACATGTCTTCAATGAAGGGAGGTGCTATAAACAGCTGGAGCGAGACCCAAAGCTTCAGCCCAGCAAGATTGAGCGTTCCTGTCTTCAGAAACAGGATGACATTGCACAAGGTAATGTTCTGCTAATTCAGGCCTTATGTATGCATCTACAGCTTTTAGCAGGTAAAGCATTTCATTACCCTAGGTGAATTAATCATGCCATGTTCAGGATTCTAGCTTTAATAATCATTTTTAATTTAAAAATATAATGTTATTCATATTAAACATAAAGAAACTAATTCTCCCACCCTTCTTTTTTCATAGTTTTTTCCAAAAGTATACTTTAGTTTAGTTTCTACAAAAATGCATCTATTACCCATTTATAACTATAAAATAAGACCTGGTCAAACACATATTTAGGTCTTCAGGTCTTCATAACACTTACAAAGAATTAGTAAAGTGTTTATTCATCTCAGCATTATGACCTACTAACAAAGTGTCACGTTAGAGTGGTCTGAGGTTGCTTAGGTCAGGTTGGGGAGCATGCACTGGTATAGCACATTGCCGCACCCACCACACAATGAAACAGCTTGGGATCCTGGTTGGTAACCCCCCAGGCAGATGTGCTGTCCAGTCCCATCTGCTACAGTCCAGCTGCTTTGGTTCTCAACAGTGAGGATCGTGTGAGCTGGATCACCCTTGGGGAATTGCGCCACCTGGCCTGAGTGCCGTAACTGACACCCCCTTATAATGTAGATAATGTGCCTCATTCAGGACTCCATGAGTAACTGCTCATTTGACACAAAGTCAAATCAGCAGTACCCAAGGATTCTCTGAAGAGACACAGTACCACAGGATTCCCGACTCAACTCAGGCCACTGGACAATGTCCATGTCTCACAACCATATAGCAAAACAAGAAGCACCAGAACTCTTAAAGACCTTCTTCCTTTTGCAAAGATATCGAGAGCGCCACCCCACCAAGCCTATGCTTTTCCAATCTGTCTACTGACTTCATAGGAAGAGTCACCAGAGACATGAATGTCACTGCTGAGCTAAGTAAACCTCTCAACAAGGTCGACAGACAGACACACTGCAGATGGCTGTGCCCAAGAGGTCATTAAAGGCCTGGATATTGTTTTTTATCCAGGACCACTCGTAAGTCCAGACACTCAGACTCCTTGCTCAGTGTCTCAAGAGCCCCAATCAGAACCTCTATCAACTCCACGAAGATCACAGCATCATCAACAGTCAAGATTAGTGATTCTTTCTTCACCAACGGATGCTCCACAGCCGTTGGACTCTGTGACCCTCCACAACATCCAGAATATGCAAGCTGAAGAACACCAGAATCAAAACACAGAGGTTCTGCCTCCATTCTGTACAACACTCATATTACCAGTGTACAGGCCAGCTTTAATATCCAGCAACTTCAGGGGGATCCCACGAAGTCTCAGCATATCCTACAGGGTAGCTTGAACAACTGAGTAAATCGCTTTATGAAAATCGACAAAGGTTGCAAATAAACTCTGCCGATATTCATGTTTGCGCTCGATGAGAACTCTCAGTGCCAGAAATTGGTCGATGGTAGACTTCTTAGGCGTAAAACCAGACTGCTCCTGCTGGTGGGTAAGCAAGTAATCAGGGATCCTTTTAAGGATGACCCTATGGTATTCCATATTAAGGGTGCTTTTCTATCATCGTGACACAAATCATATTATTTTGAGTGTCCTCTCTCGACTACTGACGTTACCATGACACACATTGTATTATCGTGAGTGTTCTCTCATGACGACTGACGTTGTCATGACACAAATCATATTATCATGAGTGTCCTCTCACGACAACTGACATCCCACGCACAAACTTCCTGCATATAGCTGTTCTAATCAACTATTGTTCCCTTCACCACCATTTCACCGACGTTCGCTCCTCACACCACAAATAAGTGAACCAAACCACAGTCGTGAATGGTAATTTGGAATACTCCAGCCAGTTCCCTTGTCGGATGGTCACACTTGTGCGGCAAGTTTTCCTGGAGCACCTCCACTTTACCCGGTAGGAGAAATATAATTTCATAGGTTGGTTTCAGGGAGACTGCATTTCTATAGAAAGAATACCTGTGTCCTAAAGAAAGGACACAGATGTCTCTTTGCTGGTTGGTAGTTCCCAAATTTTCATTGTTCCGGGGAATACTGTACTATCAAAGAGATAACGCGAAAAGATTAGTGGCAAGGAATTAACTGTCAATATGGCGTGCAGAGCATGCATGACTCGCAGTGGAAGACAGTGAGGGTGGCGGCCCCACCGATTTGCGACACAATAATATTAAAGTACCTTTAGTATAAGATCTGTGAACCCTTCAGATTAACAAATCATTTTACCAGCATGTCAAGATGCCTCATGGCACAGAGATAAATAGCTAGATCTACTGAGGTTTTAGAAGTGTTATGGAGACCAAAAAAATCCTTTGTTAAAGCTTTGTTATGTAAGAGTAAATGAGTCATTGATGCATTTTTACAGTACCTAAACTAAAGTGTTAATATTATTGTTGTATATTTATTGTAAACTATATAGATCAGTGGTTCTCTAGTTCACTCCAGTAAGCCCACTTTGGCTGCTTTCTGCTTTTAATTTAACTTGTACCTTAATTAATCAGACTGTCATGTCCCAGTTTCTTTGATTTGGCATCAATACCTTGCAATAAATAATCTGTCAACAGGAATTACAAAACTGGTTTTGGTGTATTTTTATTACATTTTTATATGGTGTAAAGGAGACAACAAATTATCCTCAGAAATGAAAATAGTTAGCAGAGTTAAGGACTGCACTAAAGGGCTTTGTTGTGTATTTGTAGTACCTCGTATTTTGTGATAATTGTCTGTAGAATGTCTTTGAAATGCTTATAAGAACTGCAGGTATGTTATGTTCTAATTCCCCCCTTCCCAAGTTTTTTGGGAATGCTTTCACTCAGTGTATTCGCATGCACACACATAACCTACTTAAAGGCACAAAGTTTGTTTCTTAAAAATCGTTTTACATGAGCAAGTAATTTTCTGGCAAAATACTCCAACGTCATTAAACTGAGCAAAGAAAAAGTTAATCATTATCATTAGCCACTGTGAATCCAAAAACAAGCATGAAGCCTGGGATCATTTTTTTTGTGTTTAAATAAATATGTTTAGTCACACTGTCACTTTATTAATAGGTTTCCATTCTCTGATTTCACACAGCACACTGCTTTCATCGTGGCTATGCGATTGAGCCCTGTGAAGGACCGACATACCGGCACGTGTGCTTCTTGCCTTACACCCAGTGCTGCAAGGATAATAATAAGCACAACTATTTTTACTTCAGTGTTATGTGTATTCTGTTAGGTTGCTTGTTACTTTATGAAGTAAATCGGACAACAAAACACACATTACTTTTAACATGTCACCATACTGCCCTCAAGATTGCATTGCTGAGTTTAGCACTCTGTGTTCAGTTTTTTAAAATGAATTTAGTGATTGATTTCTGAAACACTGAGACAGATCACAGTATTTCAACCAGAGAAAGAATAATGTGATTGCCTGAGCATTTACCTCTGGAAATGTATCTTGTGGACATTTTTACCCATGGCTGCTGAAAGTGTGTGAAGCAAATACATGGACAGACTACAAAATCCTTAACTGTAACTCGGTTAAGGGTTTACATGGCCAAATAATCTGGTTACTCAGAGAGGAATATGTGTATGTTGACCAAGTTTCTCAAAGACCAATAACCCAGTTTCTCTAACCGGAATAAGGGTTTACATTGCATTTTGGAAGCCAGGTACCTGTGAATAACTGGGTTATTAAAGAGCATGTAATTGCAATGACTGATAGAAATGTTTTTTAAACTGCTTAAGGGTGTGCCATTTGTGGGGTGTTACAGACGCTGCATACAGATGTGAGTTGGTACGGCATGCTGTGAGATCTGCTCGTAGCTACTCACACCGGGTTGCTTCACTGTGACCCCCAACCCCTTTCTGAATTTGAAGATGCCACTTCTGACACAATTCACAAGGAACTCTGCAAAGTGCAAAGCTGCCACTTGTGATGTAATCTGGAAGAACCAATTTTAAGTATGGAGCACACTTGGATGTTCTACAGTATGTGTTTGTTATAAGAGGTCCAGAAAGACACCTTTTAGAGACTTTAGACACATGAACCTTCCCTCCAAGAAGAAAGATTAGGTGGAAGAGGACAATTGAAAAAAAAAACAAAACAGAATGAACGGGCAAGAAAGAGGGCTGACTAGAAGGGCGATGTCAAATTGAGAGTTTGTGTCAATACGAGATTAAGGGCCACCTGAGTGACTGAACATCTACAATTATGAGGTTGTATGGTCAGAGTATCTACATTTCTCTTTTGATTAATTTATGAAAGTAGCTATTTGATGATAATATTTAAAGATTAAAGCTTATTAAGCCTGCCAGAGCCTAGAAACAGAGTTCTTTCCTCAGTTAGGTCAATCAGCGGCATGGAGAGTAAGCACTTTCAATAGAGAAGCTTACAGTGACAGTGGACTATAGTCCTGTGTGCAAGTGCAATGCATCTTTGAACTTTATAATCCCAAAAGTTGGTAAGTGTAAGTACAGGCAAACAGGAGTAACAGCAGAGGTGTGATATATAACTGTGAGTCTACTGGAAAGGAATCAAAGGGAAAGGATAAAAGGGGATTTCAGTTTTAAGAAAGGATGTCCTCCGAGGCTTTTTCTGCAATAAAACATTTGGCAATGTGAGACAGTAAGCAGGGTCAAGTTGATTTTATAGTGCAAGAGAACATATGATGATAGTTAACATTTTCATCATAATTCTGTTTTTCCAAGTGGTCCGATTATTCATGACATTATGTATGAACTAGCATAGTGAAACACCCGTTTATTAAAACGGGCATAATAGTACAACGAAAAACATGTCTTTTTCAATCAGGTCATTTATTTAAGAACATCTGTTCGCGAGATACATTAGTCCTTACATCCCTTTTTCTTGGTGCACCTCTGTTGCTCTTGTTTATCTGACATTCTAGCCCAGCGGTGGGCAATGTCCGTCCTGGAGGGCCGCAGTGGCGACAGGTTTTCATTCCAACCCAATTGCTTAATTAGAAACCAGTTCTTGCCTGTCTCAGACATGATTTAATTTTATGGCTTGTTAGTCCGTAATGTTAGGTCTTTATATTGTAGACTTTTTCCTTTCCTAGAATATCATCTAAATTATTTCATGTCTAAAATGGATCATTTTTAGTCTGTCACTTTCCTCTGTTAAGTGTTTTATTAAACCAAACAGTGCATGATGAATCCACACAGGTGTAAACGGAGATAAGTTAGATGGATAACTAATGGCTTCTTTGTCATCCATCCATATATCCTAACTACAGGGTCATGGGGGTCTGCTGGAGCCAATCCCAACCAGCACAGGTTGCAAGGCAGGAAACAAACCCCGGGCAGGGTGCCAGTCCACCGCAGCTTCTTTGTCATTTAAATCTTATTGCTAATAAGGAACCATTAAAAACACTGAATACTGCTATTTAAGACTGACATAAGCAATTAAGGGTGGAGAACCTTAACAACCAAGACCACTAATATGAAGCATCAAAATGTCACTTAAAAAATAATTGCTTCATCAGCAATAATTGACTTCTCATTAAGAAACTGGGTTGGAACAAAAACCTGCATCCATTGCGGCTCTCCAGCACCGACATTGATCACCCTTGTTCTAGCCCATATATCCATCTTTCTTCGTTTTTCTTGCTTCCTCTGTTCATTGGACATCACCGCCCCATTGTAGATGCCAGCCAACTTGGCACCCGGCATTGACGCTGAATGATTTATCATTTTATATTTAGAGAAATAAATTGCTGGTGGTGATGACAGTGAAGTAGCTAAAGCTTTTAAGCAGACAATGCTATCTGACAGTTTTATGCTCTCTTTGTCCTTTATTGTAATTGTTAGGACACAACTAAAGAAGGAAAAGATAAGTTACAGGATAATGACAAAATGAAGTGTAAAATATTTAAAGGAATACTCAACCCAAAAATGTGTTTTTTAATATGTTACTTAGCTCGTGTATTTTGTAGTGGTGGTTGGGGAAAAATATTCATTTCATGTGAAAAACATCTATAGAAAAATAAAAAATAAAAATCTTGCATTACTTGTGTAACATAATCCAGATGACTGTTATCCAGTCACTTGCTCAATATGTGGAAATGTAAAATCTTTTTTTCTTTTTTTTTTTTTAAAGAGGAAACCCAAACCCTCATGGGAAGGACTTTTTGAATTGAAGACAGGACTCTTGACTAATGAATGACAGGGAGAGGCGTGTTGCATAGGGAGCGCTTGATCATAATATTGCATAAATGAAAGCTGTATTTAAATATAGAAAAAAACAAAAATGGTGCAAACCTTGTCATCTTATACATGATAAGTAATGAGTAATACTCAGAAGGACAGGAAGAATGTTAACACATGAAGTCTGACAAATGAGAGCAGCTTGTCAGTCCAGAAGGTTCATGTGGTTAGCTAACAGCTAAGATATCCACTTCAACTACATAACTTGGAGTTTTTTTCAGATTATCACCACCTTTTTATGTGAAGATTCTTACTGGCTTTCATTTTAAACAAAATTTGTCTCTTTATCTGCTAGTGATTCACTTTTTAACTGAAAGAATTCTGCTGTTTGAAATTCATCAATGCCTTTGCATTATAATTATTGATTTATTAGTGGGAGGTAATTTACGGTTTTATACAATGGCGGTCTTATATTTAAATTTGCATTATCGAATCTGTAACATTTTAGTTTAGATACAGAAAAAAAGTATCTTATTACTCATTAACTCTTACGTAACATTCACTTCTTTTGGTTTTTATTGCACTTATAAAATATCAATAGATCGGTTTTCCATCACTGTGTTGTGCGGCATATTGACATACTGGTAAAATTACTAGTGATGCTACTCTTTATTCGGGAAAAGATCCCAGTCGTCCCATGGGAGAAAGACTTTCTGGGACTAAGGCCATAAAGCTTATGGAGCCATTTCTGGACAAAGGCAGAACCATAACAACAGTGCGACAAGAGCTTCCACCTGCAGCTATAGTCACTCGCGTACTGAAGTAGCACTTTGTCAGCATACCAGAGTCAATCAAACACAGAAAGCTCTGCGCTCTACTTGTGACTTCACCCTGTAGGAAGATAAGAAAATAAATCAAGGTAAATAACATTTGATCCGGTTTTAATATAAATAACATATAAATGTTTTTCATATAAAGACCATAACAAAACATAATCACAAACAAGACTATATATTTACACCAGCTGTTATAGATTCAAATCAATATATGTTTTTATTTTATAATAGTAATAAAAATAGCAGCTTACTACTCAAAATGGCAAATGTTGGAGGACCCGGGAATAAAATCCATAACCTCTTGATAATCAGGCAGCGGTTATTACCGCTGCACCATCCAAGCAGACATATCTACTTTGTACCCTAAGCAAACTTCTTTTTCTACGGTTATATTTTTGAATAAAAGCGCATTTGTTTTATTATACTTGTACCTTTTGTGAAAATGGTTATTTGATATTTGGACTCCAGTCTTCACACATTATACACTTTATGTCTACATTTTGTCAATTATTACTAAAACATGAAAAACGTTTCTGTTTTACTTATGTGTTCAAAAATTCCTGCCTCGCATTTCCTGTCATTCTATAATTACATAAATCGTTGTAGACACGAAACACACATGAAATGCATATATTCCAAATGACGATATATTATTTACCCTCTATAATACAAGGCACCGTACACAGAGATAAACAGACTTGGGCTCTGAGAATCTTCTTTGCGACTTGAGCTGCGTCGGTGGGGCGGTTTGATAGCAGGCTGCTTGCTGCTTGTGCTGTTTGACACATTTGCAAAACAAAAGACATTAATGGAGAGATGAGAAGGAATTTAATGTGGCCTGGGATTATTAGTTTTTTTGTAGGCTTCAGGAATTCTAGTGTTAAGAGTACACGGGTAATAAATGCATTTTTGTAGTACCTAAACTAAAGTGTTAATAAAACTTAAAGACGGCTATTGTATATAATCATAAATTACCTTCCTCCATCTTGTTACAGAGCCCAGCAGATTGTGTCATTTCAAAATTGTGTACATCTGATGTGAGTTATCTCTGGACTCTCTTTGACTGTGTTTATCTATTTATATATCATCATCCTTGGGTGTGCATTTGCTTTTGAAATCCTGTTTCCAGCTCACACAAGATTGTCATCAGACCAGTGCTGTGCTCGATGGCGAGCGCCTGGTGGCCGGGCCTGCACCCATGGGGCTCGGCCGGGAACAGCCCAAAGAGGTAACGTGGGTCCTCCTTCCCATGGGCTTACCACCTATGGGAGGGGCCAAGGAGGTCAGGTGCAGTGTGAGTTGGGTGGTGGCCGGAGGTGGGGACCTTGGCGGTCTTGGCTCTTGGGACGTGGAATGTCACCTCTCTGAAGGGGAAGGAGCCTGAGCTAGTGCGCGAGGTTGAGAGGTTCCGGCTAGATATAGTCGGACTCACCTCGAGGCACAGCTTGGACTCTGGAACCAATCTCCTTGAGAGGGGCTGGACTCTCTACCACTCTGGAGTTGCCCCCGGTGAGAGGCGCCGAGCAGGTGTGGGCATACTTATTGCCCCCCGACTTGGAGCCTGTGCGTTGGGGTTTACCCTGGTGGACGAGAGGGTGGCCTCCCTCCGCCTTCAGGTGGGGGGAAGGGTCCTGACTGTTGTTTGTGTGTATGCGTCAAACAGCAGTTTGGAGTATCCACCCTTTTTGGAGTCTCTGGAGGGTGCTAGAGGGCATACCTTCTGGGGATTCCCTCGTTTTGCTGGGAGACTTCAATGCCCACGTAGGCAATGACAGTGAGACCTGGAAGGGCGTGATTGGGAGGAATGGCCCCCCCGATCTGAACCCGAGCGGTGTTGTGTTATTGGACTTCTGTGCTTGTCACGGATTGTTCATAACGAACACCATGTTCAAGCATAAGGGTGTTCATATGTGCACTTGGCACCAGGACACCCTAGGTCTCAGTTCAATGATCGACTTTGTGGTTGTGTTGTCAGACTTGCGGCCATATGTCTTGGACACTCGGGTGAAGAGAGGGGCGGAGCTGTCAACTGATCACCACCTGGTGGTGAGTTGGCTTCGATGGTGGGGGAAGATGCCGGTCAGACCTGGTAGGCCCAAACGTGTTGTGAGGGTCTGCTGGGAACGGCTGGCAGAGTCCCCTGTCAGAAGTAGCTTCAACTCCCACCTTTGGCAGAACTTCGACTACGTCCCGAGGGAGGTGGGGGACATCGAGTCCGAATGGGCCATGTTCCATGCCTCTATTGTTGAGGCGGCTGATCGGAGCTGTGGCCATAAGGTGGTCGGTGCCTGTCGTAGCGGCAATCCCCGAACCCGTTGGTGGACACCAATGGTGAGGGATGCTGTCAAGATGAAGAAGGAGTCCTATAGGACCTTTTTGTCCTGTGGGTCTCTGGAGGCAGCTGATAGGTACCGGCAGGCCAAGCGGAATGCGGCTTCAGTTGTTGCTGAGGCAAAAACTTGGGCATGGGAGGAGTTTGGAGAGGCCATGGAGAATGACTTTCGGACGGCTTCGAGGAGATTCTGGTCCACCGCCCGGCATCTCAGGAAGGGGAAGCAGTGCAGTGTTAACACCGTATATGGTGGGGATGGTGCACTGCTGACCTCACTCGACGTTGTGGGTCGGTGGGGGAGTACTTCGAAGACCTCCTCAATCCCACTAACATGCCTTCCAATGAGGAAGCAGAGCCTGGGGACTCTGAGGTGGGCTCTCCCATCTCTGGGACTGAAGTCACCAAGGTGGTCAAAAAACTCCTTGGTGGCAGGGCCCCGGGGGTGGATGAGATCGCCGAGTTCCTTAAGGCTCTGGATGTTGTAGGACTGTCTTGGTTGACACGTCTCTGCAACATCGCATGGACATCGGGGTCAGTGCCTCTGGATTGGCAGACCGGGGTGGTGATCCCCCTCTTTAAAAAGGGGGACCGGAGGGTGTGTTCCAACTATAGAGGGATCACACTCCTCAGCCTCCCTGGAAAAGTCTATTTGGGGGTTCTGGAGAGGATGGTCCATCGGATAGTCGAACCTCGGATTCAGGAGGAACAGTGTGGTTTTCGTCCTGGTCGCGGAACAGTGGACCAGCTCTACACCCTTAGCAGAATCCTAGAGGGTGCATGGGAGTTTGCCCAACCAGTCTACATGTGCTTTGTGGACTTGGAAAAGGCATTCGACCATGTCCCTTGGGGAATCCTGTGGGGGATGCTCCTGGAGTATGGGGTACCGGACCCCCTGATAAGGGCTGTTCGGTCCCTGTACAACCGGTGTCAGAGCTTGGTCCGCATTGCCGGCAGTAAGTCGAGCCCGTTTCCAGTGAGAGTTGGACTCCGCCAGGGCTGCCCTTTGTCACCGATTCTGTTCATAACTTTTCTGGGCAGAATTTCTAGGCACAGCCAGGGTGTTGAAGGGGTCTGGTTTGGTGGACTCAGGATTGGGTCACTGCTTTTTGCAGATGATGTTGTCCTGTTTGCTTCATCAGGCCGTGATCTTCAGCTCTCTGGAGCGGTTTGCAGCTGAGTGTGAAGCGGCTGGGATGAGAATCAGCACCTCCAAATCCGAGACCATGGTCCTCAGCCAGAAAAGGGTGGAGTGCCCTCTCAGGGTTGGGGGAGAGATCCTGCCCCAAGTGGAGGAGTTTAAGTAGCTCAGGGTCTTGTTCACGAGTGAGGGAAGAATGGATCGTGAGATTGACAGGCGGATCGGTGCGGCATCCGCAGTGATGCGGGCTCTGCATCGGTCTGTCATGGTGAAAAAAGAGCTGAGCCGTAAGGCAAAGCTCTCAATTTACCAGTCAATCTACGCTCCTACCCTCACCTATGGTCATGAGCTATGGGTAGTGACCGAAAGAACGAGACTGCGAATATAAGCGGCTGAAATTAGTTTCCTCCACAGGGTGTCTGGACTTTCCCTTAAAGATAGGGTAAGGAGCTCAGTCATCCGGGAGGGGCTCAGAGTAGAGCCGCTTCTCCTCCGCATCAAGAGGGGTCAGATGAGGTGGCTCGGGCATCTGATCAGGATGCCTCCTGGACGCCTCCCTGGTGAGGTGTTCTGGGCACGTCCAACCGGGAGGAGGCCCCGGGGAAGACCCAGGACATGCTGGAAGGACTATGTCTCCCGGCTGGCCTGGGAAGCCTTGGGATTCTCCCGGAAGAGCTGAAAGAAGTGGCCGGCGAGAGGGAAGTCTGGGCTTCTCTGCTTAAGCTGCTACCCCCGCGACGCGACCTCGGATAAGCGGAAGAGGATGGATGGATGAAATAAACTATCAGTGTGCACTTTGACTCCTACATATATTGCTTCTATTTTCATTTTTATCAGTTACATTTTCTTTAAATTAGTACTATTTAATTTACTGTATTTTGTATGATGCACACTGTAGATTCAGCAATACAATAATCTAAACAATAAATTAATTTAACAGAATTATAGTTGGTGCAGATCTGGTGAGTGTGTTATTTACAGTGAAGAACTAGGGAATCTTGTCCTAAGCAACATTCCACAGGAAGCAGTTAAAAAGTGATGGATCACAAAAAGAGGAGAAGGGGCTAAGCTTTAGAGAACAGAAATGCTGATCAAAGCTTTTATTAGATAGTTTTTGTGTCCCTTTTCCTTGTTGTCCTTTCAGTGACCGTTCCAGATTTCAAAGAGGATCATTTTTAGCTTGGAAGAGGGAAGAAAATGCTTTAAGGACAAAAAAAAAAATAGAATGAGCTAAGGCCAGAAAAAGGCTATTCCCATTGGCACAATCAAATTCACTACTGGAAAATAATTCCTAAACAAACTATAGCACAGAGGTGTGACCAGAACATCATGTATGGTCGGGCATTTGGCATGTCTGGGGGGGCAAAAAATATCCATCCATCCCAATTTTTGTAGGGAGGGGGTCAAATAATAATAACAGCATAGTTTTATATAACATATAAAAGCAAAAATTGTGGCATAAATCATAACCTGTTGTTCAATAAAATTAACAGAGGCAATGGAATTTTATGTGAACAAATATAGACTAACATCTAAGGAAAGGTAAATATGAATAAAGTGAAATGTATACAACATATGAGAGCAAGAACAGAAACGTGGCTCATTATAGTCATAGGGAGGCTATTGGATATCAGTTTCCAGTGTTTAACCTGGATATTATCTACAAGACCGGTCTGCAGTTACTCTTGGCAAATTCTGAAATAAATTCAATCAGGTCTAGATTTTCTGTGATGTTTTTCTCATGTGCCAGAATGACTAAATTTCTCTTCCTTGAATGCAGCATTGTTCGGTGGAGTGGAGTGAGAATGCGGTTCAAAGTAGAGAAAGAGCTTTCGCATGCAGCTGAAGACACACCAATGATGAGTGCTGTGACATATAGCGAATGCAACATGGGGAAGGCCTCTTTGTACTGCTGAATGCATTTGCATGCTTCAGAGAGATTAGCATCAGCTGGCAATTTATTGATCAACATTGCTTTTGCCACAGCAATTTCATTTTGCAAACTCATGCTGTTTTGCTCTGTGCCTGCAAGTGCCTGAAGTGGTTTCAGGAGAGAATGATGAAGACATAATTCTGATTTTGGCAGGAGAAGCGATGTGGCCCTCAATAATTCAACATTTCTCTGAGAGAATATTGTCTCCATTTCCACAATAGCTCGATCAAGAATGCTGAACATAGCCCTTTTGTTCATCAGAGTCACCATGCCCAAGCATAGACATGACAATACAGTAATCCCTCCTCGATTGCGGGGGTTGCGTTCCAGACCCCCCCGCGATAGGTGAAAATCCGCGAAGTAGAAACCATATGTTTGTATGGTTATTTTTATATATTTTAAGCCCTTTTAAACTCTCCCACACTGTTAACATTATTAGAGCCCTCTAGACATGAAATAACACCCTTTAGTCAAACGTTTAAACTGTGCTCCATTACAAGACAGAGATGACAGTTCTTTCTCACAATTAAAAGAAAGCAAATATATCTTATCTTTAAAGGAGCCGTCAGGGGCAGAAAATGTCAGAGAGAGCGCTCGCAAAGAAAAGCAAACAATCAAAAAATCAATACATGCTTTTAAGTATACAGAAGCACCGCGATAAAGCGGCATTTTGTAGAAGAGCGTCCGTGTCCTCTGTGCAAACAGCCCCTCTGCTCACACCCCCTCCGTCAGGCAGAGAGAGTGAGAAAGATAGAGAGAAGCAAACAAGCGCCACGCGGGAAGCATATCTTTTAGCATTGAGGAGTTTTAGTTAATATGTAATACATGCTCTGATTGGGTAGCTTTTAAGCCAACCGCCAATAGCATCCTTTGTATGAAATCAACTGGGCAATCAAACTGAGGAAGCATGTAACCTAAATTAAAAGACCCATTGTCCACAGAAAGCGGCGAACCAGCGAAAAATCCATGATATATATTTAGATATTCTTACATTTAAAATCCGCGATAGAGTGAAACCGCGAAAGTCAAAGCGCGATATAGCGAGGGATTACTGTACTATCATCAAGCTGTGAATTAACTTTCTGTTTCCTTTTGAGTGAATTGGTAGGCCTACTTTCACACTGAGAGAAATGTTCCTCCCAGAATGAGTGGCATCTCATCTCCTTCAGTGTGGCCAGTGAAGCTGTCACCATCTCCCCAGCAGTGCACAAATCCACTGCATGTGCCTGTAGAATTGCATTGGCTGGTTTCAGCACACCAAGCACATGAAGGAGGAATTGTTCTGTATTGAAGAAATTCTGCTTTTTTAATTGGGTCAAAAGACCACATGCCTTTATGCAAATGTCAAAAAGGCCAAGGTCAGCCTCTGCTACCTCTGAGAGAAGCCATCTTTTAGCTTCCTCATTGTTGACAATGGACTTTGTGACATCATAATGACTGGTCCATCATATTTCTAAAAGTCTTTTCAGTGTGGATGTATTGTATGTGTGTGAAACATAATGTCTGTGACAAAATGTGTTTAATGAATTTGACCAGTCAAAGAAGTTCTTAGCCAGAGGTTCTGATTCCATTGCATGTATCACTGCTAAATGGAGCTGGTGGTTGTAGCAGTGTACATAAGGAATGTACTTACCAACTTTGTTTTGTAACAAAGCCTGGACACCACCCCTTGCCCCAGACATGACAGACGCACCATCAAAACACTGATACACTAAATTGTCTGGGCTGTAACCTAACTCAGAGAGATGTGACAGAATTTGGTTACAAGTACTGTATATTCAGCATCAAGCTGATTCAGTTCAATTAAACCAATCAGGTGTTCTTCAGGGATGGAGTTCTGGACAAATCTAATCACTACAGACAAATTGTCAATGTTACAGCGATCCCTGGTACAATCACTTTTAATGCAAAGTCCAGGAGAGTCAGCTTTTTCATATTTGGTCCTGATATCTTTTCCCACCATTTTGGCAAGAGTCTCCATTATTTCATTTTGAATTACATTGGATATGTATTTTGCGTTGTATGAGATGTATTTTACAATTTCTGCCAGTTTGGCATATTTTTTGATTGTGTAATCAAAGAACTTAAGGAAAAGTCCCTCCTCCCCACCTTCGTGATTGTGACCACGCAAAGCCAGTTTATTGACTGCAAGTAACTGAACGGCCTCCCCAATGCTTTTCACATAATATCTATTCTTTTGTATCTGGGCTGGACCCAGTAGTTGAACTATGCTTTCACCCATCTCTGCCCAGTGCCGATACTCTTGCCATGCAGACATGGCTCTGATGTGCAGGATGGTAGACGCGTTTTTGTGGAAGCTGCCACCATCTTTTTCTAGACCTTTTTTCCAATCAGTGTAGCCGTGTTTGGTGAATATGTCCTTGCGCTCCGAATTGGAAACACTAAATATATCATGGACAACAGAATATTCAAGCCATGGTCGAGACAGATACCTACTAAAACATCTGAGTGTCTTTCTGAATGCGTGCTTGGGATAATTCATTAAAATGGACTGGGATGGGCTATCCATATTTAAGTCAGGCAGGCCGGACTGTATATTTTGTTGAAGGCAGAAGTTTGGAGTACCTGACACAGTTGCAGAGCTGGAGGATTGTGTAGGCTTATTTACATCTTTTGGAGTTTCAGTTCCCGACGTGGGTGCGCTGTGCTCTGTGTTGGTAGCAGCGGTGCTGGGCTCTACCGTGGAGCCAGCAGCTTGCGGAGAGACAGAGGTTGAAGATGTCTGCTTTTTAATAAGCCACCTGTGCATAGCCTTTCGTGTTACCAACCAGAAAATAAAAGAAGAATGGAACGTATACGCTGTTTTAATTAAAGAATGCGGTCAACAGGTTCAGAATGTGCTGCAAAATGAGCAGCATGGTGCCTGTCTAGTGGAGGAGGCACTGACGGATATGCCCCAAATTCAAACGAGCCAATTTTCAAAGCAACTCAGTTTTGAAAATCAAATGTTATTCTTCTCCAGAGTTTTCATTGGACAGACAGAGCATTTCGCAGGGTGGGCACGGCTTGTCTCTGGGGGGCAGTGCGCACTCCAGCCCCCCCGTGGTCACTCCTCCGCTATAACAATCTAATTGTCCTGAAACACACTCATATCATCCTGCACCAATATGGCATTTATCTTCTTCAGACAAGATGGGCCTGAGTTGCCTCGAAAGCTTGCATATTGTAATCTTTTTAGTTAGCCAATAAAAGGTGTCATTTTGCTTGACTTTTCACTACATTCATAATGGCTAACACAGTATAACACCCTAGTACAACTGTAATCAAATTAAATTAATAAAACCATTACAGGACTGGTGCCCCATCCAGGGTTTGTTTCTACCTTGCACCCCATGCCAGCTGGGATAGACTGTAGTACCCCCGTGACCCTGCTCTGGATTAAGCAAGTTAGAAAATGACAACATTACTTATAAAGAAATGAATGCTTATATATGCTTATATATAAATGTCTTTGTGTGGAAGTGTGTGTGTTTGTCTGTCTGTCTGTCTGGCCCGGAAGGGCTGCACCTCTGAGGATACACAAGTGAGGCCCGCACGTCAGCAAAATGAAACCTTCGAAGAAAGAGTCACTCGCTTAGCCACTAATACAGAAGTGAGGTGAGCACATCAGCAAAACGGTATCCCTTCTACTTTTTCTCCCGCCGCTAATACACAAGCGAAGCAAGCAAGTCTGAAAAACGAAACCTCCGAAGAAAGACAAAGTCACTTAACTGCTAATGCTCAAGCGATGCGAGCACGATAGCAAAACAAAACCTCCTAGGAGATTGATGCCCAGAGTAGTTTCTTTCAATTACCTGACATCTCTACATTTCAGTTTTTTTCTGACAACTTCAATAGTTTCTAGGACCCCAGGTTTTTTACAGCACAGGTTTACACAGCTAGTACTGTATATTTTAACAAGCATTACATGAATTCAGGCTATTGTTATATATAAGGATCTGCATGTCACATCTGGAAAAAGCTGGGGCATAAACCCGGTTGATGTTGGTATGATTCCAACAAAAATATATGAAAAGTTATCAAAAATTATGGCCAGTATGGGCGTCAATACCAAAAAATTTCTGTACAGAAGGAATTCCGCCCTGTGATAAGTTGGGCAAAAGACTGAACACCTCTTTCTGGCAGCAGCGGGATTAATAGGTTGGGCACTGAAAGGGGCGGAGTCAGTTGCCCTAACTGGGCGTCTTCTTCTCTGTGCTGTGGAAGGAGCAAGAGATGAGCCTGGAGAGTGGCCCATAGATGCACATGCCTGACACAGCAAAAGCATGAAATAAAACAATAAAGTGGATTTAGAGCGTATTCAGACTCCTTCACTTTCTGCATACCTTATTATGATACAATACAATACAATTATTTTTGTATAGCCCAAAATCACACAAGAAGTGCCGCAATGGGCTTCAACAGGCCCTGCCTCTTGACAGCCCCCCAGCCTTGACTCTTTAAGAAGACAAGGAAAAACTCCCAAAAAAACCTTGCATTGAAAAAAATGGAAGAACCCTTGGGAAAGACAGTTCAAAAAGAGACCCCTATCCAGGTACATTGGGTGTGCAGTGGGTGTCAAAAAGAAGGGGGTCAATACAATACAGTACAATACAATACACAGAACAAATCCTCAATAGAGTATAAAAATAAAACGTTTACAAGTATGGAGCAGAATTTAACAGTAGATGATATCATAATAGATTTGGATTTTTTAGAGTCCTGGAGACCTCATCCATCAAGCTGCCTCCCCATTTGGCCATTCCACAGTGAAACAGCTGCCAGCCAATCCGATGAAAGGACCCTCTTTCCCATGATTCCTGTGATCCTCCATCAGGGATGACTTTACCATAGGCAGGCAAACAACTTGGCAGGTGGGCGTGGCACCAATGCCACATTTGGTACCGAGAAGAGAAACAGAATAGGTGAGGGTTAGTATTCAAATTATAACTATCATGTTACTTATGTTTTAGTGCTAATGACTAACAACAGAGATGCAGTCTGTACAGTTAATCAGCAGCTCTAGTCAGGATATGCTAAACTGAAGTAGTGAGTCTTCAGCCGGGATTTAAAGGCTGAGACTGAAGGGGCATCTCTTATAGTAGCAGGCAGACCATTCCACAGTTTAGGGGCCCTGTAACTAAAAGCTCGACCTCCCACTGTTATTTTATTAATCCTTGGAATCCTAAGCAGACCGCATCTTGAGATCTTAATGTGTGCTCAGGTTTGTTATTCATTATCAGTTCAGACAAGTAAGCGGACCTTGGCCATTTAATGCTTTATATGTTAAAAGGAGGATTTTGAAATCTGCCCTAAACTTAACTGGGAGCCAGTGTAAGATTTAAGAACTGGAGTTATGTGTTCATATTTTCTTGTTCTTGTAATAATTCTTGCAGCAGCATTTTGGATTAACTGGAGGCTGTATAGAGAACAGTTTGAACAGCCAGTGAACACCGCATTGCAGTAGTCAATCCTACTAGAGATAAATGCATGAATTAATTTCTCAGAATCCTGTTTATTTAGAAAGCCTTAATTTCCTAATATTTTTAAGATGGAAAAACATGTTTTGGATAACTTTGTAATATGTGCTTTAAATGACATGCTAGAGTCAAAGATAACTCCTGAGATTGCGGGCTGATTCAGTAAAATTAATTGGGATTCCAACTGAGTTAAATGATGACAAAATATTGCTGTGATCATCATTCCCTCCAACAATTAACATCTCTGTTTTATCTGTATTTAAAGACAAGTAGTTCTCATTCATCCATTCCTTTAATTCACTAACACAACTAATTAAAGACAACATCAGAGAAACTTCATTTGATTTAAATGAAAGGTATAACTGGGTGTCATCTGCATACAAAGTGAAAATTAACATTATGTTTCCTAATGAGAGATCCCAGTGGAAGCATGTAAAGTGAAAACAGTAAAGGTCCCAGTACTGAGCCCTGCGGACACCATATTGAACTTCTGTGTATAATGATGGAGTACTGTCAGCACATTTCTGTACATATTGGAATCGATTTGATAAATAAGAACTAAACCAAGCAGCACGGGCCTGTAAGCCCAACATCATTTTCTAGCCTGTGCAGTAAAATAGAATGGTCAATGGTGTCAAATGCTGCACTTAAGTCCAACAACATAATTACAGTGGAGTTTCCTTCATCAGAGGATATCAGAATGTCATTTACAACCCGTGTTAGTGCGTTTCTGTACTATGACCAGTGCGAAACCAGACTGGAATTTCTCAAATAAATTGTAATGCGAAGGTGTGACTGAAGCTGACTGGCGACTACTTTTCTAGTATTTTAGAGAGAAATGGTAAATTTGAAATAGGCCTATAATTATTTAGTATGTGTGGGTCTAGGTCTGACTTTTTAAGTAATGGTTTAATGACTGACACTTTTAGTGCATCAGGTACTGTGCCATGCAATAATGAACTATTGATAATGTTTAGAATAGGTGCTGCAAGAACATCCATTGCACTTTTTACTAGTTTTGTTGGCACTGGATCTAGGGAACAAGTAGTGGGCTTCATTTTAGAAATTAAAGTTAAGACTTCCTGCTCAGTTACAGGATTAAAATTACTAAAGTGCTGAATGTAATGTGAGACAGGGTCTGCTAAGCTAGTATTTGGTTTGTACTGTGATGCTGAGATCTGGGATCTTATATTTTTAATTTTCTCATTGAAGAAGTTCATAAAGTCTGTACTGCTAATATCTGTTGGTATTTTGCACTGTTGATCTGAATTCCCATTTGTTAATTTAGCCACTGTTCTAAACAGTACCCTAGGATTTTTATTATTGCTATCTATTAATGTAGAATAGTATTCTGAGCGAGCTTTAAAGAGGGCTTTTTTATATTTTTAACACTCTCTGTCCATGCAATTTGAAAGACATGTAGCTTTGTTGTTCTCCATCTGCACTCCAGTTTTCATACTCTAATTTAAGAGCTTGAGTTTTCATTAAACCAGGGAGAGTTTCTATGTGCTTTGATCACTTTTGTTTAAAGGGAGCCACTGTGTCCAGAGCATCTCTCAAGGTCACATTATAATGTGATGTTAGCTGATCTAAATTGTTTTCCACGTTTACATTTGATGTTAACTGATCTAAATGGTTTTCCACAATTACACTCAACTTACTCAAGGTATCTGTAAATTTTGAAGCAGAATTACAATCTAGATGTTGTACTGTCTTTGTTTTAATCTGTGAGTGCGTTGGCATGGGCAGAACTAAATCAAATGTAATTAAGAAGTGATCGGAAATAACTTAATGGAGTAATATTTAAATTTTGAATTTCAACTTTGTAAGTTATAATTAAATCTAATGTATGGTTATGATTATGAGTTGGACCTTTGACAATCTGACAAAATCCTACTGAATTTAACAAATAAGTAAAACATTTGCTAAAAGTGTCAGTTTCCACATCAATGTGTACATTAAAATCCCCCATCAGTGCTACGTGATCATAATTTATAGCCAAATCAGACAGAAGGTTGCTAAATTCAGTCATGAACAATGAATATGGCCCTGGTGGTCTGTAGACTAGCACTATAATTGTGTTGGAATCTGTTTTAATATTTAAAATGAATGCCTCAAAGGATGTAAAGTTGCCTAAATTTTTAGAGTGATTTGCATTTTGTTACAATGAATTATTCCAAGGCCTCCTCCTCACCAGAATCTCTAGACTTATGAAGGAACAGTATCCATCTGGTGACGCCTCAGCTAGGGAACAGTGTCACATTTACTAAGCCAGGTTTCAGTGAGAAGACACAGATCAGATTTTGTACTTAATATAATATCATTTACCAAAACAGCTTTAGTGCCAAGAGAGCGAATGTTCAATAAACAGCATTTAAAACTGCATGGTTCTTTCTGAACTGCTGATATATTTTTGTTTTAATTTGAAGTAAATTTCTATTACACATGCTCCTGGTGGAGGGTCTGGTTTTATCCCTTGGTCTAATTATACACCTTATTTTTGGTTATCAATTAATTTAAGGTTTGTATCAAGACTAAATTTACTGGATGCCCCACAACAGGGATTATGGGTAACAGCTTCAGGAAAATAACAGGTGGGATAAACAACAGCCTGTGATTTAAGATCACATGACTGGGCCTGGATGGTGCTCTAATCAGTCAACCAGGCAGTTTTGCTGCCATATTTTGGGATAATACATAAGATCCCCTCCAGTTAGGATTAAGACCATCTCTTTTGAAAAATCAAGGCACACCAGGTTCCTAGCCAGCAGTAAAGGGAATGAAATCTGCTATAAATCACATCCCCTCTATATAATCTTAGTAAAGGGCCAGATACAACTAAATTCTGACATTTTCTTTTAGCTTTGGTGCATAGAGAGATGAAGTTCCTCCTTAATACCTCAGATTGCTGTAAATAAATATTATTAGTGCTGACATGCAACAATAAAGTAGATACTTCATTGTCAGTGACACAGTCCAATGCGGCCTCTATGCCAAAAATCTTGGCCCCTGCGAGGCATTTAACATGATGATTTTATTTTATAGTGCTCAACAATCTACCCACAGTGACAAAGTGGAAACAAGTTTTCAGAAAGGTTTGAAAATGTATTAAAAATCAAAAACTGAAATCTCCCAGTTGTTTAATTATTCAAACCCTTTGTAGTTGCACTGCAAATTGCTGTTTGCTGCATCCTGTTTTTTTTAGTTATCCTTGAGATGTGTTTAGAGCTTGACTGGAGCCCACCTCTGGCAAAAATAACTCATTGGATGTCATTTAGAAAGGAATATTCCTGTGTATAGAAGGTTTGCAATTCACACTGTATGTCTGAACAAAAACCTAGCCATGGAGTCCAAAAAATGCAATATAGACCGCCATGATAAAATTGTGACTAGGCAGAGATCAGGGCAAGGAAATAAAACCATTTCTAAAGGTTTCAGCACTGAGAAGCACAGTGGCCTCAATAATTGTGAAATGGAAAAAGTTTGGAACCACCAGATCTCTTCCTTGAGTTGGCCATCAAGCCAAACTGAGTAACTAGGCAAAACCCGTCTTAGTCAGGGAGGTGACCAAGAAAGCAATGGTCACTCTAACAGAGCCTTTAGAAGTCCTCTTCTGAGATGAGAGAATCTGTCGGGAGGATGACCATCTCAGCAGCACCCTGTCAATCAGGTTTTTTAGTAGAGTGGCTAACTCCCGCTTGGAGTTTGCAAAACATCATTTAAAGGACTCTGAGAGTAAGAGGAAGGAGATTCTGTGCTCTGAGATGGCATAGACTGTACTTCATGCACTACGTTTGGGGTAGACCAGCCACTGATCATCACCTGCCTAATAGCAGCCCTACAGTGAAGCATGCTAGTGGAAAAATCATGTTATAGAGGTCTAGAGGAAATGAGGAAAGCGTGAATACTGCCAAATACAGAGGGGTCCTTGAAGAAAACCTCCTCCAGGATGCATCTGACCTCGCATTGGGATGACAGTTCACCTTTCAGTATGACAATGATTCAAAGCATGCAGCCAGGACATTGCTGAAGTGGCTTTGAAATAGTTTTCTGACTGAGACTTGTCTCTTGAGTGGTCCAGTGAAAGCCCAGACCTAAATTCCATAAAACAGCTATGGAGAGACAAGAAGAATTCAGTTTACAGACGTTTCTCATCCAAGCTAACGGAGCTTGAGAGGATCTGCCAAGAAGAATTTGATAAGATTCCCAAACTGAAGTGTGCAAATCTTGACGAGACCCACCCAAAAAACTATAATTGCTGACAGTGTGGCTTCTAAAAAGTACTGATTTAAGGGTCTGAATCCTTATATGAAGGAGTGATTTTAGTTTTACAATGTTTAATAAATGTGCAAGCCCTTCTGAAAATGTGCTTTCACTTCGTCATTATGGAATATTTATCCATTTAAAATTAAATCTACAGACCAATAAAGTTTGGAGGAAGTGAAGGGGTCTAAAAACTTTATGGATCTACTGCACTTTTCCATGTCCTGTCCTTTGTGCTTATTTTTCTAAGTCTACAGTATGCAGTAAGCCAACCATGAATGTTATTGTAGCATGATAAATGTATGAGTGAGAATGCCAGTCTCATTAAAAGAATTTTCATCACTTAATATAAGTAATCAGCACAGGTCTGCACAGATCCATCTTACTTTATGGATAGAATTGTGTCCCTCATAACTCTTTGTGAGCTTCTTCTTGATTTGGAACTGGAAGCCAATTACAGGATGAAATGCCAAATCTTATTTAATATTGGTGTTCAAATTTCCATCTATAATGACTATGTCATTGTAATAATAGCTTCTTTGCTCTACTCAGTCTCTATTCTTTGTTCCCAATGGTAACGTTTAAGTGCTGCCCACCAATTACTATCCTGTAATGGTGGTCTCATCTTTCCAAGCTGGGGAAAACATTTTTCTTGACTGACATTTAAGTAACTAAACTAGTTTCAAACCTTTAACTCTAAGGAAAAAGTAGTACGGTTATATCATTACTGATCAGAGAATTGTTCGGAAGTCTTGAGGATCTTCCTGGTGAGTTTTGGCAAGCTTGATGTGATGAGACCTTATGGTCTTACTAGTGAAAATTGCATTCTACCCTCCTGCTCTTCTACTCCTTCTCTTTTACCCAAAATCTCTTTTGGAAGATCAAGATAAAATAGATAGGTATTGTATGTTGTTTTAGAGATATTTTTCATTTGGAGATATATTGGCAAGATAGCAACTCTTGGAAGATCTGACTTTCTGTTTGACAGTATGACATTGATTATGGTTGAATGGAGCCACATAACATTAAAAAAGTGTAGCCCATTCCAGGCTGGCAGCCAACTGACACTTCTGTTGAGGATTTTTATCAATTTCTGTTTATAATAGAATGATGTGATGTAGAGCCTGTGTGATGAGAACTTCTTTGTGTAGTAAGGGCCATATTTAGGAAGATACTGTATATACTGGGCAGGGTGGTCCTTATACCGGCCTGATTGTTCTCCAGAGGGTTCACATATACATGCCTAAATATCCCTTTAGTTCGATTAGGTATTTTAAGTTTTTCACTTAAGAACAATGATTAGTTTTCTCACCAGATATGATGGTGGCCAATTTTTATCCTCAGACTCTTTATACTACTACATCCTATGAAATTATGGCTCAATTTGCTGAAAAAAGTATGGAGTAATACTGAAAAGCAGAGGGTGCATATAATAATTCACAACTCTGTGCTCAGCATCGGCTTCCTCCATGAAAGCAGGGTTGAGATTTGTGTAAGTGTTGTGTGTAGTACATATTGGTTATGCTGACTTGTATGTTATTGTTTTCCTGTATTTAAACATTTACATGTACAGCATCCATGCATACCTACATAGGTTAAGTTTGTATTCAGAGTATTAGAGGCAATAAATCCAGTAAAATGAGTTTCTTTTGAAACACAAACACCCAGAGACAAACTGCAAAACAAAGCAGGAGACCAAACATACAATTCTTTATATATGATTAAGGACATGACAGAATATTCTGGTGACAGAAAGAAGCCACAGGCAGCAACAGACATGTATAGTAACTGCAACATTTAATGGACTAACATTTTTAAAAATAATATTTGAATAAGAAGACAAAAAAGCAGCCAATGCATACAGCTTGCGTCTGCCATAATGGTTTAACATTTGAGGGTCGGTTTGAGCGATCCAGCCTTGGACCTTTATCTGAGTCAAGTACAATACAATACAATACAATTTATTTTTGTATAGCCCAAAATCACACAGGAAGTGCCGCAATAGGCTTTAACTGGCCCTGCCTTCTGACAGCCCCCCAGCCTTGTCCCCCCCAAAAAAAACATTTGTAGGGAAAAAAAAGGCAGAAAGGCAGTTCAAAGAGAGACCACTTTCCAGGAAGGTTGGGTGTGTAGTGGGTGTCAAAAACAGGGGTCAATACAATACAACGAAGAAACACAAGTAATCCTCAATACAATATAATAGTGCAATAGAAATAAAATTATGAAGGGAATTGTGGATCAAGACTTGTATTTTAAAATTAGTTCGTCAAGAACACGGGGACACAGTTGGAAACTTGTTAACGGTAAATTTCACACAAACATTAGGAAGTTTTTCTTTACATAAAGAACGATAGACACTTGGAATAAGCTACCAAGTAGTGTGGTAGACAGTAAGACGTTAGGGACTTTCAAAACTCGACTTGATGTTTTCTTGGAGGAAACAAGTGGATAGGAATGGCGAGCTTTGTTGGGCTGAATGGCCTGTTCTCGTCTAGAGTGTTCTAATGTTCTAAAGTCACCTGAACTTATCAACAGACAAGAGATGTGGTCATAATCCTGTTGTACCAGACACTCTTGTTCAAATTGTGTGCTGCCATCCTGTGACTTAATAGAAATTTGTTTCACAAAGTTTTTTTGTCTAATGATAAAAGGTTTTTTTTTCTTCTGTCACCTTTTGTGAGATATCTGTTTGTATAGAAGTCTTAAATAGTTTTTAAAAAAATGTTTTTATAGGTGCCCTCAAAATCAGAACTACAGCCACCCATTTATATCATACTATAATATACTCCATAGAATAATGCAAACATTTAAAGAAATCTACTGTTTAAACATAGTTCAGAGGTACACAAAAAGTGGGAGAAATATCTAAGAAAGTCTAGGAAAGTAAGTTGAACTGGTATGGACATGTGAAGAAGAGGCAAAAGAGTGATGGGAATGTAAGTTCAGGGCAAGAGAAAGTGAGGGAGGCCAAAGCAGAGGTGGATGGAGAAAGTAAAAGAAGATCTGAAGGAAAAGGGCTTCACTAGAGAGGAGGTGCAGGGACAAGCTGTTCAGAGAAGATCTATCAAGCACATCGACCCTACATAGAAGAAGGAAAAAATGAAGAAGAAGAAGATGATGATGACTTTAGAAATATAAGCATTATTTTACCTTTGAATGTTTTCCTGGTAAAACAGCATAAAGGCACCAATTCTCCAACAATTCAGATTTGAAATGTGGTCATGGTAGAAGAACATTATGATAGCCACAAAGTAGAAGGTACCTTGTATGTTGATTTTATGGATGGTCCAAGATTGTGAATAATCCCGATTGCATCTTCATTGGCATTTCTTGCCTTCTTTTGCGATATGTTTGATACCTAATTGCACTCTGGTCTACAAACCTGCCTCAATATACAATTAAACACAAAACCTGTAAGGAGGAATGAATATCCTACCTGTATAGTCCAGTGCCTGGGATATGTTAACTACAGTGTGAAGTACAAACACACTCAAATCCATCTTTCCCTTTAACAGGCAGAGGGTAAGGGTCTGGGGTTTTTTGTTTATAGCAGTGCTTCAAGTGGGAAAGAATGGTAATCTTACCAATGGAAGCAATCGTGTTCCCATTGTCAGCTTGTGAAGCAGTTTGATTATGTCTGCTGTAGTCTTTTGTGAGTTTCATGATTGTGAAAACACTCCTTTCTGGCCAGCTGTTTTAGTAGGGTCTTGAACATCTTACAGCTGTTAAATCTAAATTCATATGTATCCACAATATATTTATGTGTAGTCAACCATAGAAAGATACGAGTGAGAGATACATATAGTACTTTATTTGTTCCCAAAAGTGAAATTTAGCTTCTTAAAGGAAGGTCAAGAAATAATATAACAAACAACTTGGATGAAGATACAAGGGAGGCATTATAAAGGCATATTACCGTAAATATGAAGGAAGGCCAGTAGTTTCTTCACATATTTCTGTTGAATAATTCATTGGCTGAAAGTCCTCAATGCAAGAGTGTCAGATAGAGGATGTGCAGCATTGTTCATAATAGCACTCAGTTTAGTCTTCATTCTTTGTTCCACTGCTACCTCCAGCAGATCCAGAGAGCTTCCCATAACTGAGGCTGCCTTCTTAACCCTTAAACCGCCGGAACCAGCTATAGTCGGTTCCCAATGCAATTTGCCAGGACACCGGAACCGAGTATATTACGTAAATTTCATTGAACTCCACAACCAGCTAAAGTTGGTTCCCAGTGCAATTTTCAGCATGCCAGAGCCGAGTATATTTGGCAACATACATTCATTGAACCCCCCAACCAGCTATAGTCTCTTCCAGGTGCAATTTACCAGAACGCCGGAGCTGATCAGTCCGTGCCGTACATTCGTTGAGCAGCCAGCTCATGACCACTGCTGCCCCCTAGCAAATCAGCATCACTGTCCCTGGGATTCAGATGCTGCACTAGACTAGCCTGCAAGCATCAGCGTTTACCTCTGAGTGTTTGCGTGCAGCCAGTTCAAGTGCAGTTGATTCGGTGATTTATTGAATTTCATCAATGGCATCTTGTACATATTGTTCCAGTAGTTTTTTAAATAGTTTTTACAGTTCATTGGCAGTGTGTAAAATGATCAGTGTTGCAGTAATTGTGATGTTCTTTGCACACAAAAAAAAATGTGTGTTCCATTAAAGTTTCACTTTTTCTTAGTGTATTTTGATGTTTACTTAAAAGTGCAGCAAAAAAGTATTTGGTGTCCACGGGTGCATTTACCCCCAAGTATGTGGCAGTTTAAAGGTTAATCAACTTGTTTATATGGTGGGCCGCTCTTAAAATGATGTTATTGACCCAGCATACCACGCTGGCTATCACCGAATTGCGGAACATGTAAAGTATGTCTGAACCCCCATTAAACAAACACAGTCTCCTAAGAAATTTGTATTTCCTATTATTCATTGTTGGCTAGTAAAAATGAATTCTAGATATTTCTATAAGATGCTGTACTTAGTAAGATTCATTAATGAGGTACTTTTCTCTTTGACTCTAGTATGGATATCTCAGTTTGAGTTTTCTGTATAATTTGACTTGTAGAAATTCAAATTAAATATATCTGTGATTACATTTTGACTATTTAAAATGTAACTGCAGATATCTTTCATTATATGTAAAATCAGTGATATCTTTAATAACAGTTGAACTTGTTAAAGCATTTAGATACTAGATAATTTTAATAGTAGATATTTTTGATTCAAACACATTACAGATACATTTAATTCTAATAGTGATGTAAACCTACAGTACAACTGGACGGATCTGACCACATTTTACTGCCGATTACAAGCTTGGGATTGACAGCAGCAGCAGTTCTCTTATTGAGCCCAGGAGTTCTTGTATGTGTTTAGGGGGAGCAAATATTTGTTTATTTATAATTTTTTTAATTTCCCTACACATTGTGCTATATATATAATTTGTATGTGACAAGTAAAATACAATTTGATTTGGAAGCATAATAAAATCTTTTGATTTTCTCAGAATGTTCCATTGCCATCTTTGCCGTTCTGTAATTTAAACTGATTACGTTGCCAATGTCCCTTAAGAAGTCAGAACTGTTGCCATCTCTGTTTATTCTGCATTGTTCTTTATTAGTTTACATGTCAGGTTTGCTCTGACAAAATTATTTACTTAGGAATTAAAATTATCATTGCAGTTTATACATTCACTACTAGTGTTCAAGAAACATTTCCATTCCTGTACGCACCATCATCAAAACTGTTATCCATTCCCCAAGAAAAATTAAACGGCTTGCAAAATGCAAACCTTAATTACTACTATGATATAATATCCAGGGTTTAATGTTTTGAAATGTTGGAAGAAATTACCCATTGTTGTGTTTCCTTTTTTCTAGAAAAGCGCCTTTCTCGAGGAATTTCCCATGCAAGTTCAGCCATCGTCTCTTTGGCAAGATCCCATGTTGCCAATGAGTGCAATAATGAGCAGTCGCCACTTGAGATGCCAATTTATACATTCCAGCTTCCTGACCTCAGTGTATACAGTGAAGACTTTCGAAGTTTTATCGAGAGGGACCTGATTGAACAGTCGACTATGGTTGCCTTAGAGCAAGCCGGTAAGTTTGGGAGATTGGTATATGCCTAGACATTACAAAGTTATGTTGAACTTCTGCTGCATCGATTTGATCATTAAAAAAACCCTTTCTGTTCAAGGTTCATATTCCTTGGCTTGTCTGAATGGAACATATCCTTTAATTCAGGAATACACTTGGTGGCTTTTATCCTCAGAGCTGCAATGTCTCTTTTCTAGCTTCTTGTCAGCACTGTGTGGTGTGACTTCTGCCATACAGAGCTGGAGCATAACATCACTCCAACTGTTATAATAAGGCTATGCCAGTTTTAGTCCTACCACCCCAAGGTGAACACCTTAGGCTGAAAGGCAGCTCCACATTGGCCCGGGGTGAGTGGGTCTGTCAGTTATTCTGCTCTGTAATGGGGTTCAGGGTTGTTTTTCAGTTTGCCAGCAGTGTGGCCAGGACCTACGTCAGTTATGTGTGACCCTGAAGTAGATATGGAAGGAAGGCTGATGGGATGGAAGTTTTCATAATACTTAGATTGTCTTTGAAGTTGCTTCAGCAGCTTGGTTGAAAGAGGAGAATATTGTGGACCTGCATGGCGTAACCTTCTATATTTCAGGCAACTTTCCTTCCCACAGTATGTTCCAAATATTATAATTGTCACAAGAACGAGACATGGACAGATAAAGAGTTGGGGCAGCCACCCGTATAATATGGTATCCTGGCTGCAAAAGGTCGTTTTCACAAAATACAGAGCACTGAAGTGCATTCAACAGAGTCCAGTACAAGACTGAGGAAACAAAGGAGAAGGGGCAGGTTTTAAAGGGGGAGACAGGAAGTGAGGTCGTATGGATCTGGCACGTGGTCTTCCACCATTGGCTCAGAGCGGAGGTGACATCAGAGGGACTGGAGCTGGTGTGGCCGACTTCCATTGGCTCAGTCCCGGAAGTGATGTCAGGAGATCCAGGTGAAATCCCCGGGATGGTCTACAGGCAAGGGAGAAAAGAGTCAGTGCACTCTGCCACACCCCGCATGCCTCGAACTGCCTTCACTCAAGCCCTTTAGCTGCCTCCCATGCGCGTGTGTGACAAGGCCCCCTTAGCCCAGACCCGGCGGGTCGGGCGACCCTAACCGAGAGGTCGTGAACCCGAGAAAGAGCATCAGCGTTGGCGTGGAGAGCGCCCCGACGATGAACGAGCGAAAACTTGTACGGCTGCAGGTCAAGAAACCACCGGGTGACCCGCGGATTCGACTCCTTGTGGAGGGCCATCCACTGTAGGGTGCATGGTCCGTGACAAGGGTGAAATCCCGCCCAACAGGTATTACCTCAGCTGAGTAATCGCCCATTTAATCGCCAGAGCCTCCCTCTCCACCGCAGCATACCTGGTCTCCGGTCCAACAGTTTCCGGCTCAGGAACATGATGGGGTGCTCCACACCATCGACGCTTTGGCTCAGCACGCGCCCAGGCCTGTGTCCGGCGTCCGTCTGGAGGATGAAAGGCAAAGAAAAGTTAGGTGCCATCAAAACAGGTGTGGGCGTAAGGGCCTGCTTTAAGTCACCAAATGCAGCGCCTGTTTTTCAGTCCATACCACAATGTTCGGGCCCTCTTCTTTGTTAAATCAGTCAAGGCGCCGCTCTCCAAAACCGGGTACAAACCGGCGGTAGTACCCGCTAACCGAAAGGCTTGGACCTGCCGCTTGTTCATGGACGGGCCATTTCAGAATGGCATCAATTTTGGAGCACTTACGGTACCCGACCCACCAGGTAGCCTAAATATTTGGCCTCGCTTAATCCAAGAAGCATTTCTTGGGATTAATCCGAGCCCGCCTCACCA
Source organism: Polypterus senegalus (assembly GCF_016835505.1). Lineage (NCBI taxonomy): Eukaryota > Metazoa > Chordata > Cladistia > Polypteriformes > Polypteridae > Polypterus > Polypterus senegalus. The sequence goes on along the minus strand of NC_053165.1, from coordinate 137,164,479 downwards.
AGTGTCCGTAATACCGCTTGGACATGCTGTAGGTGTTCCTTCCATGTGCTGGAATAGATGACCACGTCATCCAGGTAGGCAGCACTGTATGAGTTATGAGGCGAAGCACTTTGTCCACCAGGCGCTGAAAGGTTGCTGGAGCCCGTGTAACCCAAATGGAAGGACACGATACTGCCAGTGTCCGCTAGGGGTACTAAACGCGTTTTACCTTCGGAGTCCGTTAAAGGAACCTGCCAGTACCCTTTCGTCATGTCAAGTGTGGTCAGGTATTGAGCCTGTCCAAGCCTCTCGAGGAGGTCGCCCACGCGTGGCATTGGATAAGCATCAAATTGGGAGACTTGATTAAGCCGACGGAAGTCATTGCAGAACCTCCAACTTCCGTCAGGCTTACCGACGAGCACAATGGGGCTGGACCAGGGACTATAACTTTCCTCAATCACACCTAGCTCCAGCATGCGCTTGATCTCAAGCTCCACTTCAGCCTTTTTTGCCTCGGGAAGACGATCACGGCGTTCTCGGACAACAACCCGGGCTCTGTCACGATGTTGTGCTCAATCAGAGAGGTCCTTCCGGGTTCTCACTGACTACCTCCCGACGGTCCGGATAACTGTTTCCAGCTCCTGCCGCTGTCTGGGACTTAAGTCCGTGCGAAGTTAAGGTCGTGTGTGTGAGCGAAGAGTGAGCGGGCTGGCGGAGGAGGGATCGGGGTCCCTGTCCTTCCACGGTTTCAGCAGGTTCACATGATAAACCGCTCCTTTGGCCGGCGATTGGGTTGACTCACCAAATAGTCGACCAGTCCCTTCCTCTCCTTAACTTCGTAGGGGCCCTGCCAGTGGGCAAGCAATTTAGAGTGGGAGGTAGGCACTAGGACCATGACCCGATCTCCCGGGCGGAACTCCCGAAGAGACGTGCCGCGGTTGTAGTACCGGCCTGTGCTGCTTGAGCCTCCTCCATGTGATTTTTAAGGACAGGCGAATCTTTCCAAATCTATCGCAACTGCGATATACTCCAGTATGTTTGTGGAGGGAAGAGCCTCTTCTTCCCAGCCTTCTTTCAAAATATCTAATATGCCCGAGGTTGTCGCCCATACAGTAGTTCAAAGGGGAGAACCCGTGGAGGCTTGTGGGACTTCCGATAGGCAAAAAGGACGAGGGGAGGAGCTGATCCCAGTTCCTTCCATCCTCGCTGACCACCTTACGCAGCATTTGCTTGAGAGTTTGATTAAACCTCTCTACTAATCCGTCGGTTTGAGGATGATACACGAGGTCTTTAAATGCTTTATTTTCAGTAATCTGGCAGTCTCCTTGAACGTCTCCGAGGTGAAGGGGTCCCCTGGTCTGTCAAGACTTCTTTGGGGATCCCCACGCGAATACCCTAGTAATTCCCGTGCGATGGCTTTAGAGGTAGCTGAGCGCAACGGAACAGCTTGGGTATCGTGTAGCGTAATCCACGAGGACTAAAATGTACTTGTGTCCTCGGGCTGAGGGCTCCAGGGGTCCCACCAGGTCGACCCCGATTCTGTGGAAGGGAACGTCAATCAGTGGAATAGGAACAAGAGGAGCACGGTCCCTCCTAGGAATTTGTCGCAGTTGACACTCCGGGCAGGAAGCGCAAAGCGGCGAACCTCCTCATTAATTCCTGGCCAGTAGAAACGGAGCTTGATCCGCTCCAGAGTTTTTTCGGTGCCCAGGTGGCCACCTAGGAGGTGGGCGTGTGCTAGCTCGCAGACCTGCCGCGGAAGGTACGCTGCACTAGCAGCAGCCTCGTCTCCTGCCCGTCATGCATTGCTACACGGTAAAGGAGGTCATTATCTAGCACAAAGTAGGGGCCCTGTGGCATCGACTGATTAGTGCGCTGGCCATTGACAAGGACCACTGCATTTTTTACAAACTTCAGGGAGTCATCATTCCATTGCTCCCTTCTAAAAGAAGCCGGCGTTTTTTTAAATTGGAACCGCAACACGGAGAGAGGGTCAGCGTCGACCTCAATGGGCGTGGTTTCCTCCGCTCCGCCGGCGTTGGTGGATGGCGTGTTAGCCCGCGACGGCCGGGAGTTGCCACGTCAGTCAGGGCGACGCCGTCTCTCTCTGCCGGCTGATTACACGGCGTGGAGGCAGCTTGAGACGGGTTATCTCCGTCCATAACGAGGCCCAAATTAACCCCGGGAGTGGTATGTGTCTCACCGCTTTTGATTTTAGACCAGTCCGCCCTAGTATCACCGGGTGTGGAGGATCAGGTAGGACGCTACGGTGAGTTTACTGAACTGACCCTCCGTAACTGATGACACAGCGGCGGACCTGTACCAGCGGATGTCTCCGTGGACACAGGTTATACCGGTCTTAAATTTTAGCCACTGTTGCGGTTGCACAAAGCGGCGGGCAACAATGGAAATGTTGCTGCGGTCGAACAAACCTGTGGTCTTGTGTCCGTTGCGATCACCACGCCAGTATGTGGGACCGCCAACGGATTAGCCAGAGCACACCAACCCCTCCTCGCCCTCCACCTGCATTCCTCCTTGCCCCCAAGCGGTTTGCGCGCCGCGGCACGCGGACGCCAGTACGAGCTCCGGATTGTACAGGGAGGGGCTAGGTCTTGGAACGTACCCGCTGGTTTGACATGAGGACGGTTCTGCTCCCCCAGAGTGTGAGGCCGCCCTCTGCGTCTCCATAAGCTCTATGAGCTCAGACATGTTCTTAAACTGCTCGCCCCAAACCGGCTGGGTGAAGCCACGGGGAAGCGCTTCCAGGAGCAGATAGCAAGCTACCTGCTCTATTATTTGGTAGGGCGTGTTTTCAAATGGCCGTAGCCAATGCCCTACCATTGCCCATAAGGACCAGGCTTGTTTGTTGGTCGGCGCTCAGGGTCCAACCTCCATTTTTATTTTATTCACCTGCCAGTCTGGGGCACCCCTAGGTGGTAAATGGGGCTTTGGTTTCAGGGAGGCAGGCACTCTCCCCAAGAGAGCATACTGAGTCCCTTTGCCTCCCCCAGGGCAGCCCAATTCTGTGAGCCCCACCCACACTCCCTGGCCTCTCCAGATGGCCTAGTTATGAGTGCCGGGGCGGAGCCCGCACCGGGTCACGCCGAACCACGGGGCACCCTCCTCGCCTGAAGACTCGGCCCGCGCTCCCACCTGGGTATATTGCAGGTCCTGTCCCCTTCTCTTCTGGGACTTCTCCATCCTGCCGACTACGCCACTGTCACAAGAACGAGACATGGACAGATAAAGAGTTGGGGCAGCCACCCGTATATTGGTATCCTGGCTGCAAAAGTCTTTTCACAAAATACAGAGCACTGAAGTGCACAACAGAGTCCAAAACAAGACTGAGGAAACAAAGGAAAAGGGTCAGGTTTTAAAGGGGAGACAGGAAGTGAGGTCGTATGGATCTGGCACGTGGTCTTCCACCATTGGCTCGGAGCCGGAGGTGACATCAGAGGGACTGGAGCTGGTGTGGCCGACTTCCATTGGCTCAGTCCCGGAAGTGATGTCAGGAGATCCAGGTGAAATCCCCCGGGGATGGTCTACAGGCAAGGGAGAAAAAGAGTCAGTGCACTCTGCCACACCCCGGCATGCCTCCGAACTGCCTTCACTCAAGCCCTTTAGCTGCCTCCCATGCGCACGTGTGTGACATAATATAACTGGAATATGTTTGTTTTGTGTTACCCTTAACTTCATTTTTGTGTGCAAATTAAACCATTTCTGGTGATGTTAATTGAAAGGTGTTATATAAAATAATGGTTAACAGCAGTTGTTGTAATATATTCTGTAGAATATATATACAGTAGAGTCTCGCTTATCCAACCTTCGCTTATCCAACATTCTGTATTATCCGACGTCCCACCCCAAAAAAAAAAAAAAATGCATCAATCAGCAACAAGAACTGTAAGTTGCGAGCATGAGTGTAGTCTATTTTTAGTTGCTAAGTTCATTTTTTCAGTTAAATTTTTCTATTGTTTTGTTGTAAAACATGATTACAGTGGCTTATGTGGCCAGCCCTCTCTGGCATGTGTGTGTGTGTGTGTGCACGCATGTGTCTCTCTCGCTCAGGTGTGTGTGTGTGTGTGTGTGTGTGCGCGCACCTGTGTGTGTCTCTCTCACACGCGTGCATGTGTGCATGCGTATGTGTGTCTCTCTCTCTCATGCGTCTGTATTTGTGCACACGCATGCGTGTACGTGTGTGTGTGTGTGTGTGTGTGTCTCTCTCTCTCTCTCTCTCGCACGCATGCACGCATGTGTCTCTCTTGTGTGTGTGTGTGTGTGTGTGTGTGCGTGCGTGTGCGTGCGTGTGTGTGTGTGCGTGCATGTGTGTCTCTTTCTCTCTCACGCGTGCGTGTGTGTGTGTGTGTGTCTTTCTCTCACACTCTGTCTCTCTCGCTGCACAGGAAATGCACAGGGAGAAACTGAACACGTGCAGAAATCATCGGCGCACAAACCAAAAGGGAAACTGGCTTGTTGGTATACCTAGTGTGTTGTCGTGAACAGATGCAAAAGTTTGGTGAAGTTTTTGATCATAACCCGATTTGTACGTGTCCAGAGACGTTCGTGAACCGAGGTTCGTAATGTGTAAAATTATCACATAGTTTGACGCTTAATAGGCTTTTTCTTAACACCTCCCATTATCCAACATTTTCGCTTATTCGACGTTCTGCCGGCCCATTTATGTCAGATAAGCGAGACTCTACTGTATGTGTATATATACATATATATACACACACATAGTGTATATTAGCAGCAGTTTGAAAATGTAGACTTTTAGAACAGGACAAAGCCATAGCATCCGTTTTGTTTTCAGCTATATTTTGTGCTGTAGAAAAGCTTCCACCTAATTACAGCTCTTGTTAGAAGTATTCACCCCTTTGAAAGTGTTCACATTTTATTGTAATACAATATTGAATGACGGTGGATTTAAATTGGATTTTTTTTGCCACTGATCAACAGAAAAAGATTCAAATGTCAAAGTGAAAACAGATCTGTGAAAAGTGGTCTAAATACAATTATAAAACCTGCAACAATTGATCACTTAAGTTTTCACCCCCTTCAACTCAGTATTTAGTAGATGTGCCTTTGTCAGTCATGACAGCCTTGAGTCTATGTTCTCAGGTCTCTCTCGCTATCAGCACTACACATCTCCACACTGCCATTTTTCTTCATTCTTCTTTTCAAAACTGCTCAGGCTCTATCAGGTTACATGGGGATCGTGATTGAACAGCCTTTTTCAGGTCCAGCCACAAATTCTTAATTGGATTGAGATCTGTACACTGACTCAGCCACCCTGGGACATTAACATTGTTTTTAAGCCATTCCTGTATAGGTTTGGCTTTATGCTTGGTGCCATCATCTTACAAGAAATCAAACTTTCTACAAGGGCACATACTTCCTGGAGACTGCATCATTTTCTCCTCCAGGATTTTCCCGTCTTTTCCTGCATCATCACAAGCCTTCCAAGGCCTGCTGCAGGGAAGCATTCCCACATCGTAATGCTACCACCACCATGCTTCACGGTGTATTTTTAAAAATGTACAGTGCTCAAACATGGCTTGTAGAATGGTGGCCAAAAAGTTTAGTTTTATTCTTATTAGACCATAGAACCTTCTTCTAGCTGCTTCAGAGTCTCATTTGTGCCTTTTGACAAACTCTAGCTGAGCTGTCATGTGCATTTATCTTGTTTGACACTCTGACACTGGTGTAGTACCTGGGCAACGATTATTGTCTGCACAGTCTCTCCAGTCTTAGTCACTGTATCTTGTAACTCTTTCAGAGTTTTCAGAAGCATCTTGGTGGCCTCCCTCACTCATCATTGTCTTGCACCATCACCCAGTTTTTCTGGGTGCCCTGCTCTAGCAGATTTTCCATTTCTTGATGACCAATTTAACTGGACTTCAGGAAATATTCAGTGACTTGGATGCTTTCTTTTTCTCCATCCCCTGACTTGTACTTTTCAATCCCCTTTCATGGAGTTGCTCTAGCTGTTCTTTGTCTTCATTGGGCAAGTTAGTCAACCTTAAGCTGGCCCTTCCCAATCAGTTCCTGTCATCCTACACTTACACAAAGATCTTTGTAGATGCAGAACACAAATGAAATGTATGTATTCCAAATGACAATATATTATTTACCCAACACATCTCCAAGCACCTCACTCCCAGATAAAAAGACCTGAGCTCTGAGAATATTGCAACTGACTTCAGCTCTGTCGGGAGAGGGGGAGGAAGGGATAGCAGACTGCTCGCTGCCTGCACTGATCAACCCATTTGCAAAACAAAAGATGCTGATGGAGAGGTGCCAAGGAATTTAAGGTGGCCCAGGATTACGAGTTTTTTCGTAGGCTTCAGGGATTCTAGTGTTAAAGCCCCAGACAGGTGGCCTCCATTGAACTAATTCTGCGAATTCTAAAATAAGTTGCATGCACTGATTTAGATGTGTTATATGAAAGGGGATGAATACAGCTACAGCCATTTATTGTTGTGTTTTATATTTGTAATTCATTTCTGTCAATTTGTAGAGATCTGTTCCCAATTTGACATTGAAGAGTCTTTTTTGTTGATCAGTGTGGGAAAAAAAGCCAAATTAAACCCATTAGCATTCAATGTTGTACGAAAATGTCCGAAGGGATGAATACTTTGTAGAGGCACTGTATGTTTATTGTGAATGCAAAGGGGTTGCTGGGTAAATCATGAGGTGGAAATATTTGTAAAATAAATTATTTCATACAAGCCAAGGCATTTTGTTTTTACCATATTCTTTTGCATGGGATGTTCTGTTGCCATGGTTACCAGTGAAGCCTCTTAATGAAGAGAACAACTCCCAGCAGTGTAATAGGCATAGACTGCCTGTCTCCAGATGTAAGAGTGAGGAAAGCCCCTCTTATTTGCATGCCCTTGTGTACATTCTGCCCATCTTTCTGCACATTTCACTTTATCAAAATACACCTGGCATCCCATATGCTCTCCTTCAATGAAAGTCTGCAATGAGCACTTTAATCACGATGTCTGAATGGTTTGATTTACAATTTTAAACTGTGGAGCAGAGGGGTATATCGAGGAAAAACACTGTATCTTTATCCCAAATATTATGAAAGGTACTGTATATACTGTACATGATGTAGATATTAATGGGTACAAGTTAATCCATGTCTGCAGTTTTATTTTTTTAGGAGCAAAGTAACGAGTTGTCTTAAAATATTTTATTATACTGCGGTGGGCTGGCGCCCTGCCTGGCGTTTGTTTCTTGCCTTGCTCCCTGTGTTGGCTGGGATTGGCTCCGGCAGACCCCCGTGACCCTGTAGTTAGGATATAGCGGGTTGGATAATGGATGGATGGATATTTTATTATATGCAAATGTCCACAATACACAAGGCTTCGAAACATAACCCTCATGTAAGATGACAGTCTACTGTATTGTGATTCACATTTTTGTAATTAAGTTTCATTTGGCTTCTAATTCGAGTTATCAAAAACTCTCTCTGTGGCATCTTTATTTCCATGTAAAAGGAAGTTTGATGATGTAGTCAAAAATTCGCTGATTTTGATTGTACGATGTTCAAAACATTAAGAAAAGTTGATTTTAGCATGATATATGTGGCTGCGGAAAATCGAAATTGATTTTCACATCTTAAAATTACAATTTTCATCTGGAAACTCTGCAGTTTTTTTTCCATTGTTCATTTTATTATTCTTAGCCTGAATTTTTTTTTCCAAGAAGCCTCATTGGATAACTTAGCAAAAGTTCATGTTTTCCGCAAGTAAATCTCTTTTCATAGTGAATAATGAACACCATGTCCTCCTACTTGTGGTGCAAAACCTGCTAGAGGGATGCCATCTTTGAGCTGAGATCGCAGTCCTCTGGTATACTTTGTGCCTAATAACTGCCCTGTATGTGTGCATACAACAGCTAACAGCGTCAGCTCCCCTTTGTATGTATCTTGATTGTGACTGAGAGAATAAAAGTGAAAAAGAAAGTAATTTTAACAAGTCCTTCAAATACACACCATCTGTTACAGAAGCAAACCAAATGTATGTGTGTACTGTATAATATTAACAACTAGCAAAATACCAAGCTTGAGGAGAAGTAGTGTGTTAAAGAAGCAATGAAAAAGAAAAGGAAACATTTTGAAAATAACGTAACATGATTGTCAATGTAATTGTTTTGTCACTGTTGTGTGTGATGAGTGTTGTTGTCATATATATATATTTACACACACACACATAAACATATATATATACATATCTATACATATACACATATATACATACATATATATATCTACATATATACACATACATATACATACACACATACATACATACACACACATATATACACACAAATACATATATATATACATACACACACACATATATAAACATATATATACATATACATACATATCTACATATATACACACACAGCTATTTCGTATCAGTGCAATACGCTGCTTGTTAAAACGGATGACACCCGCTCTTACGTGCAAGTCTGCGTGGATATTATGAACTATCAGATTTGTTCAAGTTCTATTTAAATTTTAAATAGAAGGAATTTTATTTAGTCGACAGAAATATCTTTGGTAGGAATGGTAAAAACAGACAGGAATATTATTCCTGAATAAATCAACTCAAACCTTAAACAACTTATAATATTTTGCTCTCCATAAAAATATATCCTGTCTAAATTATACAAGTTAGAAATAAAGTAAACATTAAAAGAACAAACATTCAAATTTCTTTACTCTTATGTAATTTTATATAAAAATAAACTTAGATTTTAAATATCCCAAAAGATTTTGCTCTCCATAAAAATATATCCTGTCAAAATTATACAAATTCAAATATGAACATGCTGCATAACAAAACCTGGAAATATAAATAAAATGTGTTCCTTTCAGCAATAACAAATCAAATCATTCAGTTGTCTTTGCTCATATGTCATTTTAGAGCTGGACGCCTGGCATCTTTTTTTGGCCACAAGTTTGTTTCTGTTTGCTGTGAGGTTCTGTGTTGTGGAGATTCTCAGGATGGATTGCAGGTGCTCATCAGTGAGGCGACTCCTGTGTGCTGTTTTGTTAGTCTTTATCACTGAGAAGAGCTTCTCACACAGATATGTGCTACCAAACATGCACAAGGTTCGAGCCGCATGTAGACGGACTTTTTTTGTTCTTCAAAGTCACCAAAGCGCGTGCAAACTCAGTGCGCCAGTTTATCAGCAAAGTGCGTATTTGGGAACACCGTAGTGACGACTTGGTTTAACATTACTTGGCAACAGGGAAAGTGGGGCAAATTGCACTGGTGCATTTGTGTCTCCCATAAAAGCAGCTTCACTTGAAATCACTTTGTTATTGTGCACGGTTTAAAACGTCCGCTGAAGTGTCAGATTCTTATTTAATTATTCTGCTTTCTGTATCTTCTGCATTGCATTCAGGTTACCCTGATGTTTTGTCTCATAGTGCCGTCTTAGATTAAATTCTGTAATTACAGCCACATTAGCTCCACAAATGAGACACACGGGTTCAGTAAACATATACTCAGCGTCCCATCGCTTTTTAAAGGCTCTATTTTCAGAATGAACTTTTCTCTCCAGCATCGCGTGAGCTAGCTTCGCAATAAGTGTTCAGCAAGGCAGCTGAAGCGCTGCATTATGGGATCTGTAGTTTATTGTGTTACCAGCGCTTCATATACCCGGGCCATTAATAACAATAATACAGTATATAAAATGATCTCGGGCGGATATAATTACACTGCGTGCGGATGTGGCCCGTGGCCCTTGAGTTTGACAAATATGGACTAAATAGAACTTGAAAAGATATATTTTTGAAATGTGATCGCGCAATTCAGATAGAGTTGACGCCACACTACAGCCTGCATCCTCCCTCGCTCTTACTTTTTACCGTTCATCTAATGAATACACTGAGTATGGCTTTACCAAAACAATCATTGATGGCTTAATAAAGTATCCATTATTCAAGTATGTAGATCGGAATATATATATATATATATATATATATATATATATATATATATATATATATATATATATATATATATATATATACCAGCGTATCGCGGAGAAGTAGTGTGTTAAAAAGCTAGAAAAGAAAAGGGAACATTTTAAAAATAACGTAACATGACTGTCAATATACAGTATTTGTTTTGTGAGTGTTACTGAGTGTTGCGGTCATCAAGGATTTGATTATCATTATTTCTTTCAATCAGGTTCGTATTTGTAGGATGTGTTGTGTTCAAGTTACATTCCGTGTTTGTCAATCGCTGTAAAGATGACAGGTTTCTTTCATCGATTCGTTTCTTACTGCATCAATAAACAGCTCGTCTTCTTCTTTATCTGAGACCTGACACACTGCATGCACGTTTTTTTTTTTACACTGTCTTCCTTTAGCGGGACATTGACTTTTCCACCGTGTGCTTTGTTTCCGCAGTAGCTGGAGTTATGAATATGCTTATCAGACGCTTCATATTTTTGCTGCCTTTTCAATTGTGTAATTCGGTTTTGTTCAGCTCTTTGGAACTGTTGCTTTTATCTGTGCACTCGCCAGTTCACGTGAGCGCTTGGTACTTGCAACGAAGGTTCCCAGCTGTGCTGGTGCCATCTCGTGCTATGTCCGTGGCTGTATTTAATGTTACCTTAGTCCTGGCACTTAAAACTTTCTCTCGCAGTTTCGCTGAGTTTGTGTCAAACACCACCCTGACCATCTCATCTTCCTCTCCATAAACACAGTCCTTCACCCGTGAATATTTAGTGGAGTTTGCTATTGGATTGCCGCTGACGGACGGCCTTATATGGGCAGGCACTAAATTACAAACGCCAGCGGCAGCCTGTCTATGAACTTAATTTAAAGTGTAGGTTTACATCGTGCTTTGTTTCCGAAGTAGCAGAACTCATGAACATGGTTGTATATGTCACTCGCTCGCTTCTTATTGTTTCGCTGCCTTCTCAATTATATAATGCATGTTTTCTTCAGCGCTTTTTTGAGGTCTTCCTGATTTTCTATGTGCTGCGTGATTACGTGGGAGGCGTGATGATGTCACACGAAACTCCCCCACGGCGTTCAAGCTCATCTCCATTACAGTAAATGGAGAAAAACAGCTTCCAGTTATGACCATTACGCGTAGAATTTCGATATAAAACCTGCCCAACTTTTGTAAGGAAGCTGTAAGGAATGAACCTGCCAAATTTCAGCCTTCCACCCACACGGGAAGTTGGAGAATTAGTGATGAGTAAGTAAGTGAGTGAGTGAGTGAGTGAGGGCTTTGCCTTTTATTAGTATAGATAAGATCAGCTCACTACTGAAAATGGCAAATATAGGAGGCAGTCAGGATCGAACCAGGGACTCTTGATTACAAGTCAGTAAATCTTACCGCTACACCACAGAAGCTGTTGTCTTATTCTTGAACCTTTTGTGAAAATGTTTATTTGATCTTTGGACTGCAGGCTTCACACATCATATAGTTTATTTGTACATTTATTACTGAAATATGAAAAAAATTTCTGTTTTAACAATGCGTTTACACAGATTATTGTAGAAACAGAACACACATGAAATGCATGTGTTCTAAATAATGATCTATTTTTTCCACTCCAAAACCCCAGAATTTCACTCCCAGGTAATCAATCAAAGCATGAGCTGGGAGAAGTTTGTGCACGTTCTGCAGCTGTGGGGGGATGGAATAGCAGGCTGCTTGCTGTTTGTCTTTATCAGCACATTTACAGGACAAAAGATGCTGACGGAGAGGTGCAAACGGATTTAAGGTGGGCCAGATCTACAAGATTTTTTTGAAGGCTGTGGTAAGGGGAGTTACCTTTCTAAACCAGGGAATGGAGCTGTTTGCTAATGCCTTCCATCTTCCTCCCTCTATAGGACAGAAGACTGAAAGCCATTCCACCTCTGATGTCACTTCTGTTGTTTGTCCTAATTCCTGACTGAAAGTCATATGACCAGTAGTTTGGCCATCTTGGAGTTAGCTCTATTCTGAACTCCAATCTGAGAAGACAACTCTGCATTGATTGTTTTCTTTGTTTACCTTTGGTTCTAATTTTACGGCGTCTCCTCAGTGGTGCCATAATTCTTTCACATTGTTTTGTGTCCTTTTACAATATATAGACAGACAAATTTCCCCCAGGAACAAATCAAGTTCTTTTTTTTTAATATTCATTTTATTGTAATCATTCCATATAAATCGATCAATTTTTACAAAAAATAGGATTGAGAACAAGTCGACCCCCACCCCTGAGAGAGAGAGCATGGCCAACGGGTTAAAGCTTAAGGCTTGTAAACATACCTAAATTGATGAGTTTGATAGGCCAATTGAGATGAATGGAGAAGAAAAAGAAATGCGGAAAGAATTGCTCACTTGGTGCTTTAAGAGCTTATTCTAAAATATTATTGATTAGATCCTTTGATTTTTTTCCAATTTCAAATAGTATAACACATTGGTTTCCCACTGACTTAAAAGAGGAGAGTTAGGATTCTTCCAGTTTAGCAAAATAAGTCTGCGTGCCATGTGAATGCAATCACAGTTTGTTTGTCCTTCTCCACTTTACACCCATCTGGAAGAACACCAAACACAGCTGTTAATGGGTTAGGAGGGATTGTGACACCAAGGCTGTCTGATAGGTAATTAAAAAATTTGGTCCAGAATGATGTTAATTTTGAACTGGACCAAAACATGTGAACCAGTGAGGCTGGGACTTGATTGTAGCGTTCGCAGGTTGGATCCTGCCCTGGAAACATTTTGGAGAGTTTTAGGTGAGACAGATGTGCTCGATATATAATTTTGAGTTGTATAATTGTATGCTTTGCGCATATGGAGTGCGAGTGAATTCTCTGCATTGCTACTTTCCACTCCTTTTCTGATATGTTGAGTGAGAGATCTTTTTCCCAGTGTCCTCTTTGATCTTTGAAAGGGAGGAACTGTAAAATAATTTTATATATTGCAGAGATGGTGTCTAAGTCCTTGAAACTGCAGCAATATTTTTTCCGGCAGGTTCTGTTTAACAAAGTTCCTGATTTGAAGATAGTGAAAGAAATGTGTAGCTGGAATGTTAAATTTAGAATGTAATTGTTCATAGGATGCAAAGATGTTATCTATATAAAGATCTCTAAGTTAATCCCAAATTTTTTCCAGATTTTAAAAACTGTATATGTTTGCAAAGAGAAAAGAGATGGTTCTCTTGCAGAGGTGCCACAGATAAAAGCTTCTCAATCTTAAAATGCTTTCTACATTGGTTCCATATTCTGATTGAGTGAAGTACGATTGGGTTATTAGTATATTGCAGATAACTTGCATTTATTGGGGCACAAAGCAGGGAATATAAAGACGTACTGCAGGATTTTACTTCTATTGTGGACCAGGGGCCTCATGTATAACGCTGTGCGTAGAATTCGCACTATAACATGGCGTAAGCACAAAAGCTGAAATGTGCTTACGCACAGAAAAATCCAGATGCAGGAATCTGTGCGTACTCCAACTTCCACGTTCTTCCGCTACATAAATCCCAATCAGCGTGAAAAGTAACGCCGTGCACGCTTTATGTAACGCCCCTACTCCTCCCAGAATTACGCCTCTTTGAATATGCAAATCAATATAAATTGCCCTTAAGCACAGCCTTCTGTGAAAAGACAATGGGAAAAGCACGGGGGAAAATATAAGAATTTCAGCGAATACCTGGAGGCAGTGGAGGCAAAGGAAAAACATACTATTTGTTTAATTAAACCGTGGTATAATCAACAAAAGGAAGTTGATCGAGTGACATAGCGTATAATAAACTTCATCTTAAAATCGTTTAACCAGTTTCTCAAATCACATCGCAATTAAAGTAGCACGTTAAATGCTTTGTTTTGTATTTGATCTTCTATGTGCCCTATGTGTGTGAATCGCTACCTGCTTCTTAAACCGGCTCTCTTCCTCTGACAGGACACAGAATCCATTACATTCATGATATTACAGCTCTCTGAATAACTAAAATACTGAGATGTATATGTGATATTATTTTCATGATAATAGTTAAAGCATGTTATTGATTGAGTGCAACCTTCGATGAAATTATTTATTGCAGCAGTACTCATGGGCGGCTCTGTCCAATAGAGAAAGTCCAATGTCAATATGAAATATTATGCACGATGGAAGGCCACATCCGTGGCGGACACTGCATAGCCGCCTCGTGCTCATGACACAAGCGTTTAACTTTTGTCGAAATTTGCCGCTGTGTTTTTAGCTGTGTCGTTATTTTATCTTTCTGTTTTATATTCAATATATACAGTATTGGCATGGCCGCCCCTGCAGTCCTTACGTTTCTTTCTCCAAGTAACCGATCCCCACACAATCAGCTCTGTAATAAACGTTACGCCATCTGTAAGCTTAGAGCACTGATTCTTCAAAACATACAGTTTAAAGATACAGTGATATAAATACTCCGAGTGCTGCAGTGAGAGTAATATGGAAAAAGATGATCCGCTGTGGCAACTCCTAACGCGGCAAGCTGAAAGAAGAAGGTGCAGTTAGAGTAACAACACTAAAGCAGTTATGGTATTTGGAATACTATGTCTATTCCCTGGACCATTATATTGTTACAAGTTAATTACAATCAGATGCATTACACTTATAAACAATATGCGGTTAGTTTCAGTGTATTTATAAAGCCGTGTCAGGAAAATAAAGAGTAACCACACAGGAACAGTAGCACTGCTTTGACGCTGGGTGCCGCCAGTCTGCAAAACTGAGCGGAGAACTTGCGTACAACAAGGTATGAGGTTTATAGCTTGTATGTTTGCTGCCCAGTAATAAAACTGAAAGTTGGGTAGAGCCATGCCACCTGGTCTTTGTAGGGTCGCTCTTTGGATACGTGGATGCTTTGAGTTCCAAATAAATTAGATTATTGTTGAATCTAATTGCTTAAAAAATTATTTATTGATGTACTGTATATTGGAATGTTTTGAATTAACAGCGTTAATTCTTCCAGCTAGAGTAAGATGAAGGGTTGACCATCTATGCAAGTCTTGCTTAATTTTTTCCATGCAGATGGCAAAGTTTTGTTGATAAAGAGCTTTATGTTTACTTGTGATGTTTACCCCTAGGTATTTAAACTGTTCTGCAATGATAAAAGGTAGGGTATCTAATCTAATGTTATATGCTTAAGAATTCACTGGAAAGAGTACACTTTTATTCAGATTAATTCTGAGACCAGAGATCTTTTAAAATTCTGTAAGTGCTGTTAAGACTGCAGGCACAGAATTTTGTGGGTCTGATATATACAGTACCATATCATCTGCATATAGAGAAATTTTCTGTTCCAGTCCTAGTTTAAAGTAGTCTGAACAAATGTTGTTAATACAAACTGAACCTTCTGGATTGGTATACAGTAGTTTGATCCATGCACAAATGTTTGGGCCAAACCCAAATTTCTCTAATGTAGTGAAAAGGTATTTCCATTCAATCATGTCAAATGCTTTTTCTGCATCCAATGATAATAGTATTTCTGGGGTGTTTGACTTTGTTGGTAAGTATATTACATTAAACAGGCGTTGAAGATAAGTGTCGACCCTTGATAAATCTAGTTTGATCTTGTGATATTACCAAAGGAAGCACTTTCTCCATCCTTCTTGCTATGATTTTTGAGAGTATCTTAACGTCATTATTCAGAAGTGAAATTGGTCTGTATGATGCACATTGTAATAAGTCCTTATTTTGTTTAGGAAAGATGGTGATTAATGCTTGGCGAAAAGTCTGAGGTAGAATTTGATCGTCTCTAGCTTCTGTAAATGTTGCTAATAGGAGGGGAGCTAGCAAAGTGGAGAATTTCTTATAAAATTCTACAGGGTATCCATCAGGGCCTGCAGCTTTCCCACTGAAGTGACTTTATAGCATCTAGTAATTCTGATAGCTCCAGAGGTTTATCCAGTTCCGCCACACTACAAGTATCTATTTGTGATATCTGTAATGTATCCAGAAATGTATTAGATCGTGTGTTGTCTTCTTTAAACTCAGTAGAGTATAAGGATTTATAGTAGTCTCTAAATGTGTGCATTATATTTTTATGGTCGATGATTTCGTCTCCGTTCGTGTTGGTGATTACTGGGATTGCGTTGCAAACTTCTTGCTTGTGGATTTGTTGAGCTAAAAGCTTATTAGCTTTCTCTCCGTGCTCATATTAATGATATCTGGATTTATAAATTAGTTGTTCAGTTTCTTTAGTTGTCAAGAGGTTGAGTTCTCAATGCAGAGCCTGCCTTTTCCTATGTAGAGCCTCGCTTGGAAGCCTGGCATGTTCTTAATCTATTCTAGTGATTTTGCTTTTTAGCTCTGATACTTCCTTGGTTTCTAATTTATTTCTGTGGGAAAGATATGAAATAATCTGTCCTCTTAAGAAGGCCTTTAGAGTTTCCCAGAGTATTCCTGCAGAAACCTCTGAGGATGTATTTGTCTCTAAGAAGAAACTGATTTGTTTGGATATAAATTCTGTACAGTTCTCGTCTGCTAATAGAAGTGGGTTAAGATGCCATCTGTGAGGTGAGTGTGTGGGGCATAGCAACTTTAGCTCCAAGATCAGAGGTGCATGGTCGGGAATAACAATAGTATTGTACTTGCAAGATTTAATTGTTGGCAAGAAATTATTATCTATAAAGAAATAATCAATTCTTCAGTAGCAATGATGTACTGGTGAGTAGAAAGAATATGTTCTTGAGTTTGGGTTTAGAAACCTCCAGGGGTCTGATAAGTTGTGGTCAGTTTACTTTGTAATTATGTTTGCAGTGCTAGATGTCATCCCCCCTGTGATAGAAGTCCTATCTGAGAGTGGATTTAAGCCACAATTAAAGTCCCCAGCTATTATAATTTTATGAGTGTTCACATTGGGAATGGATGCAAATAAATTTTGTATGAATTCCTTATCGTTGACATTAGGTGCATAGACATTTATCAAAACCATTTTACAGTTAAATAAGTTGCCCGTGACCATCACATATCTCCCTTCAGGATCCAATACTACATCTGATGCTACAAATGAGACTGTTCTATGCATAAGAATTCCCACACCTCTAGTTTTCTTTGTAAAGCTAGAATGGAACATTTGGTAAGTGGGTCTCCTGTAAAAAATACTATTTTAGCATGTAAACATGTTAGGTGAGAGAATACTTTTTTTTCTCTTTAATTCGTGATTGAGGCCTTTTACATTCCAGCTCACAAAGTTAACTGTCCCATCATGGAGACATTGATTTTGAATTTTTGATGTCATTTTATAGTCTTAACTGGAAGTGAGACAGCTTTAACCTAAATTTCCTATTTTCCCAAGAGTTATTGCCATGCAGCCTATTGTTACGTTGGTAGTTATAATTATAAGGATTAAAAGGATTGATTAGATATAGATATAGCCTGCTCTTTTTCTCTCTCCTTTTCTTTTTACATAAGCTGTTTTAATAAATACATAAATAGACAGAATAATCATAAGCAAAACGAAATACTGTGAGAAATACAAGGCTACTGTAAAAGGCTGTCTCGACGTTTGCATGCGCATATTTCAAGCGTCTTTGTTTGCGTGCACTAGCTTTATAATCGAGGTCCCATGTCTATTGACTTGCAAAAGTTTTGCACAAGTATTTTTTGAGTTGCATAATTATACATGCAAACACACATGGAGCCCCACACACATAAAAAAATGTATTAATGAAGATAATTGACAGCTTGTTTATGCTACCAGAGCACATTCTGGATGACGAAGAGAAAGAAACAAACACACCTATAAAGATTTGTAAAGGTTGACTTTGTAGTGGACTAAAAAAAACAGCTAATATTCACACCGTCGATATTACGGTTATTTATTTATTTTTTCGGTGAGGATCCCAGGAATGCACCCAGCCTTGGCCCGACTCACACACACACCCTCACAGAGACAAAAAAGCAAACAGTAATAAAACAGAAATTAAAGAATGTATTAAACAATAATAAATGAGATATAACTATACAAACTACAACAGTTCCAGGTCCCTTCCGGTGATTATACAATAAACACAAATTTAACAATAATAAATTACTAATAAAAACCACACACGATGAAGTCCATGAAAAATAGCAAATGGTGAAATTAAATAATGGTGGTAGATAATCCAGAGATCACCACTCTATATATGAGTATAAAGGTCAGTCCTACTGGTATTTCCTGATGAGATGATGACGTGTGAATGGGATCAGAATCGCTCCTTTCTTCGTAGGACGACACCACCTCCTCAGACAGTCCTCATGCAGCAGGAAGACACCAGACAGTCCATACACCCAAAACAGGAGACGATCCAGGACAAAACATGAATCCACAGGAAGCAAAATGGGAAGGCAAAGGACAGGCAACTCCAAACACAAAACTCAAAAGACTTCCTTTCTCTATAGAACTGGCCTCCCTTTTAAATGTTGCGCTGGTCTCCTTGTCTTCAGCAGCCCCTGCACCCTCCGCAGACGACCAATCGGAGCCACTGCAGGGACTGCTGGGAGTTGAAGTTTCTTTACCCAGTAGCACCGCTACAACGAGACAGAGGCATTAAGCCACCTCTGTGACAATCTGTCTATCTGTGCGGCTCATTTACTTCATTTGACCCAATGTGTTTAGTTTGAAGTGAAATATTATTGAAATAATAACTACATTTATAAATCGCTTTACATCGACAGGGGAACCACTTCAGCCACTGCCAAAGTGTAGTACCCACCTGAATGATGTGACGGCAGCCATTATTGCGCCAGTATGCTCTCCCCACATTAGCTATTAGGTGGTGAAGGGATAATAGAGTTAGAGACAGGGGATGAATAGGGGGCCAGAAGGAGTATGCCATGATAGGAAATTTAGCCAGCCAACTCATTTTGAACCATGCCAGGGGATATTTACTGAGCACAGAGAGTCAGGACCTCACTTTTATATCTCATACGAGAGACAGCGCCATTTTTATAGTACAGTCAGTGCACTGGGGCATTGGATTCCATACACAGACCACAGGGTAAGCACCCTCTGTTGGCCACACCAACACCTCTTCCAGCAGCAACCCAAGGTTTGTCCAAGGTGGTCTCCCATTCAAGTACTGACCGGACCTGAACATGCTTAGCTTTAGGTGGGTGACCTGTTCTGGAGTGCAGGTGGTATCTCCTGTTCATTTCACTCTACATTTATTTGTGTACATAATATTATAACTTAATGGTCTTGATTCTGCATTATTGCACAGTTCAATTATGAATGCATTGTATTGTAAAATCTGTAAGTGTTTTTCTGCTTGATCACTATTCTAGTTTACATGGAAGAACCATATGGACCATTCCATACCATTTTTTGGGGATTGTGTTTACACATTCCTGATTAAAGCAGAGAATTCTGTACTCTCCCAATTTTACTTAATTTTTAGAGGTGGGTGTGAACAGTAAGCAGGCATTTATTTAACTGTTGATACTAGGTGTTACCTCACTTTGTCCATTACTTGGCTGACGAGGACTGGATATTACATTGGTAACACTGGGCACAAAACATAAACCCACCTCTAATAGAGTCTCTTGTTCACTGCAGGACATACCCACACACACACACACACATACATACCCAAACTCTTTCGCTCATTTTGAGCAATTTACGTTTATCCATTAACGTAATGTGCATGTAAAATGATTACATTCAACACTGCAATGACAGCTTGGTACCAATTGAATTCATCAGACTGCCCTGGCAGATGTGGCAGAACACTGTTAGATCTCTCATTACACTCATTAACAGCGCTGAGCATCTGAAGCTTTGTTGTCTGTTTTATCAGCAAGAAATCAATCTCATTCTGTGAGAGTAGCCATATGTTTAAGATCACCATTCATAAGAAGATGGAGGGAACATTTAGGCTCCCCTATTAAAATGATATCAGCTAGCTGGCATATTAGTCAGCTTTGGCAGACAGATGGCAATTATGTATTTGTGCTAAATCAGCAAAAAAAAAAAAAAAATTACAATTACTGAAAGAGACAGTATTAGAATTTCTCTGTTATGTGCTGATTAAACATCTGGGAGGAAATCAAACCTGAAATTTTTTTCAGGAAGCATAGGGAATGATGTTTTCTCCAGATATTCAATTCAAAGTAATGATATTATAGCATACATAACAGCAAAGATGTGAAAAAACAAACCATACCATTTTGTAAGGCTGCAGTGTCCTGCGGGGCTGGAGCCTTTTCATGCAAACATATTGTACAGGGCAGGAATGATCCCATAGACGGGGATCCAGTCCACTGCTGGGCGAACACACTTACACACCACACATTAGGGTCAATTTAGCATCACCAGTCCACCTAACCTGCATGTCTTTGGACTGTCAGTGGAAACTGGAGCATCCGGAGGAAACCCACACAGACATGGAGAGAACGTGCAAACTCCACACAGGGAAAATCCATGAAGCAAACCCTGGTCTCCCTTACAGGAGCACCACCATGCGACCTACTAAATAAATCAATTATAATAAACATAAAATGTGACACTCAAACCTATTTAATCCAATTCATGGTGGCCATGTTTTGCTTATTGCATAGTTTGGTTCTATGGTTACCGATCGGGAGTCAGCAGGCCTGCATTGTCTTTGCATGTCAGTATAAAAGGTGAGAATTGTGCACTCCCAGGTCATTTGAGATTAAATTGAAGATACTTTAGTGTGTGGTATACTTTGCTTTATTTTTGACCTCTGATTTAAAGGCCTCTTACTGTCAAATTTAGATTTCTGATTTAGGCTTTGGGTGAAGATAGGACTGATTCTTGCTTTTGAATTTTCGCTCTGTTTCTGAGTACATTTCATCTCCCAATATCTATTTAAATAAATCTTTGTACAATTTTATTAATGATACTATCAGTACAATACAATGAATGTTTGTATAGCCCAAAATCACACAAGGAGTGCCGCAATGGGCTTTAACAGGCCTTGCCTCTTGAAAGCCCTCCAGCCTTGACTCTAGAAGAAGACAAGGAAAAACTCCCCCAAAAATAATGGAAGAAACCTTGGGAAAGGCAGTTCAAAAAGAGACCCCTTTCCAGGTAGGTTGGGCATGCAGTGGGTGTCAA